>NC_092336.1:292562500-292925000 GCF_046630445.1 Rutidosis leptorrhynchoides | reverse complement strand
TTAAATACGGTGAACTGCCTCGATTACTCTATGATATTTCCATTATAAATTAAACTCTTCCGTTCTATTATTCTCACCATTCCTATACTTTCTTTCTTAGTTTATACATCCAAAAGATTGTGAAAATACCTAATCCATTCTAATCCTTGATATTTTTCTAATCATCATTTCTGTCATCCCTCGTTTCAATCTTCCACCAAAAAAAATCTGTTTACTTCTACTATTACTTTGGGATGATACTATTTGTAATTTTACCGTGTCTTTATATTGCTATTCATATTAATATTCACGATTTGTAACCTCCGTGTTGTTATTGGGCTTTGTATTTTCTCTTATATTTTGGAGCTTTTTGCCTTTTTATTCTCCTCTCGACTTCTAGTAAAGCGAGCAACGGTCCAGAATTCATAGATATGAATTTCGAAATGAACATAGTTAATGTTCTAAGAAAGAAATGGTAATAGCACGATCTTGATTCGTCAAATTACCAGAATATCCGGGAAAGATAGCACTATCAAGAAAATATGTTCTTGATATGTTTATATATTAGATAAAATGTAAGAGTCATGTAACATGGCACATGATGACGTTATAATATGTGAATCATCATGTCCCATTTAGAAATTCAGTATGACTTACTGTAATATAATCACGTTGATCAAGTGTCATTATATTATACTAACTCATGCATCACTTCTCAACATTACTTCAATAACATTCATATTTTAAGCTCAAAAGTTTACAGAATATAGAAACTAATAGTTTCTATATGATGTAACACTGATAGCACGATGAGATTAATGATTTTAGATAAGAATAATTATAAAAATATCTTCAGAAATATGGAGGATATTTATAATGAAAGATATGATAATATCTTGGGATTTTTGATATCGAAGGATGGTGAAGAAAATTTGTCCGCAAAAGTTTGGAGTCATAAGCAAGGTATTCGCTAAAGATTTCATCAGAAACAGAATCAACAGGATTCTTAATGTACAAGTTTTGTCCTTGTAATTTGTTCAGAGACTTCTTCGTAGTTTGCTCAATCAGATTTTCAGTTTCAAACTTTTTCTGAGCTTTGCCAACATACAATTTTTTTATCATCAACTTTTGGCTGTTGAGGTCGTTTACAGTTTTTGTCGCTTCATTTTCAACATTTTCAGAATTTCAGAATTGGAATTCGTAAATCCAGGAGATAGAGGTTATATATATATATATATATATATATATATATATATATATATATATATATATATATATATATATATATATATATATATATATATATATATAAATTGTTGTCTTAGAATCGCTGAGAATTTTGAGATTATCGATTGATGCCTTCCGATAGTAGGTATGGTAATTATCGTTACAAGATACCGATGAGTTCATGATAAGACTTCAATAGATAAATATATTGATTTGTCGTAGAGATTTGAGCCAAGGAGCAACGAGGTTGCTGGTACGTCTGCTGGTAATATAGTGGAATATAAAAGAATTCTCCGGTATCAAAAAGGGTAATCGTATATATCAGGATTATAGTAAGGCTACTTCGAATGAAAAGTCGAAGTTGACTTGTTAGAGCTGTGACAAAATTGGCTACTTTGAAAAGGGATCGCAAAGTTATTTTTGCTAATAAATGCCAAAGGATCTGACGCGGCTACGTGTTAAACTTTTACTCAGTTGCCGAGAGTTTCTCAGGTGCAGTACTATATACATAAATCTTTCCTTCCGTAGATGAAGTGCGGTTGGTTCATCCTCTCGATTGAGGTGTTTTCAAGAATCATGAAAGGTTTGAACGCAGATTGTAATCGTCAAGATACAAATGAGGTTTAAGATGAAATCAAGTGGCAAACTTGAAGAAATGTTTAGTTTCATATGTTATAATCAATATTTTAATTCAATTTGATTGTCCAATGTTCTTAGTCCACAGTCGATAGTCCACGGTTAATAGTCCAATAATTCATATATAATTTAATATTTAATATTTGAATTAATTAATACGTATCGTGACCCGTGTACATGTCTCAGACTCGATCACAACTCAAATTATATATATTATTAAAGAATCAACCTCAACCCTGTATAGAGAACTCGATCATTACTGTATATAGAGTGTCTATGGTTATTCCAAATAATATATATAAATGCGTCGATATGATATGTCAAAACCTTGTATACGTGTCCCGATATTTAAAGTGTGTAACATAAATAATAGAAATTAAATGACGATAAATAAAGTGCGTAAAGTAAATAACAGAAATTAAATGACAATAAATAAAATTGCAAGAATGTAATTTGCGATAATTAAATTGCGATAAATAAAGTGTAATTAGTTAGCTGGGAACAATTAGCTCAGAACAGTTAGCGTGGATTCTTAACAGAATTTTATATAGTTAATTCGTTTGTTTCTAACAAATTTTATTCTGTCAAATGTTTTCTTCATTATGCCACTTGTTGGATTCTGATAAGTCAAAATCCAAATATGAAATTGAATGGTTATTATGTGGTGAACGGATACGTATATATGTGGATGTAAGTAGGATAATAAATGATTGTTGAATCAGATTCGAAGAATGTATAGTGTAACTTATTAATGTGAAATCTAAATATTCCTCGGGTATTACCTACCCGTTAAAATATTTTCACCATTAACAGTTTGTACGAAAGAATTTTAATTACAATCTTTATGAAAATATATATAAATATATATTTTCTTCAGATGTAGTCATGGATTTAATGAGTTAATATGATATTAAACTCATTTGGTTTCGGTTGGAACTAGAATGAATAATTTTTAAAAGTTTAGAAATTACATAGTTGCCATGTCAAACGAAGATTATGATCGAGGTACCGATTGAGAGATTGAGGCGTGTGATGTTGAGACTTGGAATGCGGATGTTGTTGGTAGTACTGTTGATGCCAGTGATGTTGATGAAGCTGGTAAGTTTTGCACCATATTCTTCAAATTGATTACTCGAGCACGAAGTTCGTTGACTTCTTCTATTATTTCGGGATGATTGTCGGTCGGAACGAGCGAATGAATAAGGTTTAGAATTTTAGATAGAATATAATCGTGGCGAGATACTCTGGAAATGAGTGTGAAAATGGTGTTTCGAATGGGTTTGCCGGTAAGTGCTTCAGGTTCATCGCCAAGAGGTGAATTCGGTTGGTGGAAGGGATCGCCTTCTTCGCGTCTCCATTGATTAAGTCGACTACGAATGTATCAAATGAATTGGGGATAGATGATTGATTGATTCATTCTGGTGACACCGCTTTCGGAGCTTAGGTGAATATCCATGTCAGAATAGCTGTCGTAATAACTATCAGAATAGCTATCGGAATCTGAGGGACTCGAACCGGTTGAGGGATTCATCTCGTATGATCAGATGAACGATTTTCGATAAGAAATATATTATAGGATGTAGATTAGTACCCTGCAATACATAATTTACATATGCATATATAATACTAAAATCCCATAAGTTATGGAGGAATCTACGGAAGCTGTTAGGCAAAGGTAACAATAATTGATACGCTAATATATGAATTTATCTATACACTGTCTATGCAATAGAGCCAGTAAGACGTGTCTAGACTTTAAGGATGATAAGCAAATAATTTTAGACACTAATGATAAGCAAAACTTTTGACATGCAGACACGGTCGAAGTCCAGACTCACTAATGTATCTTAACGACTTATCAGTTATACACACTAATGCAGACCTGGTTCGCTAAGACCACCGCTCTGATACCAACTGAAAGGACCCGTCCTAATCCATTTGGACAAAGTCACTAACATCTGGTCCCATTGCGATGATCGACTCTAAGTAATGTCTTTAAAATGAGCAAATGCACAGCGGAAGATTTCTTTCATTCCTGAGAATAAACATGCTTTAAAGTGTCAACTAAAAGGTTGGTGAGTTCATAAGTTTATCATAAACAATAAAAATTCATCATTTTGATAGACCACAACATTTAAATGCTGCATGGTACAAATGGGCCCGAATCCTATACCCACCTGTAATTTACATGCGATATCATTTAAATACAGTACACCTTTCTCGTGTACGCAATCCATTTTTCATAAATCTTAGTAACCGTACACATATCTCGTGTACAAAATATAATACACATAACCTGTGTATAAAAATCATTCTCTCGATACATAACATTCACATCAATTGGTGGCAATTATCCTGTCCACATAATTCAATGGTGGCAATTATCATGTCCACATAATTCAATGGTGGCAATTATCATGTCCACATAATTCAATAATAATCCGCAGAACTTCTGTCTGCATAATAATTCATTCGAGAAATGTTTTGCTTGTGTCTATCTCGTCAAACATTTATAAAAGCATTTCATGTATTCGCAGTTCAAAATATATTTCAAAAGCATTTAATAAAGCAGTTACGCCCCAAAAACAAATATCTTAAAATTAGCGCAAGTATTCCCAGTCCCAAAAATGTAAAGAGTAAAAGGGAATCAAATGAACTCACGCATATAAATATTGTAAAACAATTGATAAAGCATTTTGCATGTATTCTCATTCCAAAAATGTATATAAAAAGGGAATAATGAAACTCACCTAATGTATTTTGTAGTAAAAATACATATGACTATATTGAACAATGCAGGGTTGATCTCGGATTCACGAACCTATATCATTTATATATATATATATATATATCAATATACATAGTTATAATCGAATAAATATATATATATATATATATATATATATATATATATATAAATTTATTAGTTATATACTTTTTATAATAATAATTTATATGTTTTGTATATTCATTTTGTACATAAAAATATTAAATTTTTGTTATGTTATATGTATTAGATATATTTATATATCATAAATATTTATTTGTTATAATGTTAATAATAGAATTTGTATCAATAATAAATATACTTATAATAATAATGATAATACTAATAATAATGTTAGTATTGATAATAAAGATGATAATATTACTAAAATATATAAAATTTTTAATAATATTAGTAATAATAATAAGATAAAAAGGTTGTGCTATTTTTACAATAAAAATACTAATTTTGATAAAAAAAAATTCTTAATACTAACAATACTTAATAATAATACTTATTAATAAATATATTAATGTTAATAGTATTAATAATAATAATGATAATAATAATAAAATGTATTATTTTTATAATAATAATAATAATAATAATAATAACAATATTTCTAATATTATCAATAATAATAATAATAATAATAATAATCATATTAATAAAAGTAATAATAAAAGAGTACAACCTTTGAAGAATGGAGCTCAAAAAAATAAAACGCCACTGCCCGGGCTCGAACTCAAAACCTCCCGCTAACACAAACACACCCTAACCAACTTTTCTATTGCGTAATTTCTATAATATAACCATTCTAAATATATAACCCATATATTGAAGTCCATCTTCATAGGAGTTCAAGTTTTTAACGAGCCCAATTATTTAAACCCTAAAGAAGCCCGATCCATGTAGTATAATTTGGCCCAAGTCTATATCCCAATTTAAAAGATGGCCTAGTTCATCAGCATGTTACTAGTTAAATAAAAAAAATGCTGCTTGCTAGGATCGAACTCAGGACCCTTTGATTAACAATCACGTCCCCAAACCAACTGCACCAATCTATTTTTCTGTTTTACTTTATTTCCTATATATAATTAACCTGTAACTTTCTGTTTCATCATCTTCATCATTATACCATTATCACCAATGCATCATCATCATCGTTACATCGAGCATTTTATGATCATCATCATTAATCGAATCGTACTCATCATCATAACCATGTTCGTAACCTCACCATCATCATTCCAATCACGATTAATTCCATCATCATCACTCACGTACCTCATCTCACATCATCATCTTTATTTATGTATCATCATCATGTCATCGTGTATCATCTTCAACATCATCATCTTTATCTAATATTGAAATCATAATTATTCGATAATCGTATGATCATTATTGCTAGTCATAAAATTACGATTACCATTAATCGTCTTAAACAGAAAACTTAACATCTTTATTCCTAATTATCCATCTTTATCATAAACTTATAATCATCGTTTATATATATCATCATACCATAATTCATACGTGAAGCCTCATAATCCCTTTCATTATCATTTATCACCATTGACGTCTTCATCGATTATCACTATTATTTTTGGACCATATCATCACGACATCAACAACATCTTCTATCATCTTGCTCACGTGTCGTCCGTCTTCATCATCAACCTTACCGATTGATCATAACCCTCTTCATCAAGCTTCGCTATACTCAACATTACCCCATATATACTACCATCATCATCATCGTTGGATAAAAAAAATATAAAACAGCAAGCAGCAATAATCCTGGAACAACAGTCGAATGGCGATGTCCTTGGGTTTCACAAAGAAGAATGAGAGAGAGAGAGATAAAAGAAAGAGAGTGACAGTTTAGTTCAACGGAGATGGTGGTTCAAGATGTGATCTTCGAAGGAGATGGAGGTCTTTAATGGTGATGGGTTTGGTGGTTTTGTGGTGGCGGTGGTGAGGAGTGTTAGTGATCTAAAGTGGGTTTCATTGGATTTGTTTGGACAGAAATTGTGAAAAGGAGACGAAGAGAAAGAGATGGGATATCGGGGATTATGAAGGAGATGATGGCGACATGGTGGCAGGCGGTGGTCAACGGTGGTGGCAGTAAGGTGGTTAATCGATGGTTGCCAAAGCATGGATGGAAGGTGGTGTGTTTGGTTTTCTCATCTCTGCATCTATTATCTATAGATATCTATATGCTTATAATATATGTATTTTATATTATATAAAGAGTTTAGGTAGATGGTAGGAGGTATGAAAACAAAATAAGTACTCAAATATTAAATCCCGTGAATTTCCCTAGACTATATCCTACCGACAGTTATCTCGGGTATTATCTCGTGTTCAGTGCTAAACAGTTAAAATGTAAAAGTGTTCCTGAAAATTCCAAACTTTTAGATTAAATATATTTAATTATTTCACTCATTAACTGTTAGAAACCTGATCAAAAAGATTCGATAATTATTTATTTTCTGTTCCAATTTATATGTACGGAGTACAAAAACTTAGATTGAAAAGGTAAAAAAAAATATTTATCAAAACTATTATCTTTTTAATCAAATTTTGGACCAACTTTTAATTTAAAACCTCATATATATATATATATATATATATATATATATATATATATATTAGACCTATTTTAAAATTAGATAAACGTCAACCGAAAGTTACAGACAATTACCATTTAAGCTCATAAGTAATCATATTTAATATACACTATGTATATATATAAACAGTTTTAAATAAAAAAATTTACTACGCAAATAAATATATATTAAATAATATATACAAGTAATATACATTTATTATACATAAAATAATAGTTTTTATTACAATGTATTTTATTTTACATTTTTATTTATAACAATAAATGTATATAATAGTTTATTAATGTTCATGTTATTATATATATTATACATTATACATTATTTTACATATACACATAATTACAAGTAATGGTTCGTGAATCATCGGGAACAGTCGTAGGTTACATGAATATATGAAAATAGTTCAAATCTTTTGAGACTCAACTTTACAAACTTTGCTTATCATGACGAAATCATAATAAGATTTAAAGTTTAAATTTGGTCAGAAATTCTCGGGTCATCACATATTGGGATTAATACATTCGGATGTATGTGGACCCTTTAAACCCATGACTAGGAAAGGTGAAAGGTACTTCGTCACTTTCATTGATGACTTCAGTCATTTCGGATATGTCTACTTGTTAAGACACAAGGACGAAACTTTTGAAGCATTCAAGGAATATCAAAATGAAGTACAAAATCAACTCAATAAGACAATCAAGGTACTTTGTACCGATAGAGGAGGTGAATACCTAAGCGATGCTTTCCAAGATCATCTTAAAAGTTGTGGGATTATCTCGCAACTCACTCCTCCTGGAACACCCCAACTTAATGGAGTTTCCGAAAGGAGAAACCGAACCCTAATGGATATGGTTCAATCAATGATGGCTAGAATCTCATTACCTCTATCATTTTGGGGTTATTGTCTATGCTTCGCGGCTCGTATTTTAAATATGGTCCCAACCAAGAATGTGGAACGAACTCCTCATGAGATTTGGTTTGGAAAACCTCCATCTCTTTCATACTTAAAGGTATGGGGATGTGAAGCTTATCCTAAGCGTTACGTCCCTAATAAGTTGAATGCTCGATCCACGAAGTGTATCTTCATAGGATATCCCAAGGATGATATGGGATATTATTTCTATGATCCATCCGAGCAGAATGTATTTGTTTCTCGGAAGGTTGAATTCCTTGAAACTAAGCTCCTAATGGAAGGTAATAGTGAAAGAAAGATAGATCTTGAAGAGGTTCAAGATCAAGTAGATGATACACAATTGGTTGACACTAGCACTCGACATGAAAATGTTAAGAATGATCAAATGTATGATTAAAGTATACAAGACGTTCGTAGATCTGGTAGGATTAGTAATCCTCCTGAGAGATATAGGTTTCTCATGGATGGTTACTATGTGGTTGATTTGGATGAACCAACAAACTACCAAGATGCTTTATCAAGGATTGATAAAGATAAATGGCAGGAAGCAATGAACGCTGAGATGCAATCTATGTATGACAACCAAGTTTGGGACCTTGTTGCACAACCTACTGGCTCGAGGATAGCTGATTGTAAATGGCTTTTCAAAATGAAAACCGACAAACATGGAAACTTGGATACATATAAAGTTAGACTTGTAGCAAAAGGTTTCACTCAAACTCAAGGGGTTGACTATGATGAAACTTTTTGTCCTGTGACAATGCTAAAGTCTTAGGATATTACTTGCCATTGCTGCTCATTATGATTATAAAATATGGAAAATGGATGTCAAGACCGCTTTCCTAAATGGATATCTTGAGGAAGATGTCTATATGGTGCAGCCTGAAGATTTTGTTGATCCGAAATATCCTAAAAGGGTATGCAAGTTAAAGAAGTCAATCTACGGATTGAAACAAACATCTAGAATGTGGAACCATCGTTTTAATGAGGAGGCCAAGAAATTTGGCTTCATTAAAAATGGTGATGAAGCTTGTGTATACAAGAAAGCTAGTGGGAGCACTATCATGTTCCTTGTATTATATGTGGATGATATATTATTATTTGGGAATGATATTCCGGAAATGCAAGGTGTTAAAACTTGGTTAAGTAAATGCTTCTCCATCAAGGATCTTGGAGAAGCACAATACATTTTGGGGATTGGGATCTACAGGGATAGATCCAAGAAACTGATAGGTTTGAATCAAAGTACATACATTGAAAAGATCTTGAAAAGGTTCAAGATGGAGAAATCTAAGAAAGGTTTGGTACCTATTCAAAGAGGAACGATTCTCAATTCATCTCAGTGCCCTACCACGAAAGATGAACAAGAAAGAATGAATAAAGTCCCATACGTATCTGCTATTGGGTCAATCATGTATGCAATGATATGTACTAGATCGAATGTGTCATGCGCTCTTAGCTTGACAAGTAGATACCAGAATAACCCAGGAGATATGTAGTGACCAGAACTTTTCTATGTTTATATATATATTAATTGAGATTGATATTTACATGACTAAATGTTTCCAACGTGTTAAGCAATCAAACTTGTTAAGACTTGATTAAATGAAATAAGTTTCATATAGACAATTGATCACCCAAGTTAACCGGCGATTCACGAACGTTACAAAATTGTGAAAACTACATGTTGTGGTATATATAGACATATATATATATATATGGTTGACATGAGATTATGATTAGTAAGTATCTCACTAAGTATATTAACTATGTGTGATATACATTAGAAATGAGTTTACTAAGTTAAGAAACTCGAAATGATATATATAACGATTATCGTTATGATAACGTCTACTAAATACATATGTATCATATACACTATATTTAACATGATAAAATGATATTTAAATATACCATTAAGTGTGTTAACAATGAACTACATATGTAAAAACAAGACTACTAACTCAAGAATTACGAAACGAGACTTATATGTAACGATTATCGTTGTAACGATATTTTAATGTATGTATCATATTAAGAGATATTCATACATCATAATATCATGATAATATAATAATTTAACATCACATTTTATATAATAAACATTGGGTTAACAACATTAATTGAGATCGTTAACTTAAAGGTTTCAAAATAACACTTAAATGTAACGACTAACGAAGACTTAACGACTCCATTAGAATGTATATACATGTTGTTTTTTGATATGTATTCTTACACTTTTGAAAGACTTCAAGACACATATCAAAGTACTTCTACTTAACAAAAATGCTTACAATTACATCCTCGTTCAGTTTCATCAACAATTCTACTCGTATGCACCCGTATTCATACTCGTACAATACACAGCTTTTAGATGTATGTACTATTGGTATATACAATCCAATGATCAGCTTTTAGCAGTCCATGTGAGTCACCTAACATATGTGGGAACCATCATTTGGCAACTAGCATGAAATATCTCATAAAATTACAAAAATATTAGTAATCATTCATGACTTATTAACATGAAAACAAAATTACATATCCTTTATATCTAATCCATATACCAACGACCAAAAACACCTACAAACACTTTAATTCTTCAATTTTCTTCATCTAAATGATCTCTCTCAAGTTCCATCTTCAAGTTCTAAGTGTTCTTCATAAATTCCATAAGTATACTTTCATAAAAATCAAGAATACTTCCAAGTTTGCAAGTCTACTTCCAAGCTTTCTAATCCATTCCAAGTAATCATCTAAGATCAAGGAACCTTTGTTATTTATAGTAGGTTATATTTCTAATTCAAGGTAATATTTATATTCAAACTTTGATTCAATGTCTACAACTATAACAATCTTATTTCGAGTGAAAATCTTACTTGAATTGTTTTCGTGTCATGATTCTGCCTCAAGAACTTTCAAGCCATCCAAGGATCCTTTGAAGCTAGATCCATTTTTCATATTTCCAGTAGTTTTATCCAAAAAACTTGAGGTAGTAATGATGTTCATAACATCATTCGATTCATACATATAAAGCTATCATATTCGAAGGTTTAAACTTGTAATCAATAGAACATAGTTTAGTTAATTCTAAACTTGTTCGCAAACAAAAGTTAATCCTTCTAACTTGACTTTTAAAATCAACTAAACACATGTTCTATATCTATATGATATGCTAACTTAATGATTTAAAACCTGGAAACAAGATGAACACCATAAAATCGGATATACGCCGTCGTAGTGAAACTGGGGGCTGTTTTGGTTTGGATAATTAAAAACTATGATAAACTTTGATTTAAAAGTTGTTCTTCTGTGAAAATGATTTTTCATATGAACATGAAACTATATCCAAAAATCTTGGTTAAACTCAAAGTCAAAGTATGTTTTTCAAAATGGTCATCAAGATGTCATTTTTTTGACGGAAATGACTACCTTTTTAGTAATTGACATGTAACTTAAATTTCCGACTATAAACCTATACTTTTTCTGTTTGGATTCTTAAATTATAGTTCAATATGAAACCATAGCAATTTGATTCACTCAAAACGGATTTAAAATGAAGAAGTTATGGGTAAAACAAGATTAGATATTTTTGATCTTTTTAGCTACGGGAAATGTTTAACAAATCTATACAAATCATATCCTAGCTAACTTATATTGTATTATACATGTATTCTAATATATTATGTAATCTTGGGATACCATAGACACGTATGCAAATATTTTGACATATCATATCGACCCATGTATATATATTATTTGGAACAACCATAGACACTCTATATGCAGTAATGTTGGAGTTAGCTATACAGGGTTGAGGTTGATTCCAAAAATATATATACTTTGAGTTGTGATCTAGCCTGAGATGTGTATACACTGGGTCGTGGATTGATTCAAGATAATATATATCGATTTATTTCTGTACATCTAACTGTGGACAACTAGTTGTAGGTTACTAACGAGGACAACTGACTTAATACACTCAAATCTTTAAAACATAATAAAAATAGTTGTATTTATATTTTGATCATACTTTGATATATATGTACATATTTGTATAGGTTCGTGAATCGATCCGTTGCCAAGTCTTGTTTCAGAGGAAGGAAATATCTGTGAAAGTGAGTTATAGTCCCACTTTTAAAATCAAATATTTTTGGGATGAGAATACATGCAGGTTTTATAAATGATTTACAAAATAGATACAAGTACGTGAAACTACATTCTATGGTTGAATTATCGAAATCGAATATGCCCCTTTTTATTAAGTCTGGTAATCTAAGAATTAGGGAACAGACACCCTAATTGACGCGAATCCTAAAGATAGATCTATTGGGCCTAACAAACCCCATCCAAAGTACCGGATGCTTTAGTACTTCGAAATTTATATCATATCCGAAGGGTGTCCCGGAATGATGGGGATATTCTTATATATGCATCTTGTTAATGTCGGTTACCAGATGTTCACTATATGAATGATTTTTATCTCTATATATGGGATGTGTATTGAAATATGAAATCTTGTGGTCTATTGTTACGATTTGATATATATAGGTTAAACCTATAACTCACCAACATTTTTGTTGACGTTTAAAGCATGTTTATTCTCAGGTGAATACTAAGAGCTTTCGCTATTGCATACTAAAATAAGGACAAGATTTGGAGTCCATGTTTGTATGATATTGTGTAAAAACTGCATTCAAGAAACATATGTTGATGTAATATATTTCTATTGTAAACCATTATGTAATGGTCGTGTGTAAACAGTATATTTTAGATTATCATTATTTGATAATCTACGTAATGTTTTTAAAACATTTATTGATAAAATAAAGGTTATGGTTGTTTTAAAAATGAATGCAATCTTTGAAAAACGTCTCATATAGAGTTTAAAACCTCGCAACGAAATCAATTAATATGGAACGTTTATAATCAATATGAACGAGACATTTCAGTTGGTATCAGAGCTGGTATAACGCCATCCATGTGTGGCGGGTTAGTCGTAAAGGAGGTTCTCACAGTGTTACCTGTGACGAAGCATTGGCTCTTACTCCTTGCGATCCCTTACGAGGGTTGGCAGTAGCCGAGAAGCAGGCCCTAAAATCAGTATCTGAGGTACACTCAGTGGTCACCAGGCAGCTAGCTGGGTAGGCACTGGGTGGGACGTGTGGTGTCCTCAACTGAATTTTAGTTGGTATTCGAGCGTTGGTCTTAGAGAACCAGAAAATTTGCATTAGCGTGTCTTATCGAGTTTGTTAGGATGCATTAGTGAGTCTGGACTTCAACCATGTTTTCTTTAAAAATGATTGCTTAACATTTTTGTTGGAAACTATATATTATTAACATGTAAATATTATGTGATATATTAATCTCTTAACATGTTTGATATTGTGTAATAGATGTCTACCTCTAGCACAAATCCTATTGACTCACCTAATAATAACGAAGAGTCGAATATATATTGGCAAGATTCACAAGTTCCCGAAGAACCGAAAAAAGAGGAAACGGAACCGGAAGAAGAGGAATTGGAAGATGAGGAACCAGAAGAAGAGGAACCGGAAGAAGAAGAGGTTCCGGAGGGGGGAATAGTAGGAACCACAGAAAACCGGTCAAATAAAAGAAAATCCTCAACCAATGGTCAATGGTGTTTCCGCTAAGGAAGCAAAATATTGGGAAAATTACCAATTTTCTGATGAATCGATTCCTGATGAGGATTCCAATGATGTTATAGAAATTACCCCGACCCAATTTAATGAGGCAAAAGAAAATAATAAGGGAAAATGCATCAAAATAGAGAAATCTGATTCCGACCCCGATGAACTTTATATGTACCGTCAACACCCATATTTTTAATATCATGACAATAACCCGGGAACCTCTAAACCACCAGGTTTTTCTAAACCAATGTGGAAAACGACGACTCATATTAGAGGAACATCATATATCCCTAGAAGATTAGGAAAAAGAAACAAGTCCAAAGAAGAAGAAACCAGTGATTCATATTAGAGGGGTGTGAGCATGTTGTGTAATAAATGTATTGTAGTGTACTTGTACTTTTATGTTCTATGTAAAAATTGCTTGTGTTGTTTGTTATTACGAATCTAATCCTTGTCTATTTTACAGTATAAAAAAATGGACGTTAAGGGTAGATAACCGAATATTTTAGAAGACCTACCAGAGGATATGATTGAGAAAATCTTGTCTAGAGTCGGTCAGAATTCATCAGCACATTTAGTTATGGCGAAATTAACTTGTCAAACATTTGAAAAACTTTCCGAAAATGCCTTAGTTTATAAAAGGCTTTCCTTTGATAGGTGGGGTATATCATATTGGGGAGACCGTAAGTTACGCCGTGTTTTCTTTAAAGCGTTAAATGTGGGGAACCCAAATGCAATTTTACGCTACGGATTAAGAACCTATTTTGACTCAACATATCCCAACATAGGATTTCGTGAATTAGAAAGAGCTTCTAACATGCAACATAAAGAAGCATGTTATGTTTACGGGTTAGTGATGTTCGTTTCTTATCAAAGTGAGAAAAAGAACATCGGATTGCAGCTTTTAAATAAAACTTTCCCACAAGTGACGGATTCAGTAGTTGGGGTGAGAAATAAGGTTTTTAGATTATTACGGGGCTGTTGGACATTACGAAACCCTCGTCCTTTTGACGACATTACAACATGCTGCCTAGCCAATGGTCATAACGGTTATTTTCCACAAGACCAAGGATGGGAAGTCATCTTAGTAAAACCAGAATGCATGACTTGTTTCTGGACTTATGAATTACGTGTCTTTATTTCCTTTGCTGAACAACTTGTGTATTAACTAGATTTATCTTCAAAACTGTCTTGTATCATAGTGTACTATATTTCATGTTATATGTAATATAGCGAAGTTGTAAGTTTGAAGAATATTTGTATATGATATATTATTATAATCAGTTTTTCATATGGAATTGTAGTAGTTGAATTGTATATTAGCTACTAAGTATGAACTTAACGGGTAAGTAATACCCGAATTTAAACTTATAAAATGCTAATATGAAGAAAAAGCTTTTATAAATGAGTTCATATTATGCTACGAGATACTATTAACTACTCTTAATATTCGGTATGATTAACTTGTTTCATTTGACTATTTTGAAGGAAATGGCACCGACTACTCGACACACCTTGAATATGAGTGAAGAGGAATTTCGTGCCTTTCTTGCTTCAAACATAGCCGCAGTACAGGTCGCGCTACATACCAACAATAACTTTGAACCTAGCAATACAGCTAACGGCGCAAGAAATCGTGTAGGATGTTCCTACAAGGAATTCACTGCATGCAAACCTTCAGAATTTGATGGGACCGAAGGACCAATCGGATTGAAATGGTGGACCGAGAAAGTTGAATCAGTGTTTGCCATAAGTAAGTGTGCTGAAGGAGACAAAGTGAAGTACGCTACGCATACCTTCACAGGTATTGCGTTAACATGGTGGAATACCTATCTACAGTAAGTGGGATAAGATACTGCTTACGCACTACCGTGGTCAGCATTCAAGCACTTGATGAACGAGAAGTACCGTCCGAGAACCGAGGTTAATAAGCTCAAGTCAGAACTTAGAGGGTTACGAACATAGGGATTCGATATTACTTCGTACGAAAGACGATTCACAGAATTGTGCCTATTGTGTCCGAGAGTGTTCGAAGATGAGGAAGAGAAGTCTGACGCGTTTGTGAAAGGGTTACCGGAGAGAATCCAAGAAAATATAAGTTCACACGAGCCTGCCTCCATACAAAAGGCATGTAGAATGGCTCACAAACTAGTGAACCAGATTGAGGGAAGAATTAAAGAACAGGCGGCCGAAGAGGCCAACGTGAAGCTAGTCAAAAGAAAGTGGGAGGAAAACGGTGATAAGAGTCACCAAAACAACAACAACTATCCCAACAATTTCAACATCAATCGCAACTGCAACAAACGGCAAAACAACAACAACAACAACAACTACAATAATCATCCCAACAACAATAACAACGGCAGCAACAACAACAATCAGAAGCAGCTATGCCAAAGGTGTGAAAAGTATCACTCGGGGTTCTGCACCAAAGTTTGCAATAATTGTAAAAGAAATGGTCATAGTGCGGCGAAGTGTGAGGTCTACGGACTAGGGGTTAACATAACGAAAGGAACAAATGGTGTCGGAACGAGTAATGGCGGAGCAAGTAGTGTCGGAGCAAGTTATGCCAATGTAGTTTGTTATAAATGTGAAAAACCGGGCCACATTATTAGAAATTGCCCGAACCAGGAGAACACGAATGGACAAGGCTGCAGAAGAGTTTTCAATATTAATGCGGCAGAGGCACAGGAAGACCCGGAGCTTTTTACGGGTACGTTTCTTATTGATAATAAATCTGCTTACGTTTTATTTGATTCGGGTGCGGATAGAAGCTATATGAGTAGAGATTTTTGTGCTAAATTAAGTTGTCCATTGACGCCGTTGGATTGTAAATTTTTACTCGAATTAGCAAACGGTAAATTAATTTCAGCAGATTATATATGCCGAAATTGAGAAATTAAATTGGGTAGCGAAATATTTAAGATTGATTTGATACCAGTAGAGTTAGGGAGTTTTGATGTAATAGTTGGCATGGACTGGCTGAAGGAGATGAAAGCAGAGATCGTATGTTACAAAAATGTAATTCGCATTATACGAGAAGAAGGAGAACCCTTAATGTTGTACGGAGAAAAGGGCAACACGAAGCTACATCTTATTAGTAATTTCAAGGCATAAAAACTAATAAGAAAAGGTTGCTATGCTATTCTAGCACACGTCGAGAAAGTACAAACTGAAGAAAAGAGCATCAATGATGTTCCCGTCGCAAAATAATTTTCCGATGTATTTTCGAAAGAATTACCGGGACTACCTCCACATCGATCTGTTGAATTTCAAATAGATCTTGTACCAGGAGCCGCACCAATAGCTCGTGCTCCTTACAGACTCGCACCCAGCGAGATGAAAGAACTACAAAGCTAACTACAAGAACTATTAGAACGTGGTTTCATTCGACCAAGCACATCACTATGGGGAGCTGCTGTTTTGTTTGTCAAGAAGAAGGATGGTACATTTAGGTTGTGTATTGACTACAGAGAGTTGAATAAACTTACCATTAAAAACCGTTATCCACTGCCGAGAATTGACGACTTATTTGATCAACTACAAGGCTCGTCAGTTTATTCGAAAATCGATTTACGTTATGGATATCATCAAATGCGAGTAAAGGAGTATGATATTCCAAAAACTGCTTTTAGGACGCGTTATGGTCATTACGAATTTATGGTTATGCCGTTTGGATTGACTAACGCACCAGCTGTGTTCATGGACCTTATGAACCGAGTGTGTGGGCCATATCTTGACAAGTTTGTCATTGTTTTCATCGATGACATACTTATTTACTCAAAGAATGATCAAGAGCACGAAGAACATTTGAAAAAAGTGCTAGAAGTATTGAGGAAAGAAAAACTGTACGCTAAGTTTTCAAAGTGTGCATTTTGGTTGGAAGAAGTTCAATTCCTCGGTCACATAGTGAACAAAGAAGGTATCCAGGTGGACCCGGCAAAGATCGAAACCGTTGAAAAGTGGGAAACCCCGAAAACTCCGAAGCATATACGTCAATTTTTAGGATTGGCTGGATACTACAGAAGATTCATCAAAGATTTCTCCAAAATAGCAAAACCCTTGACTGCATTAATGCATAAAGGGAAGAAATTTGAATGGAAGGATGAACAAGAGAAGGCGTTTCAGTTATTGAAGAAAAAGCTAACTACGGCACCTATATTGTCATTGCCTGAAGGGAATGATGATTTTGTAATTTATTGTGACGCATCAAAGCAAGGTCTCGGTTGTGTATTAATGCAACGAACGAAGGTGATTGCTTATGCGTCTAGACAATTGAAGATTCATGATCAAAATTATACAACTAACGATTTGGAATTGAGTGCTGTTGTTTTTGCATTAAAGACTTGGAGACATTATTTATATGGAGTCAAAAGTATTATATATATCGACCACAAAAGTCTCCAACATATATTTAATCAGAAGCAACTGAATATGAGACAATGCAGATGGATTGAACTTTCAAATGATTATGATTTTGAGATTCGATACCACCTGGGGAAGGCGAATGTGGTAGCCGAGGCTCTGAGTAGAAAGGACAGATAACCTATACGGGTAAAAGCTATGAATATAATTATTCGTATTAACCTTACTACTCAAATAAAGGAGGCACAACAGGGGGTTGTAAAAGAAGGAAAGTTGAAGAATGAAATACCCAAAGGATTAGAAAAACATCTTAATATTCGGGAAGACGGAACCCGATATAGGGCTGATAGAATTTGGGTACTAAGGTTTGGAGATGTGAGAGAAATGGTACTTAAAGAAGCACATAAAACTAGATATTCAATACATCCCGGAGCGGGGAAGATGTATAAAGATCTCAAGAAACACTTTTGGTGGCCGGGTATGAAAGTCGATATTGCTAAATATGTAGGAGAATGTTTGACGTGTTCTAAGGTTAAAGCTGAACATCAAAAACCATCAGGTCTACTACAACAACCTGAAATCCCGGAATGGAAATGGGAAAACATTACCATGGATTTCATTACTAAATTGCCAAGGACTGCAAGTGGTTATGATACTATTTGGGTAATAGTTGATCGTCTCACCAAGTCAGCACACTTCCTGCCAATGAGAGAAGATGACAAAATGGAGAAGTTGGCGTGATTGTATTTGAAGGAGGTTGTCTCCAGACATGGAATACCCATCTCTATTATCTCTGATAGGGATGGTAGATTTGTTTCAAGGTTCTGGCAGACGTTGCAACAAGCATTGGGGACTCGTCTAGACATGAGTACTGCTTATCATCCACAAACTAATGGGCAGAGCGAAAGGATGATATAAACGCTTGAAGACATGCTACGAGCATGTGTTATTGATTTCGGAAATAGTTGGGATCGACACCTACCGTTAGCAGAATTTTCCTACAACAACAGTTATCATTCTATTATTTAGATGGCGCCGTTTGAGGCACTTTATGGTAGAAAGTGCAGGTCTCCAATTTGTTGGAATGAAGTGGGGGATAGACAGATTACAGGTCCGGAGATAATACAAGAAACTACCGAGAAAATCATCCAAATTCAACAACGATTGAAAACCGCCAGAGTCGACAAAAGAGCTACGTGGACAGTAAAAAAAAGATATAGAGTTTGAAATTGGAGAAATGGTCATGCTTAAGGTTTCACCTTGGAAAGGCGTTGTTCGATTTGGTAAACGGGGGAAACTAAATCCAAGGTACATTGGACCATTCAAGATTATGGATCGTGTCGGACCAGTAGCTTACCAACTGGAGCTACCTCAACAACTCGCGGCTGTACATAACACTTTCCACATCTCGAATTTGAAGAATTTTTTTGCTAAAGAAGATCTCACTATCCCGTTGGACGAAATCCAAATCAATGAAAAACTTCAATTCATTGAAGAACCCGTCGAAATAATGGATCGTGAGGTTAATAGACTTAAGCAAAACAAGATACCGATTGTTAAGGTTCGATGGAATGCTCGTAGAGGACCCGAGTTCAAATGGGAGCATGAAGATCAGATGAAGAAGAAATACCCGCATCTATTTCCAGAAGATTCGTCAACACCTTCAACAGCTTAAAATTTCGGGACGAAATTTATTTAACGGGTAGGTACTGTAGTGACCCGAACTTTTCCATATTTATATATATTAATTGAGATTGATATTTACATGACTAAATGTTTCCAACGTGTTAAGCAATCAAATTTGTTAAGACTTGATTAAATGAAATAAGTTTCATATAGACAATTGATCACCCAAGTTGACCGGCGATTCACGAACATTACAAAATTGTGAAAACTACATGTTGTGGTATATATAGACATATATATATATGGTTGACATGAGATTATGATTAGTAAGTATCTCACTAAGTATATTAACTATGTGTGATATACATAAGAAATGAGTTTACTAAGTTAAGAAACTCGAAATGATATATATAACGATTATCGTTATGATAACGTCTACTAAATACATATGTATCATATTAAGATATTGATACACTATATTTAACATGATAAAATGATATTTAAATATATCATTAAGTGTATTAACAATGAACTACATATGTAAAAACAAGACTACTAACTCAAGAATTACGAAACGAGACTTATATGTAACGATTATCGTTGTAACGATATTTTAATGTATGTATCATATTAAGAGATATTCATACATCATAATATCATGATAATATAATAATTTAACATCTAATTTTATATAATAAACATTGGGTTAACAATATTAATTGAGATCGTTAACTTAAAGGTTTCAAAACAACACTTATATGTAACGACTAACGAAGACTTAACGACTCCATTAGAATGTATATACATGTTGTGTTTTGATATGTATTCTTACACTTTTTAAAGACATCAAGACACATATCAAAGTACTTCTACTTAACAAAAATGCTTACAATTACATCCTCGTTCAGTTTCATCAACAATTCTACTCGTATGCACCCGTATTCGTACTCGTACAATACACTGCTTTTAGATGTATCTACTATTGGTATATACACTCCAATGATCAGCTCTTAGAAGCCCATGTGAGTTACCTAACACATGTGAGAACTATCATTTGGCAACTAGCATGAAATATCTCATAAAATTACAAAAATATTAGTAATCATTCATTACTTATTTACATGAAAACAAAATTACATATCCTTTATATCTAATCCATATACCAATGACCAAAAACACCTACAAACACTTTCATTCTTCAATTTTATTCATCTAATTTATCTCTCTCAAGTTCCATCTTCAAGTTCTAAGTGTTCTTCATAAATTCCATAAGTGTAGTTTCATAAAAATCAAGAATACTTCCAAGTTTGCAAGTCTAGTTCCAAGCTTTCTAATCCATTCCAAGTAATCATCTATGATCAAGGAACCTTTGTTATTTATAGTAGGTTATCTTTCTAATTCAAGGTAATATTCATATTCAAACTTTGATTCAATGTCTACAACTATAACAATCTTATTTCGAGTGAAAATCTTGAACTGTTTTCGTGTCATGATTCTGCTTCAAGAACTTTCAAGCCATCCAAGGATCCTTTGAAACTAGATCCATTTTTCTCATTTCCAGTAGTTTTATCCAGAAAACTTGAGGTAGTAATGATTTTCATAACATCATTCGATTCATACATATAAAGCTATCGTATTCGAAGGTTTAAACTTGTAATCACTAGAACATAGTTTAGTTAATTCTAAACTTGTTCGCAAACGAAAGTCAATCCTTCTAACTTGACTTTTAAAATCAACTAAACACATGTTCTATATCTATATGATATGCTAACTTAATGATTTAAAACCTGGAAACACGATGAACACCATAAAATCGGATATACGCCGTCGTAGTGAAACCGGGGGCTGTTTTGGTTTGGATAATAAAAAACTATGATAAACTTTGATTCAAAAGTTGTTCTTCTGGGAAAATTATTTTTCATATGAACATGAAACTATATCCAAAAATCTTGGTTAAACTCAAAGTGAAAGTATGTTTTTCAAAATGATCATCAAGATGTCGTTTTTTCGATGGAAATGACTACCTATTTAGTAATTGACATGTAACTTAAATTTCTGACAATAAACCTATACTTTTTCTGTTTGTATTCTTAAATTAGAGTTCAATATGAAACCATAGCAATTTGATTCACTCAAAACGGATTTAAAATGAAGAAGTTATGGGTAAAACAAGATTGGATATTTTTGATCTTTTTAGCTACGGGAAATGTTTAACAAATCTATACAAATCATATCCTAGCTAACTTATATTGTATTATACATGTATTCTAATATAATATGTAATCTTGGGATACCATAGACACGTATGCAAATATTTTGATATATCATATCGACCCATGTATATATATTATTTGGAACAACCATAGACACTCTATATGCAGTAATGTTGGAGTTAGCTATACAGGGTTGAGGTTGATTCCAAAAATATATATACTTTGAGTTGTGATCTAGCCTAAGACATGTATACACTGGGTCGTGGATTGACTCAAGATAATATATATCGATTTATTTCTATACATCCAACTGTGGATAACTAGTTGTAGGTTACTAACGAGGACAGCTGACTTAATACACTCAAATCTTTAAAACATAATAAAAATGGTTATAATTATATTTTGATCATACTTTGATATATATGTACATATTTGTATAGGTTCGTGAATCGATCCGTGGCCAAGTCTTGTTTCCGAGGAAAGAAATATCTGTGAAAGTGAGTTATAGTCCCACTTTTAAAATCTAATATTTTTGGGATGAGAATACATGCAGGTTTTATAAATGATTTACAAAATAGACACAAGTACGTGAAACTACATTCTATGGTTGAATTATCGAAATCGAATATGCCCCTTTTTATTAAGTCTGGTAACCTAAGAATTAGGGAACAGACACCCTAATTGACGCGAATCCTAAAGATAGATCTATTGGGCCTAACAAACCCTATCCAAAGTACCAGATGCTTTAGTACTTTGATATTTATATCATATCCTAAGGGTGTCCCGGAATGATGGGGATATTCTTATATATGCATCTTGTTAATGTCGGTTACCAGGTGTTCACCATATGAATGATTTTTATCTCTATGTATGGGATGTGTATTGAAATATGAAATCTTGTGGTCTATTGTTACGATTTGATATATATAGGTTAAACCAATAACTCACCAACATTTTTGTTGACGTTTATAGCATGTTTATTCTCAGGTAAATACTAAGAGCTTCCGCTGTTGCATATTAAAATAAGGACAAGATTTGGAATCCATGATTGTATGATATTGTGTAAAAACTGCATTCAAGAAACATATGTCGATGTAATATATTTCTATTGTAAACCATTATGTAATGGTCATGTGTAAACAGTATATTTTAGATTATCATTATTTGATAATCTATGTAATGTTTTTAAAACCTTTATTGATAAAATAAAGGTTATGGTTGTTTTAAAAATAATGCAGTCTTTGAAAAACGTCTCATATAGAGGTCAAAACCTCGTAATGAAATCAATTAAAATGGAACGTTTATAATCAATATGAACGGGACATTTCAAGATAGTTATTGGATGGCGGTTAAAAGTATATTAAAATACCTTAGGAGGACTAAGTATATGTTTCTTATATACGGGTCTGGTGGGGAGGAACTCGCTGTAAAAGGTTACGTGGACGCGAGTTTCCAAACTGATCGAGATGATTCTCGGTCACAGTCCGGTTATGTCTTCACGTTAAATGGAGGTGCGGTCTCTTGGAAGAGTTTAAAACAGGATGTTGTTGCATTATCCACTACAGAGTCGGAGTACATTTCCGCCTCATTGGCAGCTCAGAAAGCTGCATGGATGAAGAAATTCATCGACGACTTAGGAGTAGTCCCTTCCATTCAGGACCCTCTTGAGATCTTTTGTGATAACGAGGGTGCGATTGCTCAAATCAAGGAACCTCGTGCTCACCAAAAGACCCGCCACATTGAGCGGAGATTCAACTACATAAGGGATGAAGTTGAAAAAGGAAAGATATGTATTCGCAAAGTTCACACAGATCTTAATATAGCGGATCCACTCACGAAACTCTTACATGGTGCAAAACATCAAGGGCATGTTAGTGCATTAGGGCTTCGATATTCTAGTGATTGGTTGTGATCTGTTTTAGGTATTGTAATGGAACAAAATGGTTCAGACTCAAAAACAATAACTATGGTGTTAATTTATTTTGAGTCAAGTTCCTATTTTGCATATTTTATCCATGAATAAGCTATTATTCTAAATTCCGTAGTCGATCACATTTGTGGAAACACGTGTGAGGTTTACACTATTATGAACTTGGATTGGTAAACATTCACGGGCTGAATGTGGGGCAAGGTTGGAACAAAGGTTCATAGATATTTGTGGAATACAAATATTGGAAGACCCGCCCTCAAGATTTACTAAATGGAACCTTTGTGGTTGATCACATGTAATCTTGAGTAAAGGCAAATATCATTGTATCCTCTGACCTGAGATACATATTAGGTTCGGATATTTACCATGTACTGTGCCTTGATTCTTTCCTTCGCTATTCTGAAATATGGTAGTTCATAAGGAAGAACTCAGGTATAATGCAAGATATATATTTAGGACGTATGTAGTCAAGATGGAATTTGTCCCTCTTATTCGTTGAGAGTCAGATGTCTAAGGCCTGATAAAGTTAAATCTAGAAGAAAGTGATCACTCTGTGTCTCTTGGATTTAACATGACATCTAGGACGAAAGGAAACGATGAAGGATTCACCTATTCATATTCGAGATGGGAACTCGAAAGGGATGATGTTATTGAATGGCACAAAGTCATAACATATTGGGGGTGATGGACGGTCGTTAGGTGGTATCTGTCACTTGCATCAATTTCATATTTTTCTCGTGCAAGTGGGAGATTGAAGGTATTTCGTATGCCCGAGAGACATATTAAATCAATGTGGCTGATATGTTATGATCCAAGTCGGGTCATACCCAATAACAAGCTTACCGACACTTTATATGTATTTAATCTTAACGACTGGATTGTTAAATTAATACGCGACACTTGAACTTTAGAAAATCGGTTTTCTAAAGTATTATCACTTGAGATAAATTATTTAAATAATTTATATTTAATTATTTATAGGTTTAAATAATTATGTTGTGTTATATTTTATAAATTAGTTTATAAAATGTAAATAACTTAACAAATGCATGTTTTATATAACAAGTTTTATATATATTTACAAGTAATTTTATAACAAGTTTTATAAAATATAAATCTTGTTATAAAAACAATATGGGGGACGGTTTTGGGGTATCCAAGGAGACACCCCATGCTTTGTTTTTGTTACTTTCAAGATCACACAAATACTTATGAGCATGCTTGCCTCCTAATACTCTTTTTTTGACCAAGAATATACACTAAGCTTCAAAATAACTCTCTAATAGTTGTGAGGGGTCTGCTGGCTAAAATTTTTGGGTGAGGAGAGGAGGGTTTTGTTGCTAATTAAGTTCATCAAGTGTCCTAAAATCCTAACCAAATAATAGAAGGTGTTGGTGATTGAAAGTTTGTGGGTATTACACACTTGAGGCTTCAAGTTAGAGGTTGTTGTTGCTTCATTTTCATCATCATCTTGCTTGTTCAAAACAGCCCTCAATTTACTTGAGGAGGTATAATCTCTACTCTCCTTGTTCTTATATGTAAGCATATGTTCATAACTTGATATTTACATGGAATTCAATTTAAATGGTTAAACATATGAACTTGTTTTCTTAATAATTATGCTTCCAATTGCTATAACTATAAATCAATTGGTTTTGTGATAATGTTAACATTAAGAACTTGTTGCTATGTTGAATTCCATCATTGACAAGACATCATGTTGTAACGTCGTTAAAGGGACGAGGGTTTCGTAATGCCCAACAGCCCCGTAATAATCTAAAAACCTTGTTTCTCACCCCAACTACTGAATCCGTCACTTGTGGGAAGGTTTTATTTAAAAGTTGTAATCCGATGTTCTTTTTCTCACTTTGGTGAGAAGCGAACATCACTAACCCGTAAGCATAACATGCTTCTTTATGTTGCATGTTAGAAGATCTTTCTAACTCACGAAGTCCTACGTTGGGATATGTTGAGTCAAAATAGGTTTTTAACCCGTAGCATAAAATTGCATTTGGGTTCCCCGCATTTAACGCTTTAAAGAAAACACGGCATAACTTACGGTGTCCCCAATGTGATATACCCCATCTTTCAAATGAAATCCTTTTATAAACTAAGGCCTGCCTGAAACGTTCTTCAAATGTTCTACAAACTAATTTTGCCATAAATAATTATGCTGATGAATTCTGACCGACTTTAGACAAGATTTCATCAATCATGTCCCCGGGTAGGTCTTCTAAATTTTTTTGTTGTCTATCCTTAACGTCCATTGTGTTTTTATACTGTAAAACAGATGAGAATTAGATTCGTAAAAGATAATTATCAAATAATACAAGCAATTTTCACATACAACAAGAAAAGTACAAGCACACTTATTTTACATATTTTACACCTCATGATTACAACTCTTTATTCCGACTCACTAGTTTCTTTCTCTTCAGACCTGTTTCGTTTGGCTAATTTTCTAGGGATATATGATGTTCCTCTAATACGAGCCATTATTTTCACAAATGGTTTAGAAAAACCTGGTGGCTTAGAGATTTCTGGGTTATTGTTACAACTTAAGAAATACGGGTGTTGACGATACATATAAAGTTCATCGGGGTTGGAATCAGGTTTCTCTATTTTGATGCCCTTTCCCTTATTATTTTCTTTTGCTTTTTCAATTTGGGTCGAGGCAATTTCTATAACATCATCGTAATCCTCATTGGGATCCGATTCATCGGAAAATTGGTAATCTTCCCAATATTTTACTTCCTCGGTGGAAATACCATTGACCATTATTAATTTTGGTCCATTCGTTGAGGGTTTTCTTTTACTTATATGTTTTTCTATGGTTCTTAATATTTCCTCCTCCAGAACCTCTTCTTCTTCCGGTTCCTCTTCGGGAATTTGTGAATCTTCCCAATATATATTCGACTCTTCATTATTATTAGGTAAGTCGATGGGATTTGTACTAGATGTAGACATCTATCACACAATATCAAACATGTTAAGAGATTAATATATCACATAATATTTACATATTACAATTTGTAGTTTCCAACAAAAATAATTTAAGCAATCATTTTTAAATAAAACACAGTCGAAGTCCAGATTCACTAATGCATCCTAACAAACTCGATAAGATACACTAATGCAAATTTTCTGGTTCACTAAGACCAACGCTCTGATACCAACTGAAATGTCCCGTTCATATTGATTATAAATTTTCCATATTAATTGATTTCGTCGCGAGCTTTTGACCTCTATATGAGACGTTTTTCAAAGACTGCATTCATTTTTAAAACAACCATAACCTTTATTTTATCGATAAATGTTTTAAAAAAAAAAACATTATGTAGATTTTCAAATAATGATAATCTAAAATATACCGTTTACACACGACCAATACATAATGGTTTACAATAAAAATATATTACATCGAAATAAGTTTCTTGAATTTTGTTTTTACACAATATCATACAATCATGGACTCCAAATCCTGTCCTTATTTTAGTATGCAACAGCAGAAGCTCTTAATAATCACCTGAGAATATACATGTTTAAAATATCAACAAAAAATGTTGGTGAGTTATAGGTTTAACCTATATATTATCAAATTAATATAATAGACCACAAGATTTCATTTATTCAATAGTCTTACACTCGCAAGTGTATAAAAATCATTCTATGATGAAAACCTGGTAACCGACATTAACATAATGCATATAGAATATTCCCCACATACTCGCAAGTTTGTCATAAATTGGCAATCACAATCACCATATAAATCGAAGTATTAAAGCATTCCAAATTTCAGAATGGGGTTTGTTAGGCCCATAGATCTATCTTTAGGATTCGCGTCAATTAGGGGTCATTTCCCTAATTCTTAGGCTACCAGATTTGAAGGGGCAATATTCGGTTTAATAATCCAACCATACAATGTAGTTTCGCATACTTGTGTCTATTTTGTAAAACATTTATAAAGCTGCGTGTATTCTCATACCAAAAATATTAGATTTTAAAAGTGAGACTATAACTCACTTTCACAGATTTTTCCTTCGTTGGAAATAAGACTTGGCCACTGGTCGATTCACGAACCTATAACAAATATGTACATATATATCAAAGTACGATTTAAATATATTCACAACATTTTTTATTACATTTTTATGATTTAAGTTTGTTAAGTTAGCACTCCTCGTTAGTAACCTACAACTAGTTGTCTACAGTTAGATGTATTGAAATAAATCAATATATATTATCTCGAATCAATCCACGACCCAGTGTATAAAAGTCTCAGGCTAGATCACAACTCAAAGTATATATATTATTTTGGAATCAACCTCAACCCTGTATAGCTAACTCAAACATTACTGCTTATAGAGTGTCTATGGTTGTTCCGAAATATATATATAGATGGGTCGATATGATATGTCAAAATATTGTATACGTGTCTATGGTATCCCAACATTACATAATATGTATAATACAATATAAATTAATTAGGATATGTTTAGTCTAGATTTGTTACAAAATTTTCGTAGCTAAAACTAGCAAATTTATCCAATTTTGTTTTACCCGTCATTTCTTCGTTTCAAATCCGTTTTGAGTGATTCAAGTTGCTATGATTTCATAATGAACTGAAATTTATGAAACTAAACAAAAAAAGTATAAGTTTATAGTCGAAAATACAGGTTACAAGTCATTTTTTAAAGAGGTAGTCATTTTCGTCGAAAGAACGACATCTTGATGATCATTTTGAAAAACATACTTCCACTTTGAATTTAACCATGATTTTTGGATATAGTTTCATGTTCATAAGAAAAATCATTTTCCCAGAAGAACAACTTTTAAATCAAAGTTTATCATAGTCTTTAATTATCAAACCCAAAACAGCCCGCGGTGTTACTACAACGGCGTATGTCCGGTTTTACGGTGTTTTTCGTGTTTCCAGGTTTTAAATCATTAAGTTAGCATATAATATAGATATAGAACATGTGTTTAGTTGATTTTAAAAGTTAAGTTAGAAGGATTAACTTTATTTGCGAACAAGTTTAGAATTAATTAAACTATGTTCTAGTGAGTACATGTTCAAATCTTCGAATAAGATAGTTTTATATATATGAATTGAATGATGTTATGAATATCATTACTACCTCAAGTTTATTAGGTAAAACTACTAGAAGTGACAAAAATTGATCTAGCTTCAAAGGATTCTTGGATGGCTTGAAAGTTCTTGAAGTAGAATCATGACATGAAAACAAGTTCAAGTAAGATTATCACTCGAAATAAGATTATTATAGTTATAGAAATTGAACCAAAGTTTGAATATGAGTATTAACTTGAATTAGAAAGATATCTTACTGTAAATAAGAAAGATTTCTTGAGATTGGATGATCACTTGAAATGGATTAGAAAGCTTGGAAGGAGACTTGTAAACTTGAGAGTATTCTTGATTTTATGAAACTAGAACTTATAGAATTTATGAAGAACACTTAGAACTTGATGATAGAACTTGAAAGAGATTAATTAGATGAAGAAAATTGAAGAATAAAAGTGTTTATAGGTGTTTTTGGTCGTTGGTATATGGATTAGATATAAAGGATGTGTAAGTTTGTTTTTATGTAAATGATTTATAATATTTTTTGTAATTTTGTGAGATATTTCATGCTGGTTGCCAAATGATGGTTCCCACAGTTTTAATGACTCACATGGGGTGCTAAGGAGCTGATTATTGAAGTGTATATACCAATAGTATATACATCTAAAAGCTGTGTATTGTACGAGTACGAATACGGGTGCATACGAGTAGAATTGTTGATGAAAATGAATGAGGATGTAATTGTAAGCAGATTTGTTAAGTAGAAGTACTTTGATATGTGTCTTAAAGTATTTCAAAAGTGTACAAATACATCTTAATACACTTCATGTATATACATTTTAACTGAGTCGTTAAGTCATCGTTAGTCGTTACATGTAAGTGTTGTTTTGAAACATTTAAGTTAACGATCTCATGTAATGTTGTTAACCCATTGTTTATTATATCTAATGAGATGTTAAATTGTTACATTATAATGATATTATGATGTATGAATATATCTTAATATGATATATATACATTAAAATGTCGTTATAACGATAATCGTTACATATATGTCTCGTTTCGAAATCCTTAAGTTAGTAGTCTTGTTTTACATATGTAGTTCATTGTTAACATACTTAATGATATACTTAATTATCATTTTATCATGTTAAACATAGTGTATCTATATCTTAATATGATTCATATGTATTTAGTAAGATGTTGTTATAACGATAATCGTTATATATATCGTTTCGAGTTTCTTAATTCAATAATCTCATTTTTATGTATATCACTCATTGTTAATCTCATTTTTATCTCGTGGTCTATTAAAATGATGAATGATTATGATAAACTAATGAACTCACCAACCTTTTGGTTGACACTTTAAAGCATGTTTATTCTCAGGTATGAAAGAAATCTTCCGCTGTGCATTTGCTCATTTTAGAGATATTACTTGGAGCCATTCATGACATATTTCAAAAGATGTTGCATTCGAGTGGTTGAGTTCATCAAGATTATTATTATTAAATCAATTATAGATTGATATATTATGAAATAGTATGCATGCCGTCAACTTTCGATGAAATGAAAGTTTGTCTTTTAAAAACGAATGAAATGTTTGTAAAATGTATTATATAGAGGTCAAGTACCTCGCGATGTAACCAAATGTAATGTATTCGTCTAGATGGATTAGGACGGGTCACGACATAAATACTGTATAGACAAAATTCATATCTTAGTGTATCTGTTAATTCACATCTTAGCGCATCTGTTACTGTAAACTTTGCCCGACAGCTTCCGAAAGTTCCTCCGTAATCTACGCGATCTTTTGTAATATATAGGTATTCTATATAATTAGAATATCATCCTATATCCAAAAATCATTTCATATCGAATATCCTTAATTCAACCGTACAAGATGGATCCTGCAACCAGTTCGAGTTCCTCGAATTCTGACAGCTATTCTAATATGGATTTCTCACTTGATTCCTCGAGTTCCTCAAGCTTCAAAGGCAGCGTAACCGGAATGAACCAACCAATTAGTTATCATCTATTCTGGATGAATTAGGAATGGGTTCATAGTCTACTAAATCATTGGAGACAAGAAAAAGGTGATCCCTTTCACCCACCAAATTTCCCTTTGGAGAAGAACCTGAAGTACTTACCGGTGAACCAGTCCGAAACACTATTTTCACCCTCATTTCCAGAGTAGCTCGCAATGATTACATAATATCTCAGATTCTAAACCTTATCCATCCGCTCATTTCAATCGCCAATTATCCCGGAGTAATCAAAGAAGTCAACGAACTTCGCGCTCGAGTAGTAGCTTTGGAGAATATGGTGCAAAACTTACTATCATCACCAACATCACCGGCACCAATAGTATCACCAATAACATCCGCATTCCAAGCCTCAACATCACACGCCTCAACCTCTCAATCGATATCTCAATCATAATCCTAGTTTGACATGGTGATTATGTAATCTCTAAAGTTTTAGAGATTATATATTCTAATTCTAACGGTAAATCAAATGAGATTAGTATCTTATTGACTCATTAAATCCATGATTACATCTGAAGAAAATATATATGTAAGAATATTTTCATAAAGATTGTAATTAAAAATTCTTTTGTACAAACTGTTAATGGTGAAAATATTTTAACGGGTAGGTAATACCCGAGGAATATTTAGATTTTCATATTAATAAGTTACACTGTACATTCTTCAATTCAGATTCAGCAGTCATTAACAATACTGCTCAAATCCACCGATATACCTATCCGTTCACCGCAGAATAACCATTTTAATTTAATTTCATACTTGGATTTGACCTATCAGAATCTAACAAGTGGCATAATGAAGAAAACATTTGACAAAATAAATTTGTTAGAAACAAACGAATTAACTATGAGAAATTTTGTTAAGAATCCACGCTAACAAAATCCTAGCTAACTGTTAATTCCTTATCGCAATTTATTTATCGTAATTTATTTTTCGCAATTCTAATTCTCGCAATTTTATTTATCGTCATTTAATTTCTGTTGTTTATTTTACGCACTTTAAATATCGTCGGATAAATCGGGACACGTAAACAATGTTTTGACATATCATATCGACATCATCTATATATATTATTTGGAATAACCGTAAGTCAATCTATATTGCGGTAATGCTCGAGTTAGCATATAAAGGGTCGAGGTTGATTCTAAAATAATATATATATTTTGAGTTGTGATCGAGTCTGAGACATGTATACAATGGGTCATGATACGTATTAATTAATTCGAATATTATATATTAAACTATATATGAATTATTGAACTACTAACTATGGATTACTAACTGTGGACTACTGTGTCGAGCAAAAAGTCACGTTTTTACCCCCTAAATTAAGCCCTAAACCAATAAAGATTAGAAATTTGTTGGCAAAATTATCGCTTTTTTGGTTGATTTTGTAGATTAAGTAATTACAAAGGCGATGCAAAAATAATCAAGTAAAACGGAGCTAAAACGAAGATTCTAGAGCGAAAACTGTGAAAGACAAGAAATCAAGTTACGATCCAGTGAATCAAGGCTGACCAGCACCGAATACGGCCTGCCATACGGCCTGCCAGTATGGGGTACGGCTTGCCAAACGGTCTAGCAAATGGCCCCTTAATACAGCTTGCCATGCAAACGGCCTGCCAAACGGCCTACCATACGGCTTGCCGGCTGTTTGCAGGCAAAAAGGAGGTCTATTTAAAGGGCTCTCTCCATCCATTCCAACACACTCAACTTGCAATTAATTTTATATTTTCAATCTTTTAGTTACTTTTAGTAGTAGTTAGCTTAGCTTTTATTTTCCGGAGGATATCCCGGCGAGTCCCTGCGATCTCGGGCATATTTGTTCGGCCTTTTCAGGTTTTTATCCGAAATGCTTGTCTTTTGTATTAAACATGTACTCTTACTTTTTATGTTTAATAATGCGTTCTGATATTGCCATAATAGCTTAATTAATCTGTATGTTGCCATGGTAGAAGTTTGGGTTAGCGTAATTATGTTAATTTAGTACGATTACTGTTATAATACTGAAATAGGAAATCTGATATATTTGTATGCTAGCATCTTTAGGATTGACCAACCTAGGTTGTGATCAGGACTTGTCCACCTATATGAAATTAGCTACTTCATAGGATTAAGACCCCTGGTTATACTGTATCTAAAGATTCTATGAACTCGGTATGGCCGGAGTTCCTGAGAGGCATCTGATGCACTTTTAGGACACGGAACTTAGGAATTGAGACATGAATGACCTAGTATGCCTATTGACTATTCCGAAGAGACCTCTTAGGAGCTGTTAAGATCTAGTTAGTGCCTTTACTATATGACCCAAGCCTATTTCATGTTCTTGTTTGATTGTTGCTCTAGGTCTTAGTCGTACCAACTTTTTAGGTATTCATTAGGTTTCTATCTGCTTTACTATCTGTATATTAACTGTGATGTTGTATAATGTTTGAATGGTTGTGATCTCATTAGTATGATGAAATGGTTGTTAGTTTTCACCTAAGGTTTTGCCAACTTAAACCGACGGACTCCTTCCGTTTGTGATCAGTGTTCAATCAACACGGCACGTTGTTATTCAGTTACCTAAACTGATAACGAGGTTTAGGACTAGAGCTTAAATCACTAATAAACCTAGTACTCTACTGAGGATAACCTCTGAGGTATTGTTACACTTCAGTTATACGACCAAGTAACATACTTCTCACTGCTCAAAGAGAACTCCGAGAGTTTAGAGATAAGTAGGTCTGTGTAATTGGCTCATCCAACCAGATCTACATCAATTCAAGCATAGTCTTAACATAAGCATAATTAACTTCCCTAACCCAATACTGATATCTTGGTCAGCATTTCCCTGATCTGCATACTCCGGATATCCTTCCACTTTATTTACTTTTCTGCATTTAGGACCTTTAGCTAAAATCAACTACTATCTTTTATCTAGGTAATTTAACTAAAAGACAATTATCCACTTGATCTTCAATTCGTTAATCAGCATAAAAATACGACACTAGGTTAACTTATACCTTCTACACCTTAGAAAGTAAAAGTAAATTTAGGCCTCGCAAAATATAAATAAACGAAGACACTGTGTGCTACTGAATCGGACATCCCGCGACTTAACGACACGTCACAAATAAAACCGTCTGTTAGTGGAATATCAGTTGCTAATTCTTCTTCTTGGCGCCGCTGCCGGGGATCGAATATTTTGATCGAGAAAGATTTTAAACAGACGAAGTATTGTTTGGTGGTGTCTAAGAAAGATAATTATACACGGACTTGGTTGTTGGATTTTCCGAACAGTCTCCAATTATATTGGAACCAAAAGGATCCAGCCTCTCCGTAGTCAGCCTGGCCACCTCGATATAAGTAATCTATGAGAAGTCCTATTAGTTAAGATATTCGATCCGGTTAACGACCGAATTTCAAGAATAATTGTTTTTATTAAATTATCGATCCTTTTAGTAAATTAATATTTTCTAAAAGTTACTTTTAAGTATTTTTAAAACAGAAAATCTAAAAAATGGAACAACAAGATACCCTTACTTCTATGCATAAGTCATGCTTAGAGGAAAGAGGAGGACTAATCACCTTAGGAACCGAAGGAATTCCTGAAATCAGTTCACACATGATTAAACTAGTCAGTATGATCTGTAAATTTCAAGGATTACCGACTGACGATCCGAACTTTCATATAAACAAATTTATCAGTCTGATTGACTCTTTTAAGAAGGAATCAAACGAGAAAAACATATTAAAACTTCATCTTTTTCAATATTCACTTTCTGCACACGCTTTAGCATGCTTTGACGAACTTAACCCGAATTCAATCCATACATGGGAGGATTTAGCAACTAAATTTCTAAACAAATTTTATCCACTCTCCCTACAAACCTGTTTAAGAAATGACATCACAAACTTTTCTCAAAAATAAAATGAGTCATTGTGTCTAGCATGGAATAGAGTAAAGATGATGCTTAAAAGATGTCCGAATCATTCGTTAAGTCGGTCAGACATAATCTATACGCTTTACAATGGTTTGACCAAAGATGATAAGTCTCTCCTAGACATGGCCTCGCAAGGCAATTTCATGTCCCGAACAGTAGATGAAGCATGGGATCTCTTGGACACAATAGCTGCACAACAGGAAGATTGGAACAATTAAGCTGCTGAGAAGGATGACGTCTTTTTCGCTCAAACGGTAAAAATGCTGGAAACCAGGTTACAAGATCTCACCCTCACTCTTCAAAGTTTACCAATTCCTAGAAACTCCGATGCTACTAGAACCAATCTAAGGTATCCTTACCCTAGATGGGCACACAAACAGCAAAATAGCTCAGATTATAATATAATATTCTCGTTGCACAAACCTACTCTCCACTCTAAGGAAATTTTAGTTGAATTTATGAAAAAGCAATACATGATAAACCTTCAAGTCATAGAATGCCAGAACAAGTTCGACACTTTATTAAAGACTTTTGAAGAATGAATTATTAATTTTCAGCTTACGCTTAAACGATTAACCACTAAAATTGATATAGAGTGTAGTGAGTTTGATGCCCTAGTAATTACTAGAGGAGGGAAGGAGAAAACTGTTAATATACCCATACAAGATTTTTCCGATAAGGAACCTGTGCCAATCGACCCAGTCGTCAATCCACCGAAACCTATCTCTCCTAAGTCCCCAGAAATTATTCAGCGTGCCCGCATACCTTTCCCAGGTAGGCTTAGGAAGGAAAAACATGAAGCGCAATTCGCTAAGTATTGGGATATTATTAAGAATTTCCATTTGAATGTACGTCTAGTAGATACTTTAGTAGAAATGCCAAACTTCGCTAAATTTTTCAAAGAATTTCTTTCAAATAAAGAGAGATTAAGAGAGATAGTTAGCTTGCCCTTAAGTGAAGAATGCTCGTTAGTGTTACAACATGGAATTACCCCTAAGTTAGGAGATACAGGAAGATTTACGGTACTCTGCTACCTGCAAGATGTCCAAATTAGCAATGCCTTAGCAGACTTAGGAGCCAGTGTAAACCTAATGCCCTATTCGTTATTCAAAAAGCTAGGATTAAATGACTTAAGGCCAACCAGAATGACTATCCAACTCCCGGACAGATCAGTTAAAATTCCTCGGGGAATACCTTAGGATTTCCTAGTTAGAGTGGATAAGTTCGTGTTTCCTGTTGATTTCGTCATTATGGATATTGAAGAAGACACGAAGGTCCCACTCATTCTTAGTAGACCATTCCTGAATACTGCCAAGGCCGTAATTAACGTTCACAAGAAATCATTAAAGTTAAGGGTTGGAGGAGAAGAAATCACATTCAATGTTGATCGCCTCATGAACCATCCTAAGGAAGAAGATGTGAATCTATCTGATTCTTTTCAAGAACTCGTCAACGAATACCTGGAAGAGACTATGGCTATATGTAGTCAAGATCAAATTTCTAAGGATCTGTTCTTTACACCTCCTGAAGGAAATCTTGACAACCATTTCGCCATATACCTTAGTCAACACATATCCCCCCTCTCTGAAAGTAACTTTTTTGGCAATACTATTCAAATAGCACCACTAGGACAAGGCATTCCTTTACCTCTATTAAGGAGAAGACCGAATGAAGAAACAGATTTCATTCTGGTATATCAGGAACCCCAGTCAAGGGAGGACTGTGAGGAGTTTCGCGAACCTACCTTCGAAACTAATGAAGACGTTTCTGAAGAGGAAGCATTAAGAAGGACAATTTCTAGAAATGAAGAACATATAGCATCAGTGATCGCTACTGAAGAATCAGAATTCCAGGACAAGTACGACTCCTTAGATCGAAAGGAGATAGCTAGGATGAAGCCATCTATTGAGGAGCCTCCAGAATTGGAATTGAAGAAGTTACCCGATAATCTGGAGTATGCATTCTTAGAAGGAGAATCGCAACTCGCTGTGATCATATCGAAAGACCTCACGCCACAAGAGAAGGCAAAATTGATTCAAGTTTTGAAATCACATAAGAAGGCAATTGCTTGGAAGATCTCCGACATTAAAGGGATCAGCCCTAACTATTGCACCCACAAGATCTTCATGGAAGACGATTTCAAACCTTCAGTTCAGAGGCAAAAAAGGGTCAACACTATGATTCAAGAAGTCATCAAGAAAGAAGTAATCAAACTTCTGGACACTGGTCTGATCTATCCCATCTCTGATTCACCATGGGTTAGTCCTATTCAAGTGGTACCCAAAAAGGGAGGGACGACCGTAATTCAAAATGAGAATAATGAGCTTAATCCAACTCGGGATGTCACCGGTTGGAGGGTTTGCATAGATTATCATAAACTAAACGATGCAACCCGGAAGGATCATTTTCCATTACCTTTCATCGATTAAATGTTGGAACGTCTATCAAGAAATGAATACTACTATTTCCTTGACGGTTTTTTTGGCTACTTTCAAATTCCCCTCGATCCGAAGGACCAAAAGAAAACAACCTTTACCTGTCTTTATGGAACATTTGCTTATCGACGCATGCCCTTTGGGTTATGCAATCCACCAGCTACATTCCCGCGATGCATGGTAGCAATATTCCAAGACATGATTGAGCGTTGTATGGAAGTCTTCATGGACGACTTCTCAGTCTTTGGTAGTACCTTTGATTCGTGCCTTTCAAACCTTGACAAGATGCTCACCCGGTGTGAAGAGTCAAATTTAGTTCTGAATTGGGAAAAATGTCACTTCATGGTAAAAGAAGGGATATTTTTAGGACATAAGATCTCAAAAGCATGAATAGAAGTTGATAAGGCTAAGATTGAGGCCATTACTAAACTTCCAGAACCTACCACAATAAGAGCGATAAGGAGTTTCCTAGGACACACCGGTTTTTACCGATGCTTCATTAAGGATTTTTCAAATGTCACACGACCTCTCACTCATCTTCTAGGGAAGGAAGTCCCGTTTGTCTTCGATGAAGAATGTCGAAAAGCATTCAACTATCTGAAAGAGCAGCTAACACTTGCGCCCATCATGATAGCTCCTGATTAGAGTCTACCCTTTGAGATCATGTGTGATGCGAGTGATTTCACAGTTGGATCTGTGCTTGGACAACAGGTAGATAAACACTTTCATCCAATCTATTACGCAAGCAAACCTTAATCGGAGCTCAAGAGAATTACACTACCACAGAGAAGGAGCTGCTAGCCGTAGTATTCGCCTTCGAAAAATTTCGTTCCTATCTCATCCTGTCCAAAACCACAGTCTATACAGATCAATCAGCCCTCAAATATCTATTGACTAAGCAAGACGCGAAACCAAGACTCCTACAATAGATCTTACTCCTTCAGGAATTCGATATTGAGATTAAAGATAAGAAAGGAGCAGAGAACGTCGTAGCAGATCATCTTAGTCGTTTGGAGAACCTAGCGATGGAAAAACTTGCTGAACAAGATATCAGAGATAAATTTCCAGAAGAACAGCTTATGAGTTTAGGATAAACTCACATAGGATCACAATTTACTGGCACTCCTTGGTATGCCGACATGGCCAACTACCTAGTTTCCGAAGTAGTACAAAAGGGAATGAGTACCTCCCGAAGAAGGAAGTTCTTCAGGGATGCCAAGTACTACTACTGGGAAGATCCTTATGAAATGACCCGTTCATATACATTATAAACGATTCACAATAGTTGATTACATTGCGAGGTATTTGACCTCTATATGATACATTTTACAAACATTGCATTCGTTTTTAAAAGACAAAATTTCTTTACCTCGAAAATTGACTGGCATGCATACCATTTCATAATATCCACTATCCAACTATAAATTGATTTAATAATAATCTTTGTTGAACTCAATGACTCGAATGCAACGTTCTTCGAAATATGCTATGAAAGACTCCAAGTAATATCTTTAAAATGAGCAAATGCAAAGCGGAAGATTTCTTTAACACCTGAGAATAAACATGCTTTAAAGTGTCAACCAAAAGGTTGGTGAGTTCATTAGTTTATCATAATCATTTATTTCCATCATTTTAATAGACCACAAGAATTTCATTTCCAGTTCTCATAAATATACGTCCCATGCATAGAGACAAAAATAATCATTCATATGGTGAACACCTGGTAACCGACATTAACTAGATACATATAAGAATATCCCCTATCATTCCGGGATCCTCCTTCGGACATGATATAAATTTCGAAGTACTAAAGCATCCGGTACTTTGGATGGGGTTTGTTAGGCCCAATAGATCTATCTTTAGGATTCGCGTCAATTAGGGTGTCTGTTCCCTAATTCTTAGATTACCAGACTTTAATAAAAAGGGGCATATTCGATTTCGATAATTCAACCATAGAATGTAGTTTCAATTACTTGTGTCTATTTCGTCAAACATTTATAAAAGCGCATGTATTCTCAGTCCAAAAAATATAAAGGGTAAAAAGGCAAATGAAACTCACCATACTGTATTTCGTAGTAAAAATACATATAACGTCATTGAACAAGTGCAAGGTTGGCCTCGGATTCACGAACCTAAATTAATTATATATAATTATGTGTTGGTCAATATTTGTCTAACAAATTAAGCCAAGTCATAGTGTACCACAATCCTAATGCTCGAGACTAATATGCAAAAGTCAACAAAAGTAAATTTGACTCAAAATAATTTCCAAAAATCTATACAAGACTAATATATAGTTTAAATATCGTCATTTTATATTTTTAAATATTTTTAAAAGATTTATTAGAGTAAATAATATAATTTATTTATTAATAAATAAAATTTTATATTAAATTTATATAATATAATATACTTTTATATATATTAAGTAATAAAATTTATAGGGTTCATTTAATATCATAAAGATAATATGATAGGTATTATTAAAGTAAGTTATTACACGTAGTAAAATATGTTTGTATCACATATTTATTTGATAAAATAATATCTATAATGATAGTAAGTAAAAGTTGTATTATTTTATAATAATAATTATTATTATAAAAATATCAATATTTATAATTACTAAGATAACATTATGATAAAATGATAATTCTAATTATGATAACTTTAATATTTACGATAATTTTTAATATTATCTTTAAAATAATAATTCTATTTAAAATAATAATAATAATGATATTTTTTAGTAACAATGACATTTCTATTAAAATGATAATTTTTGTTAAAATGATAGTTTTAATACTAACGATATTTTTAATAATAATAGTAATGATAAAAATAATAAGAACGATAATTTTATCTAAATCAATATCTTATAATATTTTAATTTCATCATGATACTCTTACTCATTATTTCCTAATCGTTTCGTCTAATAGCTTTTAATCGTCTTTTATATCGTGTTCATAATAATGATAATAATAGTAATCAAAATAATTAGGTGTTTCAAATATTTGTTTTAATTACACTAATATTAATAATGATAGTTACTATAACATTTTTAACGATAATACTAATAATTATCTTAATGATAATATAGTAATAATAATAATAAAAATGACAATATCCATTTTTAAATAATGATATATATATTAATAATGATAATAATAATAATAATAATAATAATAATAATAATAATAATAATAATAATAATAATAATAATAATAATAATAATAATAATAATAATAATAATAATAATTGGATAATAATAATAATACTAATTATAACTTTAACGATAATAACGATAGTAATAATAATAAAAATAACAATTTTTAATGATAAATCCCTTTTATTGATAAAGATAATAATAATGATAATAATAACATAAAACTAGAACGACGATAATAATAATCATTTTTAATAAAAATATAGAAAATTCAATTGATTATAACTTTTAATCCGTTCATCGAAACCATTCGATATCTAAAGGAAAAGTCCTTAATTTTTTGCTAGCTTTCCAAGGACATGCATATCTTATACCTTATCTCAACCGCAAGTGTAACTAATTCAATATTCAACCTAACCTGTCTAAGGGCAATATCAAAAGTACAAGCATGCATAATCCTAAATACTCGAGCACTAGTCAGGGATACACTATTAGTATGTAAAAGTTAAATTATGAGTACTCACGTATCAATATTGAGATTCAATATTGCAGGAAAGGTACGTAGACGCACCGGAAATGATAAACACTATATTGACCTCACGAGCATACCCATGAACCATACTCAATCACCTCCATAGCTATAACCCATAATTTCCTTAATCCTATCCTACTCGAGAAACAATTTCGAAATCACTCGGACAGCACTCCGTCGTAATATTTTATGTATACTAATAATATCTTGAAATAATACGGAGTAAATATATATATGTAAATCGATTGAGAGAGTTTAGAGAAAAATAATTTCAAGTTTCTATGAAATAATGAAACCTATTGAATTCTATTTATAATAGATTTTTGAATTATTAAAGTGAATTATTAAAGTATGAATTATTAAAGTGAATTATTAAAGTAAATTATTAAAGTATGAATTATTAAAGTGAATTATTAAAGTATGAATTATTAAAGTGAATTATTAAAGTTAAAGTAAAGTAAAAATAAAGTAAAGGTAAAGTTTAAGTATAGTAAAAGTATAAAACTATGTACGTATAATACGCGTATAAATATATATAATATTAATTTAAATCGTTATATATATTTAATAAAATAAAATATAAATATCGTTATCTTTATCATACTAGTTAAGTAATGAGTTGTCAAAAGTGGTTCTAGATATTTATAAAAGTTATATACGTTTTAATAATAAAGTTCTTTTTAAACTGAAAACGTTTTTGTACGTTTGAAACTAAATAGATCAATCGAGTCTTTATGAGATTCAATCTTCCACTATCCTTTGTCTAGTTCTCAATGACTGACAATTTGTTCTTATTTATAAATCACTTTACCATTTTCCGAATATTGTTAAAATGGAAAGATTTCTCAAATCAACGTGGGCCTTTTAACAGAGACTTGTAATCATAATTCAATATATCTGATAATTCAATCATTTGATCTTATCTTCTAATTCCATTGATAAATATTTTGAAACAGATACAATCATATAAAGTATTTAATCTAATATTTTGTTTACGTTTCAAGTTATAATATATATACACATATACATATATAATCATATTCGTTTAATGGTTCGTGAATCGTTGGAACATGGTCGAGGTTGAATGAATGTATGAACATAGTTTAAAATTCTTGCAATTTAACTTAACAAATATTGCTTATCGTGTCGGAAACATATAAAGATTAAAGTTTAAATTTGGTTGAAAATTTCCGGGTTGTCACAGTACCTACCCGTTAAAGAAATTTCGTCCCGAAATTTGAGTGGAAAGGTCGTGAATGATAATAAGTATGTTTTCATGATGCATACAGGCTGAAAATTAGAGTTTTATCATCAGCAAATAATTTGGATAAACAATCCATTTATATGAAGAGTACGAATGAAGCTAACATAGAAGAGTGAAATGAGTAAGTGTAGATTCATCTTATCATTTGACGTAGATATGATTGATTCCCAGATTTCAAGGGATTTGAAGAAAATCTTCTTAATAAGATTTCACTCTCCGGTAATCAAGGGAATTAGGATCCGCTTTAAATGCGATCGTCCATTTTAATTGTTATGTAGGAGATTTTCTTATAAATTCACCTCCTTCGTTTCCTTACAACTCACACCTTCTGTTGATGCATTTTATGCAAGTTCCTAGACATCTACCCGCGTCCATTGCAGGTACAACAGTTTACAGGCCACCATGATTGCTCGTTATTATCCTATCCGTGTTTGTATGTGGTTACAGGAACTGCAAGAACGAGATTTAGATGTTTAACTATGTTAGACTTAGTCAGACGTACGAGTGAAGCCTCACTAGTACAGCTGACAGGCTCATACGCACGGTTGATGCTGAGCTAAGTCACAATTACAACCTAAATGAGAAGACACGAGTGAGTGATCACCCGTACGACTGATGAAGCCAACTCGTACGTGTGATGAATGAATCGCATAGGTGAGTCAACAGCAGGGGTATATAAAGTCTTATGTTTTTCATTTTAGGTTAAGCCTCTCATTTGTTACACACACTCAGATCTAGTGAGCTCCTCCGATTCTCTCTCAGTCCAAATCACCCAGGTGGTGAATAATAGCTCTATGTGTTGATCTAATCACACTTGATTTAGTTGTGGTTTGACTAAATTAATCAAAAAAAACTTAACCTATTCACTAGAGGGTTTGACTCACTTATTCCGCCATTGTGTGAGTTAAATCTGTTGATTTCTAAGTTCCTAGTCATGTTTCATCACCTTCTATTCTTTCCCCCTCAACTCATATTTTAAAGTATTCATCAATATGCTCCATCCAGTTCTGATTCTCGATATACTTCTAACTTTCATATCGGTCATTCTTCTTTTTCATCTACCGCCAGAAGAATCTATTTACTTCTACTATACTCTTGGGTTTATAGTGTTTCTAGTTCTTCCGTGTCTTTATATTGCTATATGCATCGATATATATGGTTTATAATTTCTGGTTTATCGTTGGGATTTATATGTTCCCTTATATTTCAAAGTATCTGCTTCTGTCTTCTATAATCATTATCATTCACAGTTAATGCTCTCTTTTATTTGCTGCAATTTATACCCCAATTTCTATTTCGGAGTTTTGTCCTTTCGTTTCTTCTTCTTGCGATTAAGCACCGCTTGTAATGGTCCAGAATTCACATATATGAATTTCGGAATGAACATTGTTAATGTTCTAGGAAGAAAATTGTGATGGCACGATCTTGACTTGTCAAATTACTAGAATACCTTGGAAAAGGCCGAATCATCAAGAAATATTTTCTTGATATTTTAGAGGTTAAATAGAATACAAGAGTCGTATAACATGGCACATGATGATGTTATGATCTGTGAATCATCACGTTCCATTTAGAAACTCAGCATGACTTACTGTAATATAATCACATTGATCAAGTGTCATTATATTATACTAATTCATGCTTCAGTTCCCAACATTACTTCAAAATATTCCTATTTTAAACTTGAATGTTTCAGAATTTTAAAACTAAAATAGTTTCTTTTATGATGTAATACAAATAGCGCGAAGAGGTAAATGATTTCAAATAAGAAAAATTAAGAAAATATCTTCAGAAATATGGAGGATATTTATAATGAAAGATATGATGATATTTTAGAATTTCTAATATCAGAGGATGATGAAGAATATTATTGGCAGGGGTTTAGAGTCAGGAGCAAGGTATTCGTTAATGACTTCAGCAGGTACTGAATCATTTGGATCCTTTGAAGTCAGGTTCAGTCTTTGTAATTTGTCCACAGCCTCCTTCCTACTTTGCTCAATCCATTTTTCAGTTCCAAAACTTCTCTTTTTCTGCGCTTTGCCAACACACTTCATCATTATCATCCAGCTTTTACCGTTTAAAGTCGTTTATAGTTTTTGCTGCTTCATCATCATTTTTTTTTCCATTTTCGGAGAACCAATTCGTAGTTCGGAGTGTTTTTCAGAAACTTCACATTCAAATTAAGTCCAGAAGATAGACGTTATATATACACATATAACTGTTGGCGTAGACATCCTGCGAGATTTTAAAATACTGATTGCTAACTCCCAATGATTCGTATGGCAATTCTCATTACAAGATGCGAATGAGTAAATGATGGGGTTTCAATGAATAATTATAATGACTTTTTGGAGAGGCTAAAGTCAAAGGGTAATGAAGTTGTTGGTACATCTGCTAATAATGTGGTGGAATGTAAAAGGTTCCCTGGTAACGAAGGTGTATATCTTAAGGTTATAATAAGGTTAGTCTGACTGAAAAGTTGAAGTTGACTTGCTGGAGCTGTGACAAAACTGGCTACTTTGAATAGGAGTCACCAAGTTATTTTTGCTAATAAATGCCAAAGAATTTGACGCGGATACGTTGTTTAAACTTTTACTTTGGTTTCAAGAGTTTTTCGGGTACATAACTGTGGGTAACATGTGGTTGGATCATCATCTCGATTGCTCATCATTCGAAGTGTCTTCAGAAATTTTCGAAGGGTTTGAACACAGATTGTAATCGTTAACATACATTTGATGTTCTAACACAGTTTTGAAGTCAAAATATAGCTTGTGAAAGATGTAAGGATCTAAGAGTGATGATTTTAGTCATATCTCAAGTTGAATTTTGAGATTTCAAAACCAGAATATGTAATTAAATTTTGAATGAGTATGGTTGTTTTGATTTCTATAAAAGAATGTATATTGTTGTGAAAGTAGGGAGTATAATGGATGATTTGCTGAATCAGATTCGAAGAATGTAACATATTAATTGTGAATTTATATATCTCTCGGGTATTACCTACCCGTTAAAAAAAATTCACAATTAATATTTTGTACAAAAGAATTTTATTACAGTCTTTATGAAAATATATATATGTATATTTTCTTCAGATGTAACATATATTTAATGAGTTAATGTTAAATTAAACTCATTTAATTTACGGTTGAAACTAGAATTGAATAATCCCTAAAGGCTTTAAAAAGTACATAACTTTTACGCAGTATTTCTTTAATGACATTGAAATTATGAATCAATACTTCGTTATTTGTTGATGTATGATGTTCGGTTCGTGGAATTCTTGTGAATTTCGCAAAGTACGAATGATGTTATCTGAAAAGTTTCGGGTACATCGATGATGAAAGTGTAAAATCAAATATATACTTGATTTATTATGAATTGGAATTTGTTGAATTGCGACAGAGATTGTAGTTAACGCTGGTTAAGTTGCGGCCGAAGGACGTACATTATTGCATATTTGTAATATGAATTAACCGAGTAGTTAAGATTCACACACAATAGCTTAGCACGGAAAGATTTATTTCAAATATATATATATATATATATATATATATATATATATATATATATATATATATATATATATATATATATATATATATATATATAATATACATATAATTTCTTCAGAGGGAATGAGTTAATTCTTCATAACTCGTTGATACAATATACAAGTTATTGATTCGTAATGATGTCCACAGTGATTCTTGAACTGACGGAGTTTGTGATGTTATCGGTGTTGTTGATTCGGATGTTGACTGTACTGACGATGCTGGTAACGCTGACGGTACTGTTGATGCTGTTGGTAAAGCAAGTTTAGCTTGTTAATCACACACCATTTTTGTCAGGGTTTCTACTCTTCTTTCTATCATTTTGGTTCGCTTAACTGATTTATGGTTAGGGCAAGATTAGATAATCTCTAAGACTTTAGAGATTACGTAATCGCCGCGGAATGTTTCTCCAATGAAATTATAAATTAATACTTCGTCAGTTATTGTTGTTGGTACTCCTTGGTATCTATGGTGCGTACGATGTTGATGCTCGTGGGACAGATTGTGAAGTTGAGGTTTACGACGCGGTTGTGGTTGGAGGTGGTAATGGTACTGTTGGCGTTGATGATGGTGGTACTGGTTATGCTGCTGATGCTGCTGCTGGTGTTTGTAATCTCTGCACCATATTCTCCAAAGCCACTACCCGAGCGCGAAGCTCGTTGACTTCTTCTATTACACCGGGGTGATTGTCGGTTCGGACGAGCGGATAAATAAAATCTAAAATTTGATGTAATATATAATCGTGACGATATACTCTGGAAATGAGCGATAAAATGGTGTTTCGGACAGGTTCGCCGGTAAGTGCTTCAGGTTCTTCGTCAAGAGGGCAATGTGGTGGATGGAAGGGATCACCTTCTTCTTGTCTCCAATGATTGAGGAGGCTAGGAACCCATCCCTAATTCATCCAGAATAGGTGATGACTGATTGGTTGATCTATTCCGGTCACACTGCTTTCGGAGCTTGAATGAGATTCCATTTCGTACGATTGGTTAAAGGATTTGTTTTTTTTCAATATGAAATGATTTTGGCTAACGGATGGTATTCTAATTACATAGAATATATATATATATATATATATATATATATATATATATATATATATATATATATATATATATATATATATATATATATAGAGATCAAAAGATTTCGTAGATTACGGAGGACTTTGCGGGATATGTCAGGCAAAGTTTAAAGTAACAGATTCGATAAGATATGATTTGGCAGATATGCTAAGATATGAATTTTTGTCTATACACTATTCATGCAATCAATGCAACAAGACGTGTCTTAGACTAAAAATGATAAGCAGGTAATTTCCTGAGGATGATAAGTAGTTAATTTTTGACACAAAATGATAAGCAAAACTTTTGACATGCAGACACGGTCGAAGTCCAGACTCACTAATACATCCTATCGACTTATCAGTTAGAAACATTAATGCAGACCTGGTTCGCTAAGACCACCGCTCTGATACCAACTGAAATGACCCGTTCATATACATTATAAACGATTCACAATAGTTGATTACATTGCGAGGTATTTGACCTCTATATGATACATTTTACAAACATTGCATTGGTTTTTAAAAGACAAAATTTCTTTACATCGAAAATTGACTGGCATGCATACCATTTCATAATATCCACTATCCAACTATAAATTGATTTAATAATAATCTTTGTTGAACTCAATGACTCGAATGCAACGTTCTTCGAAATATGCTATGAAAGACTCCAAGTAATATCTTTAAAATTAGCAAATGCACAGCGGAAGATTTCTTTAACACCTGAGAATAAACATGCTTTAAAGTGTCAACCAAAAGGTTGGTGAGTTCATTAGTTTATCATAATCATTTATTTCCATCATTTTAATAGACCACAAGAATTTCATTTCCAGTTCTCATAAATATACGTCCCATGCATAGAGACAAAAATAATCATTCATATGGTGAACACCTGGTAACCGACATTAACTAGATACATATAAGAATATCCCCTATCATTCCGGGATCCTCCTTCGGACATGATATAAATTTCGAAGTACTAAAGCATCCGGTACTTTGGATGGGGTTTGTTAGGCCCAATAGATCTATCTTTAGGATTCGCGTCAATTAGGGTGTCTGTTCCCTAATTCTTAGATTACCAGACTTTAATAAAAAGGGGCATATTCGATTTCGATAATTCAACCATAGAATGTAGTTTCAATTACTTGTGTCTATTTCGTCAAACATTTATAAAAGCGCATGTATTCTCAGTCCCAAAAATATAAAGGGTAAAAAGGCAAATGAAACTCACCATACTGTATTTCGTAGTAAAAATACATATAACGTCATTGAACAAGTGCAAGGTTGGCCTCGGATTCACGAACCTAAATTAATTATATATAATTATGTGTTGGTCAATATTTGTCTAACAAATTAAGCCAAGTCATAGTGTACCACAATCCTAATGCTCGAGACTAATATGCAAAAGTCAACAAAAGTAAATTTGACTCAAAATAATTTCCAAAAATCTATTCAAGACTAATATATAGTTTAAATATCGTCATTTTATATTTTTAAATATTTTTAAAAGATTTATTAGAGTAAATAATATAATTTATTTATTAATAAATAAAATTTTATATTAAATTTATATAATATAATATACTTTTATATATATTAAGTAATAAAATTTATAGAGTTCATTTAATATCATAAAGATAATATGATAGGTATTATTAAAGTAAGTTATTACACGTAGTAAAATATGTTTGTATCACATATTTATTTGATAAAATAATATCTATAATGATAGTAAGTAAAAGTTGTATTATTTTATAATAATAATTATTATTATAAAAATATCAATATTTATAATTACTAAGATAACATTATGATAAAATGATAATTCTAATTATGATAACTTTAATATTTACGATAATTTTTAATATTATCTTTAAAATAATAATTCTATTTAAAATAATAATAATAATGATATTTTTTAGTAACAATGACATTTCTATTAAAATGATAATTTTTGTTAAAATGATAGTTTTAATACTAACGATATTTTTAATAATAATAGTAATGATAAAAATAATAAGAACGATAATTTTATCTAAATCAATATCTTATAATATTTTAATTTCATCATGATACTCTTACTCATTATTTCCTAATCGTTTCGTCTAATAGCTTTTAATCGTCTTTTATATCGTGTTCATAATAATGATAATAATAGTAATCAAAATAATTAGGTGTTACAAATATTTGTTTTAATTACACTAATATTAATAATGATAGTTACTATAACATTTTTAACGATAATACTAATAATTATCTTAATGATAATATAGTAATAATAATAATAACAATGACAATATCCATTTTTAAATAATGATATATATATTAATAATGATAATAATAATAATAATAATAATAATAATAATAATAATTGGATAATAATAATAATAATACTAATTATAACTTTAACGATAATAACGATAGTAATAATAATAAAAATAACAATTTTTAATGATAAATCCCTTTTATTGATAAAGATAATAATAATGATAATAATAAGATAAAACTAGAACGACGATAAAAACGACGATAATAATAATCATTTTTAATAAAAATATAGAAAATTCAATTGATTATAACTTCTAATCCGTTCATCGAAACCATTCGATATCTAAAGGAAAAGTCCTTAATTTTTCGCTAGCTTTCCAAGGACATGCATATCTTATACCTTATCTCAACCGCAAGTGTAACTAATTCAATATTCAACCTAACCTGTCTAAGGACAATATCAAAAGTACAAGCATGCATAATCCTAAATACTCGAGCACTAGTCAGGGATACACTATTAGTATGTAAAAGTTAAATTATGAGTACTCACGTATCAATATTGAGATTCAATATTGCAGGAAAGGTACGTAGACGCAACGGAAATGATAAACACTATATTGACCTCACGAGCATACCCATGAACCATACTCAATCACCTCCATAGCTATAACCCATAATTTCCTTAATCCTATCCTACTCGAGAAACAATTTCGAAATCACTCGGACAGCACTCCGTCGTAATATTTTATGTATACTAATAATATCTTGAAATAATACGGAGTAAATATATATATGTAAATCGATTGAGAGAGTTTAGAGAAAAATATTTTCAAGTTTCTATGAAATAATGAAACCTATTGAATTCTATTTATAATAGATTTTTGAATTATTAAAGTGAATTATTAAAGTATGAATTATTAAAGTGAATTATTAAACTATGAATTATTAAAGTAAATTATTAAAGTATGAATTATTAAAGTGAATTATTAAAGTATGAATTATTAAAGTGAATTATTAAAGTTAAAGTAAAGTAAAAATAAAGTAAAGGTAAAGTTTAAGTATAGTAAAAGTATAAAACTATGTACGTATAATACGCGTATAAATATATATAATATTAATTTAAATTGTTATATATATTTAATAAAATAAAATATAAATATCGTTATCTTTATCATACTAGTTAAGTAATGAGTTGTCAAAAGTGGTTCTAGATATTTATAAAAGTTATATACGTTTTAATAATAAAGTTCTTTTTAAACTGAAAACGTTTTTGTACATTTGAAACTAAATAGATCAATCGAGTCTTTATGAGATTCAATCTTCCACTATCCTTTGTCTAGTTCTCAATGACTGACAATTTGTTCTTATTTATAAATCACTTTACCATTTTCCGAATATTGTTAAAATGGAAAGATTTCTCAAATCAACGTGGGCCTTTCAACAGAGACTTGTAATCATAATTCAATATATCTGATAATTCAATCATTTGATCTTATCTTCTAATTCCATTGATAAATATTTTGAAACAGATACAATCATATAAAGTATTTAATCTAATATTTTGTTTACGTTTCAAGTTATAATATATATACACATATACATATATAATCATATTCGTTTAATGGTTCGTGAATCGTTGGAACATGGTCGAGGTTGAATGAATGTATGAACATAGTTTAAAATTCTTGCAATTTAACTTAACAAATATTGCTTATCATGTCGGAAACATATAAAGATTAAAGTTTAAATTTGGTTGAAAATTTCCGGGTTGTCACACCTTACCTGTTTAGAATTTGCCCTGATCAGATAATCAGGAGGTGCGTAGATGAAAAAAAAGCAGCAGGGATTCTTCACCAATGTCACCATGGACCAACTGGAGGTCATCATGGAGCAAATTTAACCGCGAGAAAAGTCTACAAATCAGGATTCTACTGGTTGTCTATATTCCGAGATGCTTAAGAGCTTGTAAAGCGTTGCGACGCATGCCAAAGGCAAGGTATTATCTCTATGAAGAACGAGATGCCTCGGCCTAATATCCAAGCTTGAGAGATCTTCGATATATCGGGATTAGACTTCATGGGCCCATTCCCAAAGTCCAACGAAAAAGAATACGTCCTCGTAGCAGTAGATTATGTCTCCAGATGGGTCGAAGCTCAAGCATTTCCTACTAATGATGCCAAAGTCATCACAAATTTCCTGAAGAGACTCTTCTGCAGATTTGGAACTCCCCGTGCGATAATAAGTGATAGAGGCACACACTTCTGTAATACTCAGCTTATGAAGGTGATGCAACAATACGGAGTTACCCACAAAATGTCCACTACCTATCATCTGCAGAACAACGGACAAGTAGAGGTCACGAACAGAGCACTCAAAAGAATCTTAGAATGAACTGTCGACCGTCATGGAAATAAATGGGCCGAGAAGCTAGATGATGCTCTGTGGGCATTCCGGACTGCCTACAAGAATCCTCTAGGAACTACACCCTATCGCATGATCTATGGAAAAGCTTGTTACCTTCCGCTGGAACTTGAATATAAAGCTCTCTGGGAGCTGAACACCTGCAACCTCGATCCCTCAGTTACCGAAAGACATAGGAAAATGCAAATGAACGAACTCGCCGAATTGAGAGACCAAGCATATGAAACGTCATACATCTACAAGAAACGAACAAAGCTTACGCATGATGCAAAATTGATCCCTACAAAGTTCGCCGCCGGAGATAAATTTTTTCTCTTCAATTCTCGGTTCAAGAAGTTCCCGGGAAAATTTAGATCAAGATGGAGTGGCCCATACAAAGTTTTACACGCTTTTCCACACGGAGCCGTGGAATTGGAAGGACCTACTGGTAACTTCAAGGTCAATGGCCACCGGTTGAAAGCTTATATAGAAGACCACGATAAGGAGGAGCACCTCTTCTCCTTTGATCCATTATGAAGATCTGACAAGGAAAAGTCGAGCTGTAATGACTTGATAAATAAAGCGCTCTTAAGAGGCACCCCTTGCTTATCCTTTTTATTACTTATTTAGTTTTATTTCAATTATTTTCAGTCTTAAGATATTATCTGTGTACTAACAACTAAGCGCCATACTTGCGCTTAGTACTTACAAGTTTGTTGAATGTGTTCAGGCGAAATGCCAAGTTCAGGAGCTTCAGCTTACATTCCAGTTCGCAGAAGGAGGACTCCTAGAGTTTACTCTTCTGGAAGCAGTGCTGATAAGAACAGGCCATCAACAGGGCAATTAGGCCCAAGGCGATTGATATTGAAGATCGTTGAGGAGGATATCGACACAACACTGCCAGCTCCTCCCGTTCGATGATCTAGATGTTTAGCCAGGAAATCGGCCAAGCACACACAGTTGCCAGATACGCATGAGCCAAAGATAGTGATACATTACGGAGCCACTTTGAGTGACCCTGATGTTGCATGGGCACCACTCAGAGATCAGCAGAGACTCTACAGAGCTCTGAGAGCATACCTCCAGCGTGAGGGGATGCCACGCAGTACTCTGGGCCTGTCTTCATTTATGCTAGTGCGCCGTGTTCAGCCGATACGACAAGCTACGCCCAGGCATTCCACACCGGCCTCAGTTCACTCAGTTGCCTCAGCTGCTATGCCTGCACACGCTACTCCTATTCCTATCACGCCGCCTGCTCCAGTCACCGAGCCAGTTCCAATCACTAAGTTACCAGAGGGTTGTCACCTAGTCACTATTCCCATTTCAGTGGAGCCACCAACGGCCCAGGCATTTGAGATCACTGGGAGCATACCTGACAAGGAGCCTTTCCCAGACTTATCCTACCTGGAGATGCCGTCAGACTTATGTCTATATTTATTACTAGGCCCTGAGTTGGATATAGGGCAGCCTCTCGTGTACTTGCTGTGACGACCCGGAAAATTTCGACTAATTTTAAATCAAACTCTGGATACGATTTAATATTTTTGACACGATAAACAAACTCGTAATGTTGAGTCTTAAAATTTTTGAACTATTATATGAATTCAGTTACCTTTAGAATGTGCCCGACGATTCACGAACAATTGTATGTAAATAAATTTGTACATATAATATAATATATAACAAAAGTATATATAATAATTAGAAATAATAAAATATAACTGAAACGTTAGAATCAAGTATGTAAAATAATATGCAAGACAATAATGTTATTATTAAGTAAATTCATATATAAATATATATGATTCATATACATGATTAATATTATATGTATACTATAATAAATATAAAATACATAAAAAAATTTAAATAATCAATATGTGTTATTATATATTCGATAGTTAATAAATATTACATAATTAATAATATCAATATATTAAAACTTACTTACAAGATAAATTATAATTGTTATATTAATGTTATCATTACATTTATTAAAATCAATATCAATATTAATATCAATATTTATACTATTACTATATATAATATAAAGATATGAAATTTGATACAGTTAATTTATTATAATATTATTATTACTAATATTATGGTTATCATTATTAATAACATTATTAATATAATTAGTAGTGAAATTATGATTAATATTATGATGTTATAATCAATAAAGTCATTATTATTACTATATGTATTATTATAAAAATAATAAAAATCATTATTATTATCATTAAAAATATTATTATTCTCAACTTTATAATAATTATTATAAGTATTATTTATTATTGGTATTTTTATTATTTGTTATTATTATTAGAATTATTACTATTATTACTATTAAAATTAATATTGAATATTAATGTTTGTATAATTAATATAAATATAATAGTCAATGTATAGTTATATACAAATACAGATATACTTAAATACATATATATATATATATATATATATATACAAATTACAGTTATAGATATAGATATATAGATAAATACATAATACGGTACAGATACAAATATATATATATATATATATATATATATATATATATATATATATATATATATAAATATATATATATATATATATATATATATATATATATATATATATACTGTATACGCATATATAAATACAGATATATGAAACTGATATATATATAGCGTAATATTTATTTTCCAATCACTATCATCTTTAATTTTTTTTTCTTCCCTTCTGTACTTCTCGTAATAACCTGTCGAGTGCAATCTTACCAATCATTCCATCGATCAGCTCAAGAGATTGATAAAACAGATTCATTCAATTTTCCATTATTAAATTTAATTACCTTCTTTTATCTGTTTAAACTAAACTGAAAGGTCAAGAAGCCCATATGTTCTTCTGTTCACGTCTGATATTGCACCATGAATCGATTTTTTGTGAGTTTTCAAATTCTGTTAATGTGATGATGTTAGGAGTATTTCATTTAAACTCTGTGTAAAATTTCAAGCCTCAAATCATCAAATCGATTATTAATTTTAGAAGTCAAAGTTCTTGAAACAAAAGTCAACAGGATGTTCTTCAAGCAAATTCAAATTTTCTGTTATAAATCAAGTTAAATTGAGGATTTGAGAAGTTTTCATAAATGATTTCTAACCTTTTTCAGGTTGTAACAATTGTGTAAAACGTCATCTATTTCAAAATCATTATTTTTTTTTTGTTCAAACAGCGACGAGCTGCTACACTTCTTTTTTTATTTTTATATTTTTTTTTCTCTTTGTTTCTCTTTTCTAATAAATCGAAACACCACAAATCGTTCGTTCCTATTTCATTTATAAATCAAGTTTCTAATTAGTAGTTATGGTTGATTAGTGATATGCCGATTGGGTTGAAGAAGAAGTAGGAATTGGAAACAAAATAACACGGACTTAAAATAGTTAAGTGATGATATTAATCAGAAATGAAAAGGGCAGACGAGTGGTTTTTGTGGTGTTGTGTTAACGAGAGGTCTCAAGTTCGATCCTTGCTTTGGGCAATTTTTTTTTAAATGGCTTTTCAAAGGTAGTTGCTATTTGTAAAATTTATATTAGTATAATTATTTTATTATTATTATTGTTATTATTGATTATTGCTATTATTACTAAGTATTATAATTATTATTAGTATTGTAATTATTAATATTAATATTATTATTAATATTATTATTATTATTATTATTATTATTATTATTATTATTATTATTATTATTATTATTATTATTATTATTATTATTATTATTATTATTATTATCCTAATTATATGTATTATAACCATTATGATTATTATTATTTTTATAAGTATTATTAATACACTTATTATTGTTAATTTTATCATTTAAGTATGATTATTATTATTATTATGATTAGGATTATTATTATAAAAAAATATGAGTTATTATTATTTTTCATTAATTTTAGTATTAGAATCATTTTAGTTATTATTATGTAATATCATTAAGTATTGACAGTATTATTATTATCATTGACATAAATGTGATTATTATGAATATGATTATTTTGAATATTATTATTACAAAAATAACGTAAAATATTATTATTATCATTAATATTAGTATTAGTATCAAGTTATTATTATTATTATAATTATTATTATTATAATTATTATTATTATTATTATTATTATTATTATTCAAATTATTATTATTATTATTATTATTATTATTATTATTATTATTATTATTATTATTATTATTATTATTATTATTATTATTATTATTATTATTATTATTATTATTATTATTATTATTATTATTATTATTGTTATTATTATTAACATAAGAATCATTTAATGAACTACTACTAAAATTATTATCTTTAGTAATAAAATGGTTATTTTTATAGTTATTATTAATATCATTATTATTACCGTTATCATTAATACTAGAGGTATCATTATTATTAACATTATGAGTATCATTATTTTAAACTATAATTTTATTAAAAACTAAGTAGTATCATTATCATTAACATTATAAATATTATTAAAATTATTATCTTATATAAAATTTGCATTATTATTATTATTAGTAAATCTAATAGTATTATTACACATATCTTAATATTTTCATTAAATTAACTAACAAATGATATTCATATAACAATATATTTAATATACAAAAGTAAACTATATTAATATCTTATTTATTAAAATAAATAAAATGAATATAATGAAACATATAAGTTATTGATATTAAAACTTATATTACTAATAATATACATAGCTGTTCGATTACAAGTATATGTATTAATATATATGAATGAAATAGGTTCGTGAATCCGAGGCCAACCCTGCATTGTTCATTTGTTCAATGTCGTCATATGTATTTGTACTTCAAAATACAGTATTGTGAGTTCATTTGATTTCCTTTTACTCTTTACATTTTTGGGACTAAGAATACATGCGCTGTTTTTACAACTGCTTTATTAAATGCTTTTGAAATATATTTTAAACTTCGAATACATGAAATGCTTTTATAACTGTTTTACGAAATAGACACAAGTAATCGAAACTACATTCTATGATTGAATTATCGAAATCGAATATGCCTTACTTACATGTCCGAAGTTTTCCCGGAATGATGGCGAATTTATCATGTCCGAAGTTTTGGTGGGTTTTAAAGACCATATATAAGAAGCATATTTCATAAACTTCGGCTCTAGATACCATTGATGGAATTCCACATAGCAACAAGTTCTTAATGTTAACATTATCACAAAACCAATTGATTTATAGTTATAGCAAGAGGAAGCATAATTATTAAGAAAACAAGTTCATATGTTTAACCATTTAAATTGAATTCCATGTAAATATCAAGTTATGAACATATGCTTACATATAAGAACAAGGAGAGTAGAGATTATACCTCCTCAAGTAAATTGAGGGCTGTTTTGAACAAGCAAGATGATGATGAAAATGAAGCAACAACAACCTCTAACTTGAAGCCTCAAGTATGTAATACCCACAAGCTTTCAATCACCAACACCTTCTATTATTTGGTTAGGATTTTAGGACACTTGATGAACTTAATTAGCAAGCAAAACCCTCCTCTCCTCGCCCAAAACTTTCAGCCAGCAGACCCCTCACAACTATTAGAGAGTTATTTTGAAACTTAGTGTATATTCTTGGTCAAAAAAAGAGTATTCCGAGGCAAGCATGCTCATAAGTATTTGTGTGATCTTGAAAGTAACAAAAACAAAGCATGGGGTGTCTCCTTGGAGACCCCAAAACTGTCCCCCATATTGTTTTTATAACAAGATTTATATTTTATAAAACTTGTTATAAAATTACTTGTAAATATATATAAAACTTGTTATATAAAACATGCATTTGTTAAGTTACTTACATTTTATAAACCAATTTAAAAAATATAACACAACATAATTATTTAACCCTATAAATAATTAAATATAAATTATCCAAATAATTTATCTCAAGTGATAATACTTTAGAAAACCGATTTTCTAAAGTTCAAGTGTCGCGTATTTATTTAACGATCCAGTCGTTAAGATTAAATACATATAAAGTGTCGGTAAGCTTGTTATTAGGTATGACCCGACTTGGATCATAACATATCAGCCACATTGATTTAATATGTCTCTCGGGCATACGAAATACTTTCAGTCAACGGCCACAATGGTTATGTTCCACTAGACCAAGGATGGGAAGTAATCTTAGTAAAACCATAATGCATGACTTGTTTCTGGACTTATGAATTACGTGTTTTTATTGCCTTTGCTGAACTACTTGCGTATTAACTAGGATTGTTGTCACAACTATTTTGTATTAAAGTTATTGTGTGCTATATTTCATGCTATATGTATTATAGCGGTATTGTAAGTTTGTAAAATATTGTATAAAAGTTTGAACGCGAAATATTATTATAATCAGTTTTTCATATAGAATTGTAGTAGTTGAATGGTATATTAGCTACTAAGTATGAACTTAACGGGTAGGTACTACCCGAATTAAAACTATAAAACGCTAATATGAAAAAAAAAGCTTTTATAAATGAGTTCATATTATGCTACAAAATACTATTGACTACTCTTAATATTCTATATGATTAACTTAATTCTTTTGGGCTATTTTTGAAGGAAATGGCACCGACGACTCGTCAGAATTTGAACATGAGTGAGGAAGACTTCCGTGCTTTCCTTGCAGCAAATATAGCTGCAGTACAGGCTGCGATACAAAATAACAATAACTCTGAATCCAGCAATGGAACTAACGCCACGAGAACTCGTGTAAGATGCTCCTACAAAGAATTTACTACCTGTAAACCTTTAGAATTCGATGGAACCGAGGGTCCAATCGGATTAAAACAGTGGACTGAGAAGGTTGAATCGGTGTTTGCCATAAGTAAGTGCACTGAAGAAGACAAAGTAAAGTACGCTACGCATACCTTCACGGGTACTGCGTTAACATGATGGAACACTTATCTAGAACATGTGGGACAAGATGCTGCTTACACACAACCGTGGTCAGCATTCAAACACTTAATGAATGAGCAGTAGCGTCCCAGAAACGAGGTCAATAAGCTCAAGGTAGAGCTTAGAGGGTTACGAACACAAGGGTTTGATATTACCACGTACGAACGATGATTCACAGAGTTGTGCCTATTATGTCCGGGAGCGTTCGAAGATGAAGAAGAGAAAATCGACGCATTTGTAAAAGGGTTACCAGAAAGGATTCAAGAAGATATGAGTTCACACGAGCCCGCCTCCATATAAAAGGCAAGTCGAATGGCTCACAAACTCATAAATCAGATTGAGGGAAGAATTAAAAAGCAAGCGACTGAAGAAGCTAACACGAAACAAGTCAAGAGGAAGTTGGAAGAAAACATTGACAAGAGTCACCAATACAACAACAACAACAACAACAACAACAATAATCGCAATTACAAATACAATAACTACCACCACAACCGCAACTTTAACCGCAACAACAATAATAATCCCAACAACAACTACAACAACTACAATAACCGTTCCAACAATAACAACAACCGCAACAACAACAATCCCAACAATAACAACCAGAGGCAGAAACCATGCCAGAGGTGTGAAGAATACCATCCAACTGGGCTTTGTACGACATCGTGTACTAAGTGTAATAGAAAGGGTTATGGTACGACGAAGTGTGAAGTTTACGGACCAATGGCTAACAAGAATAAAGGAACAAATATGTCGGAACAAATAATACCGCCATTATTTGTTATGGATGTGGAAAGCCGGGTCATATCAGAAATGAATGCCCAAATCAGGGGAATACTAATGGACAGGGCCGCGGAAGAGTTTTCAATATTAATACGGAAGAAGCGCAAGAAGACCCGGAGCTTGTTACGGGTACGTTTCTTATTGATGAAAAACCTTCTTATGTTTTATTTGATTCGGGTACGGATAGAAGCTATATGAGTAGAGATTTTTGTGCTAAATTAACTGGTCCATTGACGCCTATGAATAATAAATTTTTACTCGAATTAGCAAACGGTAAATTAATTTTGGCAGATAAAATATGTCTGAATCGAGAAATTAAACTGGTTAGCAAAACGTTTAAGATTGATTTGATACCAGTAGAGTTAGGGAGTTTTGATGTGATAATTGGCATGGACTGGTTGAAAAAGGAGAGAGCAGAGATCGTATGTTACAAAAATACAATTCGCATTGTACGAGAAGAAGGAAAACCCTTAAAGGTGTACGGAGAAAAGAGCAACGTGAAGCTAAATCTTATTAGTAATTTGAAGGCACAAAAGCTAATAAGAAAAGGTTGCTATGTTGTTTTAGCACATGTCGAGAAAGTACAAACCGAAGAAAAGAACATCAATGATGTTCCCTATGATGACCCAGGAATTTCAGACCAAATTTAAACTTAATCTTTATATGTTTCTAACACGATAAGCAAAGTCTGTAATGTTGAAGTCTCAAAAACTTTGAATTGTGTTCATACATACATTTGACCTTTGAACTATTTATATGGATTCAGTGAACCTTTGACTATTTCTGACGATTCACGAACCATTGTGTGTAGGTAAGTATATAAATAACTATATATAAAGATAAAAGTGTCTATATGATATTTTTAGTTAATAAAATAAACTTTAATCAATTGGGATTAAACAAACAAAATAATAAACAAATTAAGTATTGATATATATAAATATATATACATGATATTATTATGATATATATGATTGCTATTAACAATTATATTGTAATATATGTAAAACATATAAATATTAAATATTCAATAAATGTTAAAGATTGCACAATTGATAAATTGTAATATTAATATATTAAATGTAATTAAAAGTTTAATTACAGATATTATCCTATTAATATTATTATTATTATATTATTATTTTTGGATTATTAATATTATTACCAATATTATAAATTTTATTATTATTATTTATATGATTATTATTGTAAGATCCTGTTTTCTCAGATGCTTTGGACGCCGTCCAAAATAGAAGGACATCGTCCCGTTGTAAAGGGCTGGAAGCCGTCCAAAAATTTGGATGCCGTCCAGATTAGCTGGCAGGCCAGCTGCCTTGTTTTTAGATATTTAAAGTGGGTATTTTGGTAATTTCACTTGGGGGCCAAATTTAAAGCCCTAGATCAGTTTTGGAGCTTCATTTACTCCATTTACAACCACCAAACCTCATCCACTTCAATTCTAGAGAGAGAGTGTGATTCAAGTGTGAGAAAGCTCAAATAGAAGAGGAAGAAGCTTGTTTCGAGTTAGAGCTCGATCATTAAAGTTGTTCATCTCCTCACTTGCTACGTTTTGATTATGGTGGTAAGTCCTAAACTTGATTTCCTTAGTTTAATGTGTTTAAGGGTTAGGGTTTGGGCTAGTGATGAACATAAAACCCATTTGTTAATGATTTGTGGGTTTTTGGGTAAGTTTGAGTCATGAGGGCTAAAGGATGACTAACCTAGGGTTTTGAAATGTTAAATGTGTTTACGAGTCTTAAATTGGTTAGTTAACCACTAGCACACCTCGATGTTATGTAAATGGGTGCTATTGAGTATGTGGTGACCCGAATGGGTGTGGAAACCTCGAATGGGTAAAATGGGTCTTTGATGACCTAAGTTGTCTTGTTAGTGTGAAAATGAGATAACATTGTGATTATATGTGTATTACGACCATAAATGGCTAGGGTTAGGGTTTTTGGTGAAGTTGACCCAATATTAGGGTTAAGTGTGCAAATGGGTCGCAATTTGCACCATAGGTCGAAATGACCTAAGGATGGTGAGTGAGTTGGTTGACTAACTTAAATGAATGATTGATATATGTGCATAATGTAATAGGTATGTTACCTTGAAACCGCGAGCTTGGTTTATTGATTCACCAAAGGCGTAAGGTGAGTGGAATAATTATGCGTGTCAGTATATAATGTATTTATTTGTGTTGTATGAATGTGGCATTGTCGCGTTGTTCAAGACACTACATTCTAGGTAACGAGTAGTATTGTTGCGGTGTTTAAGATGCTACTCATTGGTTGATTGACATGTGGATGCCGCGGTGTTCAAGGCACCACATTGTCATGGGAGTGGATGCCGGGGTGTTCAAGGCACCACTCATTGTTTTGATTGACATGTGGATTCGTCGTGTTGTTCAAGATGCCACATTATCATGGGGGTGAGTGAGTCGTGTTGTTCAAGACATCACCTGGATAATTAGTGATTACGCGGTGTTTAAGTAACACTAATGGATGTTATGAACTCCGACGGTGTTTTAAGTACAGTTCCCTTGTTCGATTGGTTAACCATGGTTGTACGAATTTTGTGTTAGCATATTTTATTATGAACTTTATGCTATTGGTATTGCTAGCTCATTGTGAATTACGGTTATTGGTATATGCATAATGTTTTTGTATGGTTGTAGAATTGCTAGCTCATGTATGGTATTGTGTAAGTGATGCAAGTAAGTAGGTTATATATGTATATGTATAATTATTCCATTCACTAAGCATTAGCTTACCCTCTCGTTGTTTACCTTTTTAGGCTCCGGCGTGGACAAAGGCAAAGGTATTCGGTTGGATTAGTGGTCTCCCGCTTGTATTGATAGGGGATGCTTTTGGGTGTTTAGCTTTTTGAAGTTTGACCGAGATTGGGTAGTTTAACCCCAAGCACCATGCTCTAGGTGTCGTTTGGAACTTAAACTCTAATGGTCGAAACTTGTATTTTTGAACGAAACTCGTAAAATGGGCGATTGTGGGCCCGATGATGTAAAACTTGTTTTGATGATGAAAACCTCTTAGTTTATTATATTGTGTTATGTTGTGAAAAGGTTTTCGTTTAAAAGTGTCGGGAAGCGGGATTTCCGCTCGTGTAAGTTGGATCCGGGGACAGCAGCTGAAAGGCAAATTGACGCCATCCAGATCTGCTGGACGTCGTCCCACCCTTCATTACTGGACGGCGTCCAAATATTTGGACGCCGTCCAGATGTGCTGCACCAGAAAATTTTTTTTGTAGTGTGTTTTTGGTAAAGCGAAGTCGGGTTGTTACAAGTGGTATCAGAGCATGGTCTAAGGGATTTAGGCGACTTGAGATAGGTGCCTAGACTTAGACTTTAATGTGTATGCATTTTTATGCGGGGCTTGTAGGAGACGGGTCGGACCGGGTGTTGATTAGTGTTTAGGTTTATGTGAACTAACCTTGCACTAATTGTTTTGTGTTGTGTTAACAATCATCAAGCGAGATAGGCGTTGTACTAGCAAGTTAATGCGACGTGCTGGCGTAACAATGATTAGCTACCATTGTTACGGGTTCAAATCGTGTCAAACAAGTGATGTACGATGAATGTTAAGCAAGATGGGGTAGTGTGGTGTATATGTATATACATATGTGTTAAGTCCTTTCGTTTCATTGTTTAATCTTTTTCGTTTTATAGAATGAAGATGAGAAATGGACACGACACCAACGACGGAAGTACGAGTGAGGACGTTGAGTTCACGACCAAAGTTGAGGCCATCTTTAAACGTCAAAAAGCAGAGTTTCTCGAAGATGTTAAGAAGATGTTCCTAGACACGACTGACGAGTAAATAGTCAATGTGGTAAAGGAACAAGTTAAGGCCGTTCTTCACGAAGATAATGTGGGAAGACGAGACTTTTTCTATAAGAATCTCAAGGATTCTCAACCTCCCATCTTTGAAGGTGAAAGAGACCCTCTTAAGAGTGCCCGATGGATCTACGATATGGAGGGGGCCTTCCGTACTTGTAAATGTCCTCTCGATAAGAAGACAAGTTACGGGTTTAGTATGTTGAGGGGTGATGCTAAATTGTGGTGGGACGCAAAAATCCAAGTTTATGGCGAAGAACAATGTATGGAGTTCACATGGGATGAATTCAAGGTGGAGTTTTTTGATGAATACCAAACTTCGGCCGATCTTACTAGGCTTAAGGACGAGTTACGTTCCTTGAGGCAAGGGTCGATGGATTTGAACACTCTCAAATCCGTGTTTTTGTCCAAGACCCAATTTTGCCCCGGAGTATGTCGGGAATGATAAAATGTTGAAAGAAGATTTCTATCGAATCTTGAATGATAATTATCAAGAGAAGATTAGTGTAAACGTGGTGAAGAGCTTTGATGAGTTGTTCAATATGGCAAAAGGGTTTGAGGCGCTTGTGTTGAGAAAAAGTGGCTTTACTTTTGGCAAGAGGAAGTTCAAAGCTACAAGTCATTCGAACAAGAAGAGTAAGGGTTCCGAAAGTGCTAATAGTGTGAAGAAGAGTGTTCTCGGAGAATTCCGTTATTCTTGTCACAATTGTGGACGAAGGGGGCATATGGCCCGTGATTGCACCAACCCATCTTCTACAACCAAAGTCACTTGTTATAATTGTGGTAAAGAAGGGCACAAGAGGCATGAGTGTCCTGACTTGCGCATTGATAATGTTAAGAAGTTGGAGAAGGCGGCGGGTACGGCTAGGACCCGCAATTATTTGATGACCAATAATGAAGCCAAACAATCCCACGAAGTTGTCTCAGGTACTTTCATGGTTAATTCTAATCCGGCAAGGATTCTATTTGATAGCGGTGCAAATTTGTCGTTTGTGTCTCTAAAATTTGTGCCTAAACTTAATAGACCGTTAGCTAAGTTAAGTCGTCCAGTAGAATTCGAAATAGCGGATGGCAAGACGGTGCTAGTGGTTGATGTGTGTAAAAATTGTGATGTCATTTTTGGTGCCGAAAACTTTAAGATTGATCTTATCCCGATGACTTTGGGTGATTTTGATATCGTTGTTGGTATGGATTGGCTCGATCATAATAGAGCCGATATTGCATGCCATGAAAAATTTATTCGTGTGAAGACCCCACCATAGAAGACTTGTGCCGTTATGCACTTTTGCACGGGCACGTCATTTCCTTGTTATTGGTGGCATGGCTTTTCTTGCCCATGTTGTTGATACTCGTGATGAACAACCACCATTCGTGAAATTTCGGTGGTTAGTGAATTCGAAGACGTTTTTCCGGACGAGTTACCGGGTGTTCCGGGGGAAAGACAAGTTGAATTTCGCATTGAGTTAGTTCCGGGAGCTACCCCCATTGCTAAAACTCCTTATCGTTTATCGCCAACGAAAATGCAAGAGTTGTTAAATCAAACCCAAGAGTTACTTGAGAAGGGTTTCATTCGACCGAGTGCTTCGCCATTGGGCGCTCCGGTTTTATTCGTAAGGAAAAAGGATGGTAGTATGCGGATGTGCATCGATTATCGGGAGTTGAACAAAGTGACGATCAAGAATCGTTATCCATTGCCTCGGATTGACGATTTGTTTGACCAACTCCAAGGTGCAACGTATTTCTCTAAAATCGACCTACGGTCCGGCTATCACCAAATGCGGGTCCGTAAGGAAGACATTGAGAAAATGGCTTTTCAAACGCGTTATGGGCATTTTGAATTCGTGGTAATGCCTTTTGGTCTTACGAATGCACCGGCGGCATTCATGGATCTTATGAACCGAGTGTGCCAACCTATGTTGGACAAGTCGGTAATTGTGTTCATTGACGACATACTTATCTATTCGAAGAGTATGAAGGAACATGAACATCATTTTAGGGGTGTGTTAAAGACGTTACGGAAGGAGAAGTTGTATGCTAAATTCTCCAAATGTGAATTTTGGCTAAGGGAAGTTCAATTCCTTGGCCATATTGTGAACGAAAATGGTATATGATAATGTTAAAAACGAACATATATTTCATAGCATTATTCCTCCAGAAAGACAAGCTTTTAGTTGCAATTGTCCTATTTACAAGTGATATTCGTTTAAATAATAAAAGGTGAAGACAAAAGGCAGATTCGACGAATTGAAGACACAAACGACCAAAAAAGCTCAAAAGTACAAAAGACAATCAAAGAGGTTCCAATTATTGATAAGAAACGTCTCAAAATTACAAGAGTACAAGATTCAAAACGCAAAGTAAAAGATATTAAATTGTACGCAAGGTCGTTCGAAAATCCGGAACTGGGACCAGAGTCAACTCTCAACGCTCGACGCAACGGATTAAAAATTACAAGTCAACTATGCACATAAATATAATATAATATTTAAATAATTACTAAAATTATTTATATATTATATTTATTTATATAATCCGTCGACAAACAAAGAGCCAAAGCTGGGTGAGCTGGAATTACAAACTCCGCGACTTGCGGAGTTTGAAGGCAAAAAATTACGCGACTCGCGGAGCCCCAATTTCAAAAACTGCCTATAAAAGAAAACGCAGTTTGATCGAAAAAAATATCCAAATATATCCATCCTCTCTATATCTATACGTAAATATTTATATTTATATTTTAATTTTAATTTTAATTTTAATTTTAATCCTAATAATAAGGGTATGTTAATGAATGTTGTAAGGGTGTAAGTCGAAATTCTGTCCGTGTAACGCTACGCTATTTTTAATCATTGTAACTTATGTTCAACCTTTTTAATTTAATGTCTCGTAGCTAAGTTATTATTATGCTTATTTAATCCGAAGTAATCATGATGTTGGGCTAATTACTAAAATTGGGTAATTGGGCTTTGTACCATAATTGGGGTTTGGATAAAAGAACGACACTTGTGGAAATTAGACTATGGGCTATTAATGGGCTTTATATTTGTTTAAATAAATGATAGTTTGTTAATTTTAATATAAAGATTTACAATTGGACGTCCTTATAAATAACCATATACACTCGATCGGACACGATGGGCCGGGTATTTATATGTACGAATAATCGTTCATTTAACCGGACACGGGAATGGATTAATAGTCACTAGAATTATTAAAACAGGGGTGAAATTATTTACAAGGACACTTGGCATAATTGATAACAAAGTATTAAAACCTTGGGTTACACTCAGTCGACATCCTGGTGTAATTATTAAACAAAGTATTAAAACCTTGTTGCAGTTTAAGTCCCCAATTAGTTGGAATATTTGACTTCGGGTATAAGGATAATTTGACGAGGATACTCGCACTTTATATTTATGACTGATGGACTGTTATGGACAAAAACCAGATGGACATATTAAATAATCCAGGATAAAAGACAATTAACCCATGAGCATAAAACTAAAATCAACACGTCAAACATCATGATTACGGAAGTTTAAATAAGCATAATTCTTTTATTTCATATTTAATTTCCTTTATTTTATATTTAATTGCACTTTTAATTATCGTACTTTTTAATTATCGCAAGTTTATTTTATCGCACTTTTATTTATCGCAATTTCATTATCGTTATTTACTTTATGCTTTAAATTAAGTCTTTTATTTATTTAATATTTTACATTTGGTTTTAACTGCGACTAAAGTTTTAAAATCGACAAACCGGTCATTAAACGGAAAAAAAACCCCCTTTATAATAATAATATTACTTATATATATATTTGTATTTTTATAAAATAAAACTAATATAGCGTTAAACTTTGTTTAAAGATTTTCCCTGTGGAACGAACCGGACTTACTAAAAACTACACTACTGTACGATTAGGTACACTGCCTATAAGTGTTGTAACAAGGTTTAAGTATATCCATTCTATAAATAAATAAATATCTTGTGTAAAATTGTATCGTATTTAATAGTATTTCCTAGTAAAATATAAGCTATTTTATATACGCCTCGCATAACATTAAGTATTTTTGGCGCCGCTGCCGGGGAACTTAAACGCCGAAAGCGCAACGCTAAATATTAAAAAAAAATATTTTATTTTTAGTTTACTTTTATAAAAAATACGCTTTTGTAAAAATACGTGTTAATTATTCGAAAACATAAAAAGAAAACAAAAATATAAATATTTTTAAGAGTTTGTTAAATATTTAAGTTTTATAAAGTTTCTTTATTTTTATTTTATAAAAATATAAGTTTTATTTAAATATTTTGTTTTTATTTAAAACATAAAATCAAAGAAAAAATATATATATATATATAAATCTATTTTTAAGATTTTATAAAATTATAGAGTATTTCTATTTTTTTTTAATATTTAAAACATAAGTTTTTATTTAGTTTTTATAAATATTTTATTTAATTATTAAAACAGAAAATATAAAACATAAAAAATAAAAAAATAAAAACGCGTCGAATTTAAATTGGCCTATCATCTGAAATTTGAAATCTCGCGACTCGCGACGTTTATTGCCACGTGGTACCGCGACTCGCGGAGCCGTCTGACACGGGCCACACAGGAACCCTAACAGCATTAATTACGGGATAATTATTATTATTATTAATTTTAAAACCTAATTAGGGTTTGATTAGTTAATTAATTTTAATTAATTTAGTTTTATTTATTTAATTTGTAATATTAAATTTATTTAGTTTTATTAATATATAAAAATTAATAATTTTATAAAATAAATAATATAAAAATAATATTTTTATAAAAATTGTACTTTTTACAACTTTTAGTATATTTTTATATTTTGTCCCTTTTTAATTGTTTTAGCGTAATATTTGTATTTTTCGCTCGTATTTAGTTTTAAACATAGTTTTTGCCATAGTTATTTTTATTTCTAGATTTTTAGACTTTGCTGTAAAATCCCTTAAGTGCTTTTTCTTTAGACTAAGATTTAAGTGCTTTAGAATTTTGCGACGCCTTTTTAAGCTTTAGTACATTTTTAAGTTATTGCCATTTGGGATATAGTTTTACTTGTAAGCTTTAATATTTTTTGACGCCTTTTACCTATGTATCAATTATCATTCCAATTAGTAATCTCAATTTGCAATTATAATTTTAAGTTAGTGATAGTAATAAGGTTGGGTTAGTCGAGTGTTTTTAAGTTTTATAGTCATTCTCTGTTTCTTTCACTTTTTCGACGCCTTTTTCAATTTTTTTTCTTTTTCGACCTTTTTCGACACGCTCTTTTTCTTTCTTATTTCTCGCCATTCTAGTTTTTAGGACATAGATTTTTATTCTACTTCTTATCTAATATTTCTTAAAATTACAAAAAATTGTTTTAAGTGGTTAAATTGATAGACATCAAAATTTTCTGGTTCGTAGTAATAGTTGGATTTGTACGTCGACCGGGTTATTGGAGCCAAACAGTCCTCAATTATATTGAGACCAAACGAATCCTGCCCCTCTGCTGCATCTTTTGGCTATTCGAAACGTGGGCAAAATCAAAAAAGTCTATTAATTGGATAACTTATATAATTTTTCTTTCCTTTTAAAAAACTAATAGGATATTCAGTGAATGCACCGAGCAAGACGTTCACCACCTTTTGTACGTTCACCACCTGTAACTAGATCAAGACATCTAGCTAATATTACCGCCGTTGATTTTTCTTTAGAATCGTCATCCAGTCAACCAAGTACTCCAAGTCAAATTTCCGATAATCCATTTTTTGAATCCGACCTCACAATTGAGAATCCGGAGAATATTCAGGGACGATTCGTAGATCCTGAACCATTAATTTTTCCTCCGGAACCACCAATCATTCAAACAGAGATTGTTGAGGAACGAACTATTAAATCAGAATCCTCTAGTGATTCCGATTCAACAAATTCAATTATGGAGAATCTGGAACCTTTAAGTATGGAAGACCGAATGAGAGCTAAACGCACTGGCCAAGGTCACGCAATTACTCATCCAGACATTAATGCGCCAGATTATGAAATCAAAGGACAAATTCTACATATGGTGACTAATCAATCCCAATTTAGTGGTGCGCCGAAGGAAGATCCAAACGAACATCTTCGTACCTTTAATAGGATCTGCACACTATTTAAAATCCGAGAAGTGGAGGATGAACAGATATATCTCATGTTATTTCCCTGGACTTTAAAGGGAGAAGCCAAAGATTGGTTGGAATCGTTACCTGAAGGGGCGATCGATACATGGGACATTTTAGTTGAAAAATTTCTTAAACAATTCTTTCCTGCATCTAAAGCCGTAAGACTTCAAGCAGAAATTGTTACGTTCACACAGAAACCAAATGAAACTCTATATGAGGCATGGACAAGATTTGGAAACTTATTAAGAGGATGTCCGCAACATGGTTTAGACACCTGTCAAATAGTACAAATATTATACCAAGGATGCGACATCACTACAAGGAAAGACATCGATATAGCAGCTGGTGGTTCTATTATGAATAAAACCGAAACTGATGCTTATAAAATTATTGATAACACTGCTTCCCACTCACATGAGTGGCACCAAGAAAAAGATATCGTTAGATCATCTAAAGCAGCTAGAGCCGATTCTAGCCATGACTTAGATTCCATTTCCGCAAAGATAGATGTTGTCGAGAGACGAATGGAAAAGATGACTAAAGATATACACTCAATACGAATTAGTTGTGAGCAGTGTGGAGGACCACATTTGACAAAAGATTGTCTCAGTATTGAATTAATAATGGAACAAAGAGAGAATGTTTCATATCTAAACCAAAGGCCTAGAAATAATTATCAGAATAATTATCAACTGCCAAGACCGATTTACAATCAAAATCAGAATTATAACCGAAATATTCCATACAACAACCAACAAGGTCCTAGTAATCAACAAGTATCCAACAATACTTACAACCAGCAAAGACCTAATTTTCAAAACAAACCACCACAAACCGATGATAAAAAGCCGAATTTAGAAGATATGATGACGAAGCTAGTTGAAACTCAAATGCAGTTTTTCACATCTCAAAAACAAACCAATGAACAAAATGCTCAAGCATTTAGAAATCAATAAGCTTCTATTCAAAACTTGGAACAAGAAGTAAGTAACCTGGCAAGGTTAATAGGAGAGAGAAAACCGGGAAGTTTACCTAGTTATACAAATGCTAACCCCCGGAATGAAACAGCTAAAGCTATTACCACAAGAAGTGGTACAACACTTAAACCACCTGAAATACCTGAAAATTCTGATGAAGCTATTCCTACTCCACAAGAATCACAACCTGAACAAGATAAGGAAAAAGAACCGGTAGTTGAAAAGGTTAATGAAGATAACACAGTTAAGGCTAAACCTTATGTTAAACCATACCAACCACCACTTCCTTACCCGAGTAAGATGAAAAAAGAGAAACTTGAAGCCGAGCAATCCAAATTCTTGGATATGTTTAAACAGATAAATGTAAATCTACCTTTCATTGATGTAATTTCAGGAATGCCTAGATATGCTAAATTCTTGAAAGATCTAATCACGAATAGAAAGAAAATGGAAGAACTCTCGGCTGTTACTATGAATGCTAATTGTTCTGCAGTGCTTTTAAATAAGATACCAGAAAAACTATCTGATCCAGAAAGTTTCACAATTCCATGTTTTCTGGGTAGTCTTAGTTCAATAGAAGCATTGGCAGATTTAGGTGCTAGTATAAATCTAATGCCGTATTCACTATACGCTAAACTAGACCTTGGAGAATTGAAACCAACAAGAATAAGTATACAACTAGCCGATCGATCAATAAAATATCCTAGAGGGATAATGGAAAACATGCTAGTTAAAGTTGGTACTTTAGTATTTCCAGTAGATTTTGTTGTTCTGGACATGGAAGAAGATTCTCAAGTTCCTCTCATATTAGGAAGACCATTCTTAAACACGGCTAAAGCAATGATAAACGTGTTTGGTAAGAAACTGACCCTAAGTATAGAGGATGAGAGTGTTACCTTTTCAGTTGATAGAGCAATGCAACAACCGCAATCTGCAGATGATACATGTTATTATATTCAAACTATAGATTCACATGCAGAATTGTTAGAAGAATTTCCAGAATTACAAGGAACAGGAGAATGTTCTTTAGGAGAAGGTAATGAACCAATTGATGAAACTGAAATGTTAGCTACATTAATAGCTAATGGATATGAACCAACAACAGAAGAAATTCAAATACTAAAAGAAGAAGACAGATATCGATATAAATCATCGATAGAAGAACCTCCGACATTAGAGTTAAAGCCATTTCCAAACCATTTGGAATACGCTTATTTACATGGTGAATCTGAATTACCTGTAATAATATCGTCTTCTCTTACTAAAAATGAGAAATCACAACTCATTTCTGTGTTGAAAGCTCATAAACCAGCTATTGCATGGAAGATTCATGATATAAAAGGAATAAGTCCTTCGTATTGCACACATAAAATCCTTATGGAAGAAAGTCATAAAACGTATGTGCAACGCCAACGAAGACTAAATCCTAATATGCAAGATGTAGTTAAGAAAGAAATTATTAAACTGCTAGATGCAGGATTAATTTATCCAATTTCTGATAGTCCATGGGTAAGCCCAGTTCAATGCGTGCCTAAGAAGAGTGGCATGACTGTCATCACAAATGAGAAAAATGAGCTTATTCCGACTAGGACTGTAACAGGATGGCGTGTATGTATTGATTATATAAAATTAAATGACGCCACCAGAAAAGATCACTTTCCCTTACCTTTTATTGATCAAATGTTGGAAAGATTAGCCGGAAACAGTTACTATTGTTTTCTTGATGGATTTTCCGGATATTTTCAAATTCCAATAGCACCCGAGGACAAAGAGAAAACCACGTTCACGTGCCCTTATGGTACTTTTGCTTACAAAAGCATGCCATTTGGACTTTGCAACGCCCCTGCAACCTTTCAAAGGTGCATGAAGGCAATTTTTCACGACATGATAGAAGAATGCATGGAAGTTTTCATGGATGACTTTTCAGTCTTCGGTGATATATTTGAATCATGTCTAGTTAATCTGGAACGAATGCTTATTAGTTGCGAACAATCAAATCTAGTTCTTAATTGGGAGAAATGCCATTTCCTGGTTAAAGAAGGCATCGTTCTTGGACATAAAATTTCAAAGGAAGGAATTGAAGTGGATAGAGCTAAAGTAGATGTAATTGCTAAACTTCTACATCCCACCAATGTTAGAGGAGTTAGCAATTTTCTAGGGCATGCCGGTTTTTACCGACGTTTCATAAAAGATTTTTCTAAAATTGCCACTCCTATGAATAAACTCCTAGAAAAGGATGCTCCATTCATCTTTTCAGATGAATGTATCAAATCTTTTAATATTCTTAAAGAGAAACTCACTAATGCACCGATCATGATAACACCAAATTGGAATCTACCATTTGAACTAATGTGCGATGCAAGTGATTTTGCAATGGGAGCCATTTTAGGACAAAGGATTGAAAAACGATTTCAACCTATATATTATGCTAGTAAGACATTACAAGGAGCACAAACAAATTACACAACTATTAAAAAATAACTCCTTTCTATTGTCTTTGCTTTTGACAAATTTCGTTCATATCTCGTTCTAGCAAAAATGGTGGTCTATACCGACCATTCTGCTCTTAGATACCTATTTTTAAAACAAGATGCCAAACCAAGATTAATCCGTTGGATCTTACTCTTACAAGAGTTCGATATTGAAATCCGAGATAAAAGAGGGGCAGAAAATCTCGCCGCTGATCATCTTTCTCGTCTTGAAAATCCTGAATTAGAAGTTCTAAATGAATCGGCCATACAAGACAACTTTCCTGATGAATATCTATTGAAAATAGATTATAATGAAATTCCATGGTTTGCAGACTATGCAAACTACTTAGTATGTGGATTCCTTGAAAAAGGTTTGTCGTACCAAAATCGAAAGAAATTCTTCAGTGATATAAAACACTATTTCTGGAAAGATCTACATCTGTTTAAAAGTTGTCTAGATGGAATAATACGCCGATGTGTATTCGGAGATGAAGCTAGTAAAATTTTAAACCATTGTCACACAGGACCAACAGGAGGGCATTATGGGCCTCAACTAACAGCAAGAAAAGTTTATGATGCTGGATTCTATTGGCCTACAATTTACAAAGACGCACACCTTCTTTGCAAATCCTGTGATGTGAAAGGACCCGTTCATATACATTATAAACGATTCACAATAGTTGATTACATTGCGAGGTATTTGACCTCTATATGATACATTTTACAAACATTGCATTCGTTTTTAAAAGACAATCTTTCTTTACATCAAAAATTGACAGGCATGCATACCATTTCATAATATCCACTATCCAACTATAAATTGATTTAATAATAATCTTTGATGAACTCAATGACTCGAATGCAACGTTCTTCGAAATATGCTATGAAAGACTCCAAATAATATCTTTAAAATGAGCAAATGCACGGCGGAAGATTTCTTTAACACCTGAGAATAAACATGCTTTAAAGTGTCAACCAAAAGGTTGGTGAGTTCATTAGTTTAACATAAATAATCATTTCCATCATTTTAATAGACCACAAGATTTTCATTTCCATTTCTCATAAATATACGTCCCATACATAGAGACAAAAATATCATTCATATGGATTGAACACCTGGTAATCGACATTCACAATATGTATATAAGAATATCCCCATCATTCCGGGATCCTTCTTCGGACATGATATAAATTTCGAAGTACTAAAGCATCCGGTACTTTGGATGGGGCTTGTTGGGCCCGATAGATCTATCTTTAGAGTTCGCGTCAATTAGGGTGTCTGTTCCCTAATTCTTAGATTACCAGACTTAATAAAAAGGGTCATATTCGATTTCGATCATTCAACCATATAATGTAGTTTTGATTACTTGTGTCTATTTCGTAAAGCATTTATAAAAATTGCGCATGTATTCTCAGCCCAAAAATATAAAGGGTAAAAAGGCAAATGAAACTCACCTAATGTATTTTGTAGTAAAAATACATATGACTATATTGAACAATACAGGGTTGGCCTCGGATTCACGAACCTATATCATTTATATATATATATATATATATATATATATATATATATATATATATATATATATATATATATATATATATATATATATATATATATATATATATATATATATATATATAAACACATATAATGGTGATCGAACAAATTTATATATATTTTTATTAATTGTTAATTTAATAAATTATATGTTTCATTAATAATTAAATATATCTATTTTATATAATTTAGATAAATAATTAGTACAAATATTAATATAGTTATGTTATATGTATTAAATGTAGTTATCTATATATATAAAAAAAATATTTGTTTGTTATTATACTAATAATATAGTAATGATTGTAATAATAATATTAATAATTTCATTTAATTTGTAACTTAATCATTTCTGTAAAAATATTTGTATCTATAATCATAATAATAATAATAATAATGTTAATAATAATAATAATAATAATGGAGGATCACAACCTTTGAAGAAAAGTCTAAAAACATTACGCCACTGACGGGGCTCGAACCCATGATCTCTCGTTCGTTTATCATAGCAGCCCACCAAAATTCATGAGTTGGGTCACGGCCCACTACTACCATCACTAGTAGTTCGGCCCAATCACAAAAGAATCCCAACCTAATATTACGGCTCAAAGTAAGATGTCAAATATACAAATGAAATCGTGGACCAAGCATTGTAACCTGGTCACGGCCTAGTAGCTTCACAGACCCAATTAAACGTACGGTTTTTGTTCTGCCATATTAAGCACTTATTGGTTTAAGTGTAAGTGGAATAAAAAAATTAATCTTCATCATTGTGTGGCCACATATTGTGATCCCATCAACCGACATTATCCCAATACCCATTCTATCAAAATGTCCCACGTATAAGAACTTTTACTAAATTAATAATGAAGTAATAAGCTGCCCACCCATATACTTAAAAGCATACACGTTGATTTAGCACCTCATGGTATCAACTTTTAACAACGTTGGAGACTCCTTTATGAACATGTATCGTCTTTTTCATCGTGACTCCAAATCAGAGGAAGAAAGAAAGAAAATGGAGAGAGATAGAGAGAGAGAGAGAGAGAGAGAGAGAGAGAGAGAGAGAATTGGAAGATGAAGGTGGTGGTCGATTGAAATGGGTATTGATCATAGGTGATGATGTTAACCGATGGTGATGGCGAGGTGAACCAGGGTGCTTAGTGATGATTAATGGCGGGTTTAAGTGTGTTTGTTCATGGTAGGGGTGGCGCTTTGGCTTATGAAATAGAAATAGTTTTAAAGGTTTAATGGTTGTAACGGTTTTGAGATACGAAGACGAGAGATAGTGAGGTTGAAGATGGTGGTCGTGTTTCCACAAAGAAATAGGGTGATTTAATGGTGTTAAGATGTTGGAGGTGATGGTCGTTGATGGGTTGATCGAGCCAAACAAATAGGAAACGATGGTTATGGTGGTAATGATATAATGAAGGTGGTTTTGATGTGGGTTTGATTCGAACCCGAATGTAAACGAAGGATGATGATTTTTCACAGTAAAACGCGAGCTAGAGAGGGAGAGGTAGGGAGGAATATAGGTGGTTGTCGAGGTTGTCCAGTAGTCACGACATAGGTGGTGATAGATTAAGCGAAGATTGAAAACGGTTGATAGTTTGATCAAGCATAGGTGATATGTGGATAAGAAGAATGTTGGATGGTTATGTTCATAGGTGGTGACTTGTGATGATGGTGGGTTTACGATGGGGGTGGTGGTGATGACATGATGCTCAGCAAAAATGGTATTGGTGAAGGTGACGGTTCAAGAAGGTGGCGATTCAAGCATGGAAGAAGAAGATGGAGGTTTCATGGGGTTATGGTTTGTGGTTTCTTGGCGGTAATCCGGTGATTCAACGAAGGAGAAACATGAATAGGAATGGGTGTTGCTAGCTTTGGTTCAGAGAGACAAAGAGGAGAGTGGTGGGTGTGTGATATTATCATATTCATTTTTATATAAGAATATTTATAATACCTATATGAAGATTTCAATCAAAAATAGTAAGCGTGAGTTTGATTAGTTGTGATCCATGAACAAATACGAATAATTGCATGTGGGGCTTGGTTGTTATCCATCTAATCTCAATAATCTCATAATAGCCAAGTTGATAGAAAAATATCATGAAGTAAATAACGTGTAACTACTTAAATTATTAAGATATGATTAGCAGCCTAACATTTGTCTTGACATCCAATTTACGGAGTGTTAAATCGTGCCCCGTTGATAATCAGTGGCGAATAAAAGTCTTCAGAAAAATTCCATATTTTTATAATAATTATCTTTATTTATTTCAGTCATTATGGTATACAATTCAATTATTAATTTATTAAATAAAATTTACATCAACTGTCCCTCTCTATTTTGGGTAAAATATAAAAAGTGTTAAAAATTAATAATTAGATCCTAAATACATTTTTAGTAAGCCTAAAATTTATTAGAACTCATTTTCGGATCACCGTTTATTTTTAAATCATATAAGTGAAGGTATTTCATATGCCCGAGAGACATATTAAATTAATGTGGCTAATAGGTTATGATCCAAGTCGGGTCATACCCAATAACAAACTTACCGACACCTTATTCGTATTTGATCTTAGCGATTGGTTCGTTGATTAAATACGCGACACTTGAATTTTAGAAAATGGTTTCTAAATTATTAACACTTGATATGTATATATAAATTATGGAATAATTTATATAAGGATTTAATTATTTATAGGTTAAATAATTAATTAAGTTATGTTACATTTTATAAATTGGTTTTGTAAAATATACATAACAAATATGCAAGCTTATAAAATGAGTTTTATAAAATTAAGTTTTATAAAAACTGATTTCACAAATCAGTCTTTTAACAACTACTTTATATAATAACATGGTAATGTGAGTGACATGGGAGTTGTAATAAGCATGCAATTGTTTATTAGTGACCACCCATGCTTAACCAAGACCAAGACATAGTGTTCTACACACACACATGCATTAAAACACCTCAATAAGTTTGCAAACTGCTCAGTTTTTCCAGCCCCATGTGGCTGTCCAAAACGTGGTTAAGGGATGAAACAAAGGGTTGTTCAAGCTCATAAACAAGTGAAATTTAAGTGTAATAAATCCTAACCAATAGCTAGGGTGTTGGTGCATAGTTTGGGGTATAATCTCTTGAGGTTTCATGCTTTTGAAACTTGCATTCAACATCATCTCTTGAAGAGTTTGCTGTCCAGATTTTTGGGTTCAAAGGAAGTGGGTTTCAAGCTAGATTAACAAGGGTGTTAAGGTTATAAAGTCTAGCTAACTTAAGGGTGGTGTTGGAGGATCAAAGGCTTGAAGTTCTACACATTTGTTCATCATCTTTCTACCATTTTGGACAGCCCTTAAACTTGTTTTAAGGAGGTATAAAACTCTTTCCTTTCTTGTTAATTTGTAAGCATAATTTCATAACTTGATCCTTGTGGGATTTAGCTTTAATTGGTTTAAAGATTAAACAAGTAAATTGGTAATTACACGCTTCCGTTTTCTTATAATCTTAAATGGTTTTAAGATATATGAACTTGTTAAATCCCAACAATGGTATCTAGAGCTGAAGTTGTTGAAATATGCTTCGAATTGTAGTCTTTAAACCCACTAAATTTGCATTCTAAGTACATGCATGAATATGGAATGCAAAAATTTTCGGGTTTGGGAGGGTTGGTATAGTTGGCCGATTTTAGGAAGAGTTCCAAATGGGTTTGGAACTTGCAAATTGGTCAATTTTGTTGTATGTTTAAGTTCACAATCAATGCCTTGACCTTATGATGTTTGCATGTGTGTTTGAATGGATATTTGCTTGGTTGATTTATTATTTTGATATGGTTGTAATATTCATTCAATTTGGTTTGTAAAATTAATTATTCATTTGGTATGTAATATTAATTTTGGTTATGTAATTTATTTTATATTTGGGATGTAAAATAGATTAGGTTGTATTTTCATTTTCTAGACAAAATGTATTAGGATATATTTTGTAACAAGATGAAGATGCATGAAGATCACAAGGAAGAACACAAGAAGCATGTGGATGCAAGGTTAAGTGGGAGGTTAAAACCTCTTACTTTGTGTTTTACCCATTGACCGGTGGCATTTTGTTTTCGGCTAAACAAAATGTCTACCAAAAGGCTTGATTGTGAACATTTGTTTTGCATGCGTGGTTGTTTTAATTTCTTGTATGATTGTGGATTGTATGTTTGTATGCTACAAGTTAATCACACAAGTTAACAACAAACAAAACTAAAATTTAATTGGTTAAATTAGACGTATTAATGACATGCAAAACGACAATTTAATTGGTTAAATTAAAAGCAACTAAAGACCTTAATAAATGGTTATTAAGAACAAGAAAGGATTACACATATAAAATGGTTTATATCAAAGTAATAAAATTGGATTTATTACATGACATGAAAAATGGATTTTCAAATGTACCATACACTAAATGCATGTTGGTGTATGGCATAAAAGTTTTCTCAAACTAGAATTAATGAAAACTTAAAATCCCTTTTACAAACAAAGAAAACAAGTTTAACGCCATCCTTTTGTGTGACACTTAAGCATGTTAGGGAACTCATGATGGGATAAAGGTCACCTAACCGTCATGAAAAAACTAATGTGGTTAAGGTAAATTTGACATGCTTGTGGGATAAAGGTCACCTAACCACCTGTACGTTAAGTTTACACGTTTATACAAGTAGGACAACTTGATTTGGGAATCATGAACTTAGGGTCACCGAAGCATGAGGAACAAATAGGCGTTGATGGGATAAATATGCCATGCAAAAGGATTGCATGATCCCATACCTTAGAAGTTGCAAAAGGATTGCAATTGTCATGGAATGACTACCTAGCTAAATCAAATAACGGGATAAAGGTCACCTAACCGAAATTTGGTTTACCGTTGGATTCTAAAATTTAACATGGATCAATTAAACTAAAAGGGTATTGATTGTTAAATTATAAATCAATTCTTAAACAAACTTTGTCAAATTTTGTAGATGGCCGCCAATAACAAACAACAACATTCCAAACGCACCAATCAACTTTAATAACCTATCATTGAGGTCCATCCTCGGAAAAGAAAATAACTCCCAATCCATTTCATCTTATGTACTAAAGATGAAAAGCCTTATTGATTGATTGCACCGTCTCAACAGTCCCGTGTCAAATGAATTAACCACGGACCTTATCCTCAACTCTTTGTCAAAAAGGTTTGACACATGCGTGTTGAATTACAGCATGAATGATTGGGATAAGAGCATTGGCGAATTACATGTCATACTAAGGACGGATGAATCAAGCATGGGTAAAAAGGCTTCACCCATGCTCATGATCAAAGAAGGTGGATCCAAGGATGAATCCTCTTCTAAGCCAAAGGTGGATAAGAAGAAAGGACCCACCTACAAGGGCAAAGGAAAAAGTAAGATGGTTTCCCCAACCAACAACACTAAATGGCAAAAGGTTGCCAGACAAGCAAACCCCAAGGAAGATCCGTGCTATGGTTGCAGTGTGATAGGTCACTGGAAACGCAACTGCCCGGTCTACCTAAAGGAGTTGAATGCAAAGAGGGATGCAGGGCAAACCTCAGGTAATGTATACAAGATATACGTTGAGCTTAGTATTACTTCTTCTAATACATGGGTATTAGACACAGGATGTGGAACTCATATTTGCAATTCATTGCAAGGGTTCATAAGAAGTAAACTAAATGCGGGAACAACAAGTCTCTACATGGGAAATGGTGCAAAGGTGCACGTAAAAGCTCAAGGAGACTTTGTTTTAAAGCTACCAAGTGGTTTGGAGCTTATATTGAAAAATGTTTTGTATGCACCTGATTTAACACGAAACATTATTTCTGTTTCCCGTTTGAAACAATATGGTTTTAATCTTAATTTCATTAATGATGATATCCATGTTTCTTTGGATAATGTATTCTATTTTAAGGCTACGCCTTCAAATGGAATTTATGAATTGGTTCATGATGACACATTATCTTGTAGCTCAATATACCATACAAGCACCAAGAAACTCAAAAGGGATTTGAGTGATTCCTACTTATGGCATTGTCGCCTTGGTCACATAAACAAGAATCGAATACATACACTTCAAAAGAATGGACTTTTGAAATCAAATGAACTTGACTCATTTGATGTATGTGAATCTTGTTTACAAGGCAAAATGACTAAAGCACCTTTCAAAGGGACCTATGAAAGGGCTAAGGACTTATTGGAATTAATACATTCGGATGTATGTGGACCCTTTAAGCCCATAGCTAGGAATGGTGAAAGATACTTCGTTACTTTCATTGATGACTTCAGTCATTTCGGATATGTCTACTTATTAAGACACAAGGACGAAACTTTTGAAGTATTCAAGGAATATCAAAACGAAGTACAAAATCAACTCAATAAGACAATCAAGGTACTTCGTACCGATAGAGGAGGTGAATACCTAAGCGATGCCTTCCAAGATCATCTTAGGAGTTGTGGGATTATCTCACAACTTACTCCACCAGGAACACCCCAACTTAATGGAGTGTCCGAAAGGAGGAACCGAACCCTAATGGATATGGTTTGATCTATGATGGCAAGAAGCTCGTTACCTTTATCATTTTGGGGTTATTGTCTAAGCTCCGCGGCTCGTATTTTAAATATAGCCCCAACCAAGAAAGTGGAACGAACTCCTCATGAGATGTGGTTTGGAAAACCTCCATCTCTATCATACTTAAAGGTATGGGGATGTGAAGCTTATCCTAAGCGTTACGTCCCTAATAAGTTGAATACTCGATCCACGAAGTGTATCTTCATAGGATATCCCAAGGATGATATGGGATACTATTTCTATGATCCATCCGAGCAGAATGTATTTGTTGCTCGGAAGGCGGAATTCCTTGAAACTAAGTTCCTAATGGAAGGAAATAGTGAAAGGAAAATAGATCTTGAAGAGGTTCAAGATCAAGTAGATGATACACAATTGGTTAACACTAGCACACAACATGAAAATGTTGATAGTGATCAAATGGATGATCAAAATACACAAGACATTCGTAGATCTGGTAAGATTAGCAATCCTCCTGAGAGATATGGGTTTCTCATAGATTGTTGCTATACGGTTGATTTGGATGAACCAACAAACTACCAAGATGCTTTATCAAGGATTGATAAAGATAAATGGCAGGAAGCCATGAAATCTGAGATGCAATCCATGTATGACAACCAAGTTTGGGAACTTGTTACGCAACCTCCTGGCTCTAGGCTAGTTGATTGTAAATGGCTTCTCAAGGAGAAAACCAACATACATGGAAACTTGGATACATACAAGGCTAGACTTATAGCAAGAGGTTTCACTCAAACTCAAGGAATTGACTATGATGAAACCTTTTAAACCCGTGGTGATGCTAAAGTCTATTAGGATATTATTTGCCATTGCTTCTCATTATGATTTTATGATATGGCAAATAGATGTCAAAACTGCTTTACTAAATGGATATCTTAAGGAAGATGTCTATATGGTTCAGCCTAAAGGTTTTGTTGATTTGAAATATCCGAATAAAGTATACAAGTTAAAGAAATCAATCTACGGATTGAAACAAGCATCGATAATGTGGAATCATCGTTTTAATGAGGAAGTCAAGAAATTTGGCTTCATTATTTGGGAATGATATTCCGCAAATGCGAGGAGTTAAGACTTGGCTAAGTAGCTGCTTCTCCATTAAGGATACTGGAGAAGCACAATACATTTTGGGATTAGGATCTACAGGGATAGATCCAAGAAATTGATAGGTTTGAATCAAAGTGCATACATTAAAAAGGCTTGAAAAGGTTCAAGAAGTAAACTCTAAGAAAGGTTTGGTACCTTTTCAAAGAGGGGCGTTTCTCAGTTCATCTCAGTGCCCCACCACGAAAGATGAACAAGAAAGCATAAGAATGTCCCATATGCGTCTGCTATTGGGTCAATCATGTATGCGATGATATGCACTAGAACGGATGTGTCATGCGCTCTTAGAATGACAAGTAGATACCAGAATAACCCGGGAATTAGTCATGGGACTGCGGTTAAAAGTATATTGAAATACCTTAGAAGGACTAAGGATATGTTTCATATATACGGGTCTGGTGAGGAGGAACTCGCTGTAAAAGGTTACGTGGACGCGAGCTTCCAAACTGAAGGTACGGTCCCTTGGAAGAGTTAAAAATAGAATGTTGTTGCTTTATTCACTACAGAATCAGAATACATCGCCGTCCCATTGGCAGCTGAGGAAGCTGCATGGATGAAGAAATTCATCGACGACTTAGGAGTGGTCCCTTCCATTCAGGACCCTCTTGAGATCTTTTGTGATAACGAGGGTGTGATTGCTCAAATCAAGGAACCTCATGCTCACCAAAAGACCCGTCACATTGAGCGGAGATTCAACTACATAAGGGATGAAGTTGAAAAAGGAAAGATATGTATTCGCAAGGTTCACACAGATCTTAATATAGCGGATCCACTCACGAAGCTCTTACATGGAGCAAAACATGAAGGGCATGTTAGTGCATTAAGGCTTCGATATTCTAGTGATTGGTCATGATCTGTTTTAAGTATTGTAACGGAACGAATTGGTTCAAACTCATTAATATAATTATTGGTTAGTTTATTTTGAGTTATGTTCCCATTTTGCATATTTTATCCATGAATAAGACATTATTCTAAATTCCGTAGTCGATCACATTTATGGGAATGAGTGTGAGGTTTAGACTATTATGAACTTGGATTGGTATACATTCACGGAATGAATGTAGGGCTAGGTTGCTACCAAGGTTCATAGATATTTGTGGGATACAAATATTGGAAGACCCGCTCTCAAGACTTACTATATGGAGCCTTTGTGGTTGATCACATGTAATCTTGAGTAAAGGCGAATATCATAGTATCCTCTGACCTGAGATACATATTGGGTCCTAATATTCACCGAGTATTATGCCTTGATTCTTTCCTTCGCTATTCTGAAATATGGTAGTACATAAGGAAGAGCTCAGGTATAATGCAAAGTGTGTATCTAGGACGTATGTAGTCAAGATGGAATTTGTCCCTCTTATTCGTTGAGAGTCAGATGTCTAAGGCCTGATAAAGTTAAATCTAAAAGAGAGTGGTCACTCTGTATCTCTTGGATTTGACATGACATCTAGGATTAAAGGATATAATGAAAAGATTCACCTATATATCAATTCGAGTTGGGTACTCAAAAAGGATGATGTTATTGAATGGCACAAAGTCATAACATATTGGGGGGGGGGGGTGGACGGTGTGTTAGGCTGTATCCATCACTTGCATTAATTTCTTATGTTTCTCGTGCAAGTGGGAGATTGAAGGTATTTCATATGCCCGAGAGACATATTAAATTAATGTGGCTAATAGGTTATGATCCAAGTCGGGTCATACCCAATAACAAACTTACCGACACCTTATTCGTATTTGATCTTAGCGATTGGTTCGTTGATTAAATACGCGACACTTGAATTTTAGAAAATGGTTTCTAAATTATTAACACTTGATATGTATATATAAATTATGGAATAATTTATATAAGGATTTAATTATTTATAGGTTAAATAATTAATTAAGTTATGTTACATTTTATAAATTGGTTTTGTAAAATATACATAACAAATATGCAAGCTTATAAAATGAGTTTTATAAAATTAAGTTTTATAAAAACTGATTTCACAAATCAGTCTTTTAACAACTACTTTATATAATAACATGGTAATGTGAGTGACATGGGAGTTGTAATAAGCATGCAATTGTTTATTAGTGACCACCCATGCTTAACCAAGACCAAGACATAGTGTTCTACACACACACATGCATTAAAACACATCAATAAGTTTGCAAACTGCTCAGTTTTTCCAGCCCCATGTGGCTGTCCAAAACGTGGTTAAGGGCTGAAACAAAGGGTTGTTCAAGCTCATTAACAAGTGAAATTCAAGTGTAATAAATCCTAACCAATAGCTAGGGTGTTGGTGCATAGTTTGGGGTATAATCTCTTGAGGTTTCATGCTTTTGAAACTTGCATTCAACATCATCTCTTGAAGAGTTTGCTGTCCAGATTTTTGGGTTCAAAGGAAGTGGGTTTCAAGCTAGATTAACAAGGGTGTTAAGGTTATAAAGTCTAGCTAACTTAAGGGTGGTGTTGGAGGATCAAAGGCTTGAAGTTCTACACATTTGTTCATCATCTTACTACCATTTTGGACAGCCCTTAAACTTGTTTTAAGGAGGTATAAAACTCTTTCCTTTCTTGTTAATTTGTAAGCATAATTTCATAACTTGATCCTTGTGGGATTTAGCTTTAATTGGTTTAAAGATTAAACAAGTAAATTGGTAATTACACGCTTCCGTTTTCTTATAATCTTAAATGGTTTTAAGATATATGAACTTGTTAAATCCCAACAATAAGTTGGAAATTTAACTTGTCTAACTAATCATTGAATGTTAACGAGTGCTTCTATCGTTTACTTAACTAATTTAATATACATAAACACGTTTTAAATACACGATGCAAGTTATGTGTATATATATAGTTCTAACAATTACTATTTTCCTAATATTTTTAAAATGGAAAGATTTCCTAAATCAAAGTGGACTTCTCAACAGAGACTCGTAATCATATAATGTATCTGATAAATCAATCTTTTGATATTGTCTTTTAATCTAGTCGATAAATATATTAAACAAGCATGTTCATGTAAAGTATTATTCATTTAAATACTTTGTTAACATTTCAAGTTATAATCTATACACATATATATATAATCATATTCATTTACTTAATGGTTCATGAATCGTCGTAATTTGGTCAAGGTTAAATGAATGTATGAACACATTTTAAGATTTTTAAGATTCATCTTAACAAACTTTGCTTATCGTGTCGGAATAATATAAAGATAAAGTTTAAATTTGGTCGGAAATCTCCGGGTCGTCACAGTACCTACCCGTTAAAGAAATTTCGTCCCGAAATTTGAGTGAGGTTGTCATGGCTAACAATAAAGTTGTTTTCATGACAAATATGAGTTGATAAATAGAGTATTATCATGATTGAGTAATATGGATAAAATAATTCGGTTACTCGAAGAGTACGAGTGAAGCTATGACAAAAGATTGAAATAGGAAAAGTAAAGATTTGTCTTAACTTTTGACAGAGTCAGGGTTGCATTCCGGAATTCAAGAGATTTAAAGAAAATCTTCGAAATCTAAAAGATTTGATTCTTCGGCGAGTAAGGAAATTAGGATCTCTATAATTAAATACGGTGATCTGCCTTGATTACTCTGTCTGACATTACCATTATAAATTAAGCTCTTTCGTTCCATTATTCTCACCATTTGTATACTTTCTTTCTTAGTTCATACATCCAAAAGAATGTGAAAATGCTTAATCCAGTTCTAATCCTTGATATTTTTCTAATTATCATTTTTGTCATTTTTTTTTTTTTTGTCTTCCACCAGAAGAATTTGTTTACTTCTACTATTACCTTAGGGTGATACTATTCTTAATTCTACCGTGTCTTTATATTTCTATTCGTATTAATATTCACGGTTTGTAATTTATGTGTTGTTATCGGGCTTTACATTCTCCTTTATATTTCGAAGCTCTATGTTTTTGTTTTCTCTTCCCGACTTTAAGTCAAGCGAATAATGGTCTAGAATTCGTAGGTATGAAGTTCCGAATGAACATGACTAATGTTCTAAGAAAGAAACATTAATAGTACAATCTGACTTGTCAAATTACCAGAGTTCAAGAGAGGAGATAGAATTATCAAGAAATTAGGTTCTTGATTTGTTTTGAGATTAGGTAGAATGTAAGAGTCAAGTAACATGGCACATGATGACGTTATGGTCTGTGAATCATCACGTTCTATTTAGAAACTCAGCATGACTTACTGTAATATAATCACGTTGATCAAGTGTCATTATATTATACTAATTCATGCATCAATTTCTTTACATTTCTTCATAATTATTCGTAAATTAAACTTAGATTTTACAGAAGTTTCCAATTTAATGAAACACAGGAAACACGAAAAGGTATATAATTTCGGACGAGAATATTTATGAAAATATCCTCAGAAATATCGAAGATATTGATGATGATATTTTTGGAATTTCTAAGTTCGATGGTTGATGAAGAAAGATTTTTCGCAAGATTTTAACATGACTTCGGAGCAATATATTCTTTAAAGATTTCGACAGATCCAGAATTATCTGGATTCTTTGAATATAGGGTATGGTCCTTGTATTTGTCCTTGGTCTTCTTCGTGGTTAGCTCAATCCGTTTTCCAGTTCCAACTTTTCTGAACTTTTCCAACATACATTCTTTATCATCAAACTTTCGATGATTAAGGTCGTTTTACGGTTGTCTATGGTTTCTGCTGCTTCATTCAGCTTTTTCAACATTCAGAGTATTGATTTGTGACTGAGTGCTTTTCAGAATTTCAGAATGAAAGTTCATAATTCTATGAGATAAATGTTATATGTATACATATAACTGTTGATGTAGACATGCTGCGAGATTTTAAAATACTGATTGTTGATTCCCGGTAATTGGTATGGCAGTTCTCATTACAGATGCGGATGGGTATATGATAGGGTTTCAATGAATAATTATAGTGATTTGTCGGAGAGATTTAAGTCAATGAGTAATGAAGTTGCTGGTAAGTTTAATGCTAATGTGGTGGAATATAAACGGTTCCCCAGTAACGATGATGAAAAGGTAATCTTTATAATAAGATTTATTTGAATGAAAGACTGATACTGATTTGCTGGAGCTGTGACAAAATTGGCTAATTTGAAAAAGAATTGCAATGTTATTTTCGGTAATAACAATGCTAGAGGAGTTAGCACAGATACGTGTTAAATATTTATACATTTTCCGAGAATTCTTCAGGTGCATAACTATATGCATCAATCTTTTCTTCCATAGATGAAGTGCGGTTAGTTCATCCTCCCGATTGAGGTGTTTTCAAGAATTACGAATGGCTTGAACGCAGATTGTAATTGTCAAGAGATAAATGAGGTTTAAGATGAAATCAAGTGGTAAACTTGAAGTATTGTTTAGTTTCATATGTTATAATCAATATTTTAATTCATTTTAATTGTCCACTATTGGTAGTCCTCAGTTGATTAGTCAACAGTTAGCTAGGAACAGTTAGCTAGGATTCTTAACAAAATTTCTCATAGTTAATTTGTTTGTTTCTAACAAATTTCATTCCGTCAAATGTTTTCTTCATTATGCCACTTGTTGGATTCTGATAGGTCAAAATCCAAACATAAAATTTGAATGGAAATGGTTATTCTATGGTGAATGAATTTGTATATCTGTGGATGTAAGTAGGATGGTAAATGACTGTTGAATCAGATTCGAAGAATGCACAATGTAACTCATTAATGTGAAATCTAAATATTCCTCGGGTATTACCTACCCGTTAAAATATTTTCACCATTGACAGTTTGTACGAAAGAATTTTTAATTACAATCGTTATGAAAAAATATATATATATATACATATATATTTTATTCAGATGTAATCATTGATTTAATGAGTCAATATAATATTAGACTCATTTGATTTTCGGTTTGAGCTAGAATAAGTAATCTCTAAAACTATTAGGATCCACATATTCTTCGCAGAATATTAATGAAGTTATGGATCAATACTTCATCGTTAATTATTAGGATCCACATATTCTTCACAGAATATTAATGAAGTTATGGATCGATACGTCATTGTTCATTGCCGTTGGTACTCCTTGGTATCTATGGAGCGTATGATATTGATGTTCGTGGAACAGTTTGTGATGTTGAGGTGTGGGATGTGGATGTTGTTGTTGGTGGTACTGTTAGTGCCGGTAATGTTGCTGAAGCTGGTACATTTTGCACCATATTTTTCAAGGCTACAACTCGGGTGCGGAGCTCGTTGACTTATTACTCCGGGATGATTGTCGGTAGGAACGAGCGAGTGAATAAGGTTTTGAATTTGTGGATAGAATATAATCGTGGTGAGATATTAGGTAACGAGAGTGAGTATGGTGTTTCGAACAGGTTCACCGATAAGTGATTCAGGTTCTTCGCCAAAAGGTGAATTCGGTTGGTGGAAGGGATCTCCTTCTTCGTGTCTCCATTGATTAAATTGACCATGAACTCATCAGATGAATTGGGGATGGCTGATTGATTGATTCCTTCTAGTTACGCTGCTTTCGGAGCTGGAGTGGGAATCCATATCGGAATTCGAGGGACTTGAACTAGTTGTGAGTTTCGTTTCGTACATTTGAATAAAGGATTTTTAGATATGAAATGATTTTCGGATATCGGATGATATTCTAATTACATAGAATACCTATACATAATACAGAAGATCCCGTAGATTACGAAGAGAATTAAGGAAACGTGTCAGATAAAGTCTACAGCGACATATACGCTTAGATATGGATTAGTAGATATGCTAAGATATGAATTTTGTCTATACACTATTCATGCAATCAATGCAGTAAAACGTGTCTAGACTAAGAATAATGAGCAGGTAATTTCGTAAGGATGATAAGCAGATGATTTCCGACAAAAACGATAAGCAAAACTTTTGACATGCAGACGCGGTCAAAGTCCAGACTCACTAATGCATCCTAACGACTTATCAGTTAGACACACTAATGCAGACCTGGTTCGCTAAGACAACCGCTCTGATACCAACTGAAAGGACCCATTCATATACATTATAAACGATTCACAATAGTTGATTACATTGCGAGGTATTTGACCTCTATATGATACATTTTACAAACATTGCATTCGTTTTTAAAAGACAATCTTTCTTTACATCAAAAATTGACAGGCATGCATACCATTTCATAATATCCACTATCCAACTATAAATTGATTTAATAATAATCTTTGATGAACTCAATGACTCGAATGCAACGTTATTCGAAATATGCTATGAAAGACTCCAAATAATATCTTTAAAATGAGCAAATGCACAGCGAAAGATTTCTTTAACACCTGAGAATAAACATGCTTTAAAGTGTCAACCAAAAGGTTGGTGAGTTCATTAGTTTAACAAAAATAATCATTTCCATCATTTTAATAGACCATAAGATTTTAATTTCCATTTCTCATAAATATACGTCCCATACATAGAGACAAAAATATCATTCATATGGATTGAACACCTGGTAATCGACATTCACAATATGTATATAAGAATATCCCCATCATTCTGGGATCCTCCTTCGGACATGATATAAATTTCGAAGTACTAAAGCATCCGGTACTTTGGATGGGGCTTGTTGGGCCCGATAGATCTATCTTTAGAGTTCGCGTCAATTAGGGTATCTGTTCCCTAATTCTTAGATTACCAGACTTAATAAAAAGGGGCATATTCGATTTCGATCATTCAACCATATAATGTAGTTTTGATTACTTGTGTCTATTTCGTAAAGCATTTATAAAAATTACGCATGTATTCTCAGCCCAAAAATATAAAGGGTAAAAAGAAAAATGAAACTCACCTAATGTATTTTGTAGTAAAAATACATATGACTATATTGAACAATGCAGGGTTGGCCTCGGATTCACGAACCTATATCATATATATATATATATATATATATATATATATATATATATATATATATATTAACACATATAATGGTGATCGAACAAATTTATATATATTTTTATTAATTGTTAATTTAATAAATTATATGTTTCATTAATAATTAAATATATCTATTTTATATAATTTAGATAAATAATTAGTACAAATATTAATATAGTTATGTTATATGTATTAAATGTAGTTATCTATATATATAAAAAAATATTTGTTTGTTATTATACTAATAATATAGTAATGATTGTAATAATAATATTAATAATTTTATTTAATTTGTAACTTAATCCTTTCTGTAATAATATTTGTATCTATAATCATAATAATAATAATAATAATGTTAATAATAATAATAATGGAGGATCACAACCTTTGAAGAAAAGTCTAAAAACATTACGCCACTGACGAGGCTCGAACCCATGATCTCTCATTCGTTTATCATAGCAGCCCACTAAAATTCATGAGTTGGGTCACGGCCCACTACTACCATCAATAGTAGTTCGGCCCAATCACAAAAGAATCCCAACCTAATATTACGGCTCAAAGTAAGATGTCAAATATACAAATGAAATCGTGGACCAAGCATTGTAACCTGGTCACGGCCTAGTAGCTTTACAGACCCAATTAAATGTACGGTTTTTGTTCTGGCATATTAAGAACTTATTGGTTTAAGTGTAAGTGGAATAAAAAAATTAATCTTCATCATTGTGTGGCCACATATTGTGATCCCATCAACCGACATTATCCCAATACCCATTCTATCAAAATGTCCCACGTATAAGAACTTTTACTAAATTAATAATGAAGTAAAAAGCTGCCCACCCATATACTTAAAAGTATACACGTTGATTTAGCACCTCATGGTATCAACTTTTAATAACATTGGAGACTCCTTTATGAACATGTATCGTCTTTTTCATCGTGACTCCAAATCAGAGGAAGAAAGAAAGAAAATGGAGAGAGAGAGAGAGAGAGAGAGAGAGAGAGAATTGGAAGATGAAGGTGGTGGTCGATTGAAATGGGTGTTGATCATAGGTGATGATGTTAACCGATGGTGATGGCGAGGTGAACCAGGGTGCTTAGTGATGATTAATGGCGGGTTTAAGTGTGTTTGTTCATGGTAGGGTGGCGCTTTGGCTTATGAAATAGAAATAGTTTTAAAGGTTTAATGGTTGTAACGGTTTTGAGATACGAAGACGAGAGATAGTGAGGTTGAAGATGGTGGTCGTGTTTCCACAAAGAAATAGGGTGATTTAATGGTGTTAAGATGTTGGAGGTGATGGTCGTTGATGGGTTGATCGAGCCAAACAAATAGGAAACGATGGTTATGGTGGTAATGATATAATGAAGGTGGTTTTGATGTGGGTTTGATTCGAACCCGAATGTAAACGAAGGATGATGATTTTTCACAGTAAAACGCGAGCTAGAGAGGGAAAGGTAGGGAGGAATATAGGTGGTTGTCGAGGTTGTCCAGTAGTCACGACATAGGTGGTGATAGATTAAGCGAAGATTGAAAACGGTTGATAGTTTGATCAAGCATAGGTGATATGTGGAGAAGAAGAATGTTGGATGGTTATGTTCATAGGTGGTGACTTGTGATGATTGTGGGTTTACGATGGGGGTGGTGGTGATGACATGATGCTCAGCGAAAATGGTATTGGTGAAGGTGACGGTTCAAGAAGGTGGCGATTCAAGCATGGAAGAAGAAGATGGAGGTTTCATGGGGTTATGGTTTGTGGTTTCTTGGCGGTAATCCGGTGATTCAACGAAGGAGAAACATGAATAGGAATGGGTGTTGCTAGCTTTGGTTCAGAGAGACAAAGAGGAGAGTGGTGGGTGTGTGATATTATCATATTCATTTTTATATAAGAATATTTATAATACCTATATGAAGATTTCAATCAAAAATAGTAAGCGTGAGTTTGATTAGTTGTGATCCATGAACAAATACGAATAATTGCATGTGGGGCTTGGTTGTTATCCATCTAATCTCAATAATCTCATAATAGCCAAGTTGATAGAAAAATATCATGAAGTAAATAACGTGTAACTACTTAAATTATTAAGATATGATTAGCAGCCTAACATTTGTCTTGACATCCAATTTACGGAGTGTTATATCGTGCCCCGTTGATAATCAGTGGCGAATAAAAGTCTTCAGAAAAATTCCATATTTTTATAATAATTATCTTTATTTATTTTAGTCATTATGGTATACAATACAATTATTAATTTATTAAAAAAAAATTACATCAACTGTCCCTCTCTATTTTGGGTAAAATATAAAAAGCGTTAAAAATTAATAATTAGATCCTAAATACATTTTTAGTAAGCCTAAAATTTATTAGAACTCATTTTCCGATCACCGTTTATTTTTAAATCATATAAGTTGGAAATTTAACTTGTCTAACTAATCATTGAATGTTAACGAGTGCTTCTATCGTTTACTTAACTAATTTAATATACATAAACACGTTTTAAATACACGATGCAAGTTATGTGTATATATATAGTTCTAACAATTACTATTTTCCTAATATTTTTAAAATGGAAAGATTTCCTAAATCAAAGTAGACTTCTCAACAGAGACTCGTAATCATATAATGTATCTGATAAATCAATCTTCTGATATTGTCTTTTAATCTAGTCGATAAATATATTAAACAAGCATGTTCATGTAAAGTATTATTCATTTAAATACTTTGTTAACATTTCAAGTTATAATCTATACACATATATATATAATCATATTCATTTACTTAATGGTTCATGAATCGTCATAATTTGGTCAAGGTTAAATGAATGTATGAACACATTTTAAGATTTTTAAGATTCATCTTAACAAACTTTGCTTATCGTGTCGGAATAATATAAAGATAAAGTTTAAATTTGGTCGGAAATCTCCGTGTCGTCACATGATGCTTGTCAAAGGGCCGAAAAAATAAGTCAACGTGATGAAATGCCACAAAATGTCATTCAAGTATGTGAAGTATTTGACGTTTGAGGTATTGACTTTATGGGTCCATTTCCAAAATCTCATAATAATCTCTATATTCTCGTAGCCATTGATTATGTATCTAAATGGGCGAAAGCACAAGCTCTCCCAACTAACGATGCACGAGTTGTAGTCAATTTTTTAAAACGTCTTTTTGCAAGGTTTGGAACACCGAAAGCTTTAATAAGTGATCGGGGTACTCATTTCTGTAACAATCAACTTGAGAAAGTTCTCAAAAGATATGGAGTAACTCATAAAATCTCCACCGCATATCATCCACAAACAAGTGGTCAAGTTGAAAATTCCAACCGAGCTTTAAAACGTATTCTAGAGAAAACCGTAGGATCAAATCCGAAGGAATGGTCCATTAAATTGGAGGATGCACTCTGGGCTTTTAGAACAGCCTACATGAAATGTCCCGTTCTTATTGATTAAAAACGTTCCATATTAATTGATTTCGTTGCGAGGTTTTGACCTCTATATGAGACGTTTTTCAAAGACTGCATTCATTTTTAAAACAAACCATAACCTTTATTTCATAAATAAAGGTTTAAAAAGCTTTACGTAGATTATCAAATATTGATAATCTAAAATATCCTGTTTACACACGACCATTACATAATGGTTTACAATACAAATATGTTACATCGAAATCAGTTTCTTGAATGCAGTTTTTACACAATATCATACAAACATGGACTCCAAATCTTGTTCTTATTTTAGTATGCAACAGCGGAAGCTCTTAATATTCACCTGAGAATAAACATGCTTTAAACGTCAACAAAAATGTTGGTGAGTTATAGGTTTAACCTATATATATCAAATCGTAACAATAGACCACAAGATTTCATATTTCAATACACATCCCATACATAGAGATAAAAATCATTCATATGGTGAACACCTGGTAACCGACATTAACAAGATGCATATATAAGAATATCCCCATCATTCCGGGACACCCTTCAGATATGATATAAATTTCGAAGTACTAAAGCATCCGGTACTTTGGATGGGGCTTGTTGGGACCGATAGATCTATCTTTAGGATTCGCGTCAATTAGGGTGTCTGTTCCCTAATTCTTAGATTACCAGACTTAATATAAAGGGGTATATTCGATTTCGATAATTCAACCATAGAATGTAGTTTCACGTACTTGTGTCTATTTTGTAAATCATTTATAAAACCTGCATGTATTCTCATCCCAAAAATATTAGATTTTAAAAGTGGGACTATAACTCACTTTCACAGATTTTTACTTCGTCGGGAAGTAAGACTTGGCCACTGGTTGATTCACGAACCTATAACAATATATACATATATATCAAAGTATGTTCAAAATATATTTACAACACTTTTAATATATTTTGATGTTTTAAGTTTATTAAGTCAGCTGTCCTCGTTAGTAACCTACAACTAGTTGTCCACAATTAGATGTACAGAAATAAATCGATAAATATTATCTTGAATCAATCCACGACCTAGTGTATACGTATCTCAGTATTGATCACAACTCAAACGATATATATTTTGGAATCAACCTCAACCCTGTATAGCTAACTCCAACATTCACATATAGAGTGTCTATGGTTGTTCCGAAATATATATAGATGTGTCGACATGATAGGTCGAAACATTGTATACGTGTCTATGGTATCTCAAGATTACATAATATACAATACAAGTTGATTAAGTTATGGTTGGAATAGATTTGCTACCAATTTTCACGTAGCTAAAATGAGAAAAATTATCCAATCTTGTTTTACCCATAACTTCTTCATTTTAAATCCGTTTTGAGTGAATCCAATTGCTATGGTTTCATATTGAACTCTATTTTATGAATCTAAACAGAAAATGTATAGGTTTATTGTCGGAAAAATAAGTTACAAGTCGTTTTTGTAAAGGTAGTCATTTCAGTCGAAACAACGACGTCTAGATGACCATTTTAGAAAACATACTTCCACATTGAGTTTAACCATAATTTTTGGATATAGTTTCATGTTCATAATAAAAATCATCTTCTCAGAATAACAACTTTTAAATCAAAGTTTATCATAGTTTTTAATTAACTAACCCAAAACAGCCCGCGGTGTTACTACGACGGCGTAAATCCGGTTTTACGGTGTTTTTCGTGTTTCCAGGTTTTAAATCATTAAGTTAGCATATCATATAGATATAGAACATGTGTTTAGTTGATTTTAAAAGTCAAGTTAGAAGGATTAACTTTTGTTTGCGAACAAGTTTAGAATTAAGTAAACTATGTTCTAGTGATTACAAGTTTAAACCTTCGAATAAGATAGCTTTATATGTATGAATCGAATGATGTTATGAACATCATTACTACCTTAAGTTCCTTGGATAAACCTACTGGATAAGAGAAAAATGGATCTAGCTTCAACGGATCCTTGGATGGCTCGAAGTTCTTGAAGCAGAATCATGACACGAAAACAAGTTCAAGTAAGATCATCACTTGAAATAAGATTGTTATAGTTATAGAAATTGAACCAAAGTTTGAATATGATTATTACCTTGTATTAGAATGATAACCTAATATAAGAAACAAAGATTTCTTGAGGTTAGATGATCACCTTACAAGATTGGAAGTGAGCTAGCAAACTTGAAAGTATTCTTGATTTTATGTAACTAGAACTTGTAAAATATATGAAGAACACTTAGAACTTGAAGATAGAACTTGAGAGAGATCAATTAGATGAAGAAAATTGAAGAATTAAAGTGTTTGTAGGTATTTTTGGTCGTTGGTGTATGGATTAGATATAAAGGATATGTAATTTTGTTTTCATGTAAATAAGTCATGAATGATTACTCATATTTTTGTAATTTTATGAGATATTTCATGCTAGTTGCCAAATGATGGTTCTCACATGTGTTAGGTGACTCACATGGGCTGCTAAGAGCTGATCATTGGAGTATATATACCAATAGTACATACATCTAAAAGCTGTGTATTGTACGAGTACGAATACGGGTGCATACGAGTAGAATTGTTGATGAAACTGAACGAGGATGTAATTGTAAGCATTTTTGTTAAGTAGAAGTATTTTGATAAGTGTCTTGAAGTCTTTCAAAATTGTATGAATACATATTAAAATAATACATGTATATACATTTTAACTGAGTCGTTAAGTCATCGTTAGTCGTTACATGTAAATGTTGTTTTGAAACCTTTAGGTTAACGATCTTGTTGAATGTTGTTAAACCATTGTTTATTATAACAAATGAGATGTTAAATTATTATATTATCATGATATTATGATATATAATATATCTTAGTATGATGTATATACAGTTAAATGTCGTTACAACGATAATCGTTACATATATGTCTCGTTTCGAAATCATTAAGTTAGTAGTCTTATTTTTACATATGTATTTCATTGTTTATACACTTAATAATATATTTACTTATCATTTAACATAATTAACCAAGTGTATCAATATCTTAATATGATTCATATGTACCTAGTAAGACGTTTTTATAACGATAATCGTTATATATATCGTTTTCGAGTTTCTTAAATTAATAGTCTCATTTTTATGTATATAACTCATTGTTAAAATACCTAATGAGATACATACTTATAATAAAAACATGTTAACTATATATATAACCATATATATGTCATTGTATAGTTTTTACAAGTTTTAACGTTCGTGAATCACCGGTCAACTTGGGTGGTCAATTGTCTATATGAAACATATTTCAATTAATCAAGTCTTAATAAGTTTGATTGCTTAACATGTTGGAAACATTTAATCATGTAAATATCAATCTCAATTAATATATATAAACATGGAAAAGTTCGGGTCACTACAGTACCTACCCGTTAAATAAATTTCGTCCTGAAATTTTAAGCTGTTGAAGGTGTTGACGAATATTCTGGAAATAGATGCGGGTATTTCTTCTTCATCTGATCTTCATGCTCCCAGGTGAACTCTGGTCCTTTACGACCATTCCATCGAACCTTAACAATTGGTATCTTGTTTTGCTTAAGTCTTTTAACCTCACGATCCATTATTTCGACGGGTTCTTCGATGAATTGAAGTTTTTTGTTGATTTGGATTTCATCTAACGGAATAGTGAGATCTTCTTTAGCAAAACATTTCTTCAAATTCGAGACGTGGAAAGTGTTATGTACAGCCGCGAGTTGTTGAGGTAACTCAAGTCGGTAAGCTACTGGTCCGACACGATCAATAATCTTGAATGGTCCAATATACCTTGGATTTAATTTCCCTCGTTTACCAAATCGAACAACGCCTTTCCAAGGTGCAACTTTAAGCATGACCATCTCTCCAATTTCAAATTCTATATCTTTTCTTTTAATGTCAGCGTAGCTCTTTTGTCGACTTTGGGCGATTTTCAACCGTTGTTGAATTTGGATGATCTTCTCGGTAGTTTCTTGTATAATCTCCGGACCCGTAATCTGTCTATCCCCCACTTCACTCCAAAAAATCGGAGACCTGCACTTTCTACCATAAAGTGCTTCAAACGGCGCCATCTCAATGCTTGAATGGTAGCTGTTGTTGTAGGAAAATTCTGCTAACGGTAGATGTCGATCCCAACTGTTTCCGAAATCAATAACACATGCTCGTAGCATGTCTTCAAGCGTTTGTATCATCCTTTCGCTCTGCCCATCAGTTTGTGGATGACAGGCAGTACTCATGTCTAGACGAGTTCCTAATGCTTGCTGTAATGTCTGCCAGAATCTTGAAATAAATCTGCCATCCCTATCAGAGATAATAGAGATTGGTATTCCATGTCTGGAGAGGACTTCCTTCAAATACAGTCGTGCTAACTTCTCCATCTTGTCATCTTCTCTTATTGGCAGGAAGTGTGCTGATTTGGTGAGACGATCAACTATTACCCAAATAGTATCAAAACCACTTGCAGTCCTTGGCAATTTAGTGATGAAATCCATGGTAATGTTTTCCCATTTCCATTCCGGGATTTCGGGTTGTTGAAGTAGACCTGATGGTTTCTGATGCTCAGCTTTGACCTTAGAACACATCAAACATTCTCCTACGTATTTAGCAACATCGGCTTTCATACCCGGCCACCAAAAATGTTTCTTGAGATCCTTGTACATCTTCCCCATTCCAGGATGTATTGAGTATCTGGTTTTATGAGCTTCTCTAAGTACCATTTCTCTCATATCTCCAAATTTTGGTACCTAAATCCTTTCAGCCCTATACCGGGTTCCGTCTTCCTGAATATTAAGATGCTTCTCCGATCCTTTGGGTATTTCATCCTTTAAATTTCCCTCTTTTAAAACTCCTTGTTGCGCCTCCTTTATTTGAGGAGTAAGGTTATTATGAATCATTATATTCATAGATTTTACTCGAATGGGTTCTCTGTCCTTCCTGCTCAAGGCATCGGCTACCACATTTGCCTTCCCCGGGTGGTAACGAATCTCAAAGTCGTAATCATTCAACAATTCAATCCACCTACGCTGCCTCATATTCAGTTGTTTCTGATTAAATATGTGTTGAAGACTTTTGTGGTCGGTATATATAATACTTTTAACCCCATATAAGTAGTGCCTCCAAGTCTTTAATGCAAAAACAACCGCTCCTAATTCCAAATCATGCATCGTATAATTTTGTTCGTGAATCTTCAATTGTCTAGACGCATAAGCAATCACCTTCGTTCGTTGCATTAATACACAACCGAGACCTTGCTTTGATGCGTCACAATAAATCACAAAATCATCATTCCCTTCAGGCAATGACAATATAGGTGCCGTAGTTAGCTTTTTCTTCAATAACTGAAACGCTTTCTCTTGTTCATCATTCCATTCAAATTTCTTCCCTTTATGCGTTAATGCAGTCAAGGGTTTTGCTATTCTGGAAAAATCTTGGATGAACCTTCTGTAGTAACCAGCTAGTCCTAAAAACTGACGTATATGTTTCGGAGTTTTAGGGGTTTCCCACTTTTCAACAGTTTCTATCTTTGCCGGATCCATCTTAATACCTTCTTTGTTCACTATGTGACCGAGGAATTGAACTTCTTCCAACCAAAATGCACACTTTGAAAACTTAGCGTACAATTCTTCCTTCCTCAATACTTCTAACACCTTTCTCAAATGTTCACCGTGTTCTTGGTCATTCTTTGAGTAAATAAGTATGTCATCAATGAAAACAATGACAAACTTGTCAAGGTATGGTCCACACACTCGGTTCATAAGGTCCATGAACACAGCTGGTGCATTAGTTAAACCAAAAAGCATGACCATAAACTCGTAATGACCGTAACGTGTTCTGAAAGCAGTCTTTGGAATATCATATTCTTTCACCCGCATTTGATGATACCCGGAACGTAAGTTAATCTTTGAATAAACAGACGAGCCTTGTAGTTGATCAAATAAGTCGTCGATTCTCGGTAGTGGGTAGCGGTTCTTGATGGTAAGTTTGTTCAACTCTCGGTAGTCGATACACAACCTGAATGTACCATCTTTCTTCTTGACAAAAAAAACAGGAGCTCCCCACGGTGATGTGCTTGGTCGAATGAAACCACGCTCTAAAAGTTCTTGTAATTGGCTTTGCAGTTCTTTCATCTCGCTGGGTGAGAGTCTGTAAGGAGCACGAGCTATTGGTGCAGCTCCTGGTACAAGATCTATTTGAAATTCAACAGATCGATGTGGGGGTAATCCCGGTAATTCTTTCGGAAATACATCGGGAAATTCTTTTGCAATGGGAACATCATTGATGCTCTTTTCTTCAGTTTGTACTTTCTCGACGTGTGCTAGAACAGCATAGCAACCTTTTCTTATTAGTTTTTGTGCCTTCAAATTACTAATAAGATGTAGCTTCGTGTTGCCCTTTTCTCCGTACACCATTAAGGGTTTTCCTTTTTCTCGTATAATGAGAATTGCATTTTTGTAACAGACGATCTCTGCTTTCACTTCTTTCAACCAGTCCATACCGATTATCACATCAAAACTCCCTAACTCTACTGGTATCAAATCAATCTTAAATGTTTCGCTAACCAGTTTAATTTCTCGATTCCGACATATATTATCTGCTGAAATTAATTTACCATTTGCTAATTCAAGTAAAAATTTACTATCCAAAGGCGTCAATGGACAACTTAATTTAGCACAAAAATCTCTACTCATATAGCTTCTATCCGCACCCGAATCAAATAAAACGTAAGCAGATTTATTGTCAATAAGAAACGTACCCGTAACAAGCTCCGGGTCTTCCTGTGCCTCTGCCGCATTAATATTGAAAAGTCTTCCGCGGCCTTGTCCATTCGTGTTCTCCTGGTTCGGGCAATTTCTAATAATGTGGCCCGATTTTCCACATTTATAACAAACTACATTGGCATAACTTGCTCCGACACTACTTGCTCCGCCATTACTCGTTCCAACACCATTTGTTCCTTTCGTTCTATTAACCCCTAGTCCGTAGACCTCACACTTCGCCGCGCTATGACCATTTCTTTTACACTTGTTGCAAAATTTGGTGCAGAACCCCGAGTGATACTTTTCACACCTTTGACATAGCTGCTTCTGATTGTTGTTGTTGTTGCGGTTATTATTGTTGTTGGGATGATTGTTGTAGTTGCTGTTGTTGTTGTTGTTGTTGTTGTTGTTGTTGTTGTTGGGCCGTTTGTTGTAGTTGAGATTGATGTTGCGATTGTTGGGATAATTGTTGCGATTATTGTTGTAATTGCTGTTGTTGTTGTATTGGTGATTCTTATCACCGTTTTCCTCCCACTTTCTTTTGACTTGCTTCACATTGGCCTCTTCAGCAGTCTGTTCTTTAATTCTTTCTTCATGTTAACGTAGAACCTGTGAAGGTATGCGTAGCGTACTTCACTTTGTCCTCTTCAGTACACTTACTTATGGCAAACACCGATTCGACCTTCTCGGTCCACCATTTCAATCCGATCGGTCCTTCGGTTCCATCAAATTCCAAAGGTTTGCAGGCAGTGAATTCTTTGTAGGTGCATCCTACACGATTTCCTGTACTGCTAGATCCAAGGTTATTGTTGGTATGTAGCGCAGCCTGTACTGCGGCTATGTTTGAAGCTAGAAAAGTACGGAATTCCTCTTCATTCATATTCACGGTGTGTCGAGTAGTCGGTGCCATTTCCTTCAAAATATTCAAATGGAACAAGTTAATCATACAGAATATTAAGAGTAGTTAATAGTATTTCGTAGCATAATATGAACTCATTTATAAAAGCTTTTTCTTCATATTAGCGTTTTATAAGTTTAAATTCGGGTAGTACCTACCCATTAAGTTCATACTTAGTAGCTAATATACAATTCAACTACTACAATTCTATATGAAAAACTGATTATAATAATATTTCGCGTTCAAACTTTTATACAATATTTTACAAACTTACAATACCGCTTATTTTACATAAAGCATGAAATATAGCACGCAATAACTTTGATACAAGATAGTTTTGATGATAATTCTAGCTAGTACACAAGTCGTTCAGCAAAGGCAATAAATGAAATGTCCCGTTCTTATTGATTAAAAACGTTCCATATTAATTGATTTCGTTGCGAGGTTTTGACCTCTATATGAGACGTTTTTCAAAGACTGCATTCATTTTTAAACAAACCATAACCTTTATTTCATCAATAAAGGTTTAAAAAGCTTTACGTAGATTATCAAATAATGATAATCTAAAATATCCTGTTTACACACGACCATTACATAATGGTTTACAATACAAATATGTTACAACAAAATAAGTTTCTTGAATGCAGTTTTTACACAATATCATACAAGCATGGACTCCAAATCTTGTCCTTATTTAAGTATGCGACAGCGGAAGCTCTTAATAATCACCTGAGAATAAACATGCTTAAAACGTCAACAAAAATGTTGGTGAGTTATAGGTTTAACCTATATATATCAAATCGTAACAATAGACCACAAGATTTCATATTTCAATACACATCCCATACATAGAGATAAAAATCATTCATATGGTGAACACCTGGTAACCGACATTAACAAGATGCATATATAAGAATATCCCCATCATTCCGGGACACCCTTCGGATATGATATAAATTTCGAAGTACTAAAGCATCCGGTACTTTGGATGGGGTTTGTTAGGCCCAATAGATCTATCTTTAGGATTCGCGTCAATTAGGGTGTCTGTTCCCTAATTCTTAGATTACCAGACTTAATAAAAAGGGGCATATTCGATTTCGATAATTCAACCATAGAATGTAGTTTCACGTACTTGTGTCTATTTTGTAAATCATTTATAAAACCTGCATGTATTCTCATCCCAAAAATATTAGATTTTAAAAGTGGGACTATAACTCACTTTCACAGATTTTTACTTCGTCGGGAAGTAAGACTTGGCCACTGGTTGATTCACGAACCTATAACAATATATACATATATATCAAAGTATGTTCAAAATATATTTGCAACACTTTTAATATATTTTGATGTTTTAAGTTTATTAAGTCAGCTGTCCTCGTTAGTAACCTACAACTAGTTGTCCACAGTTAGATGTACAGAAATAAATCGATAAATATTATCTTGAATCAATCCACGACCCAGTGTATACGTATCTCAGTATTGATCACAACTCAAACTATATATATTTTGGAATCAACCTCAACCCTGTATAGCTAACTCCAACATTCACATATAGAGTGTCTATGGTTGTTCCGAAATATATATAGATGTGTCGACATGATAGGTCGAAACATTGTATACGTGTCTATGGTATCTCAAGATTACATAATATATAATACAAGTTGATTAAGTTATGGTTGGAATAGATTTGTTACCAATTTTCACGTAGCTAAAATGAGAAAAATTATCCAATCTTGTTTTACCCATAACTTCTTCATTTTAAATCCGTTTTGAGTGAATCAAATTGCTATGGTTTCATATTGAACTCTATTTTATGAATCTAAACAAAAAAAGTATAGGTTTCTAGTCGGAAAAATAAGTTACAAGTCGTTTTTGTAAAGGTAGTCATTTCAGTCGAAAGAACGACGTCTAGATGACCATTTTAGAAAACATACTTCCACTTTGAGTTTAACCGTAATTTTTGGATATAGTTTCATGTTCATAATAAAAATCATTTTCTCAGAATAACAACTTTTAAATCAAAGTTTATCATAGTTTTTAATTAACTAACCCAAAACAGCCCGCGGTGTTACTACGACGGCGTAAATCCGGTTTTACGGTGTTTTTCGTGTTTCCAGGTTTTAAATAATTAAGTTAGCATATCATATAGATATAGAACATGTGTTTAGTTGATTTTAAAAGTCAAGTTAGAAGGATTAACTTTTGTTTGCGAACAAGTTTAGAATTAACTAAACTATGTTCTAGTGATTACAAGTTTAAACCTTCGAATAAGATAGCTTTATATGTATGAATCGAATGATGTTATGAACATCATTACTACCTTAAGTTCCTTGGATGAACCTACTGGAAAAGAGAAAAATGGATCTAGCTTCAATGGATCCTTGGATGGCTCAAAGTTCTTGAAGCAAAATCATGACACGAAAACAAGTTCAAGTAAGATCATCACTTGAAATAAGATTGTTATAGTTATAGAAATTGAACCAAAGTTTGAATATGATTATTACCTTGTATTAGAATGATAACCTACTGTAAGAAACAAAGATTTCTTGAGGTTGGATGATCACCTTACAAGATTGGAAGTGAGCTAGCAAACTTGAAAGTATTCTTGATTTTATGAAACTAGAACTTTTGGAATTTATGAAGAACACTTAGAACTTGAAGATAGAACTTGAGAGAGTTCAATTAGATGAAGAAAATTGAAGAATGAAAGTGTTTGTAGGTGTTTTTGGTCGTTGGTGTATGGATTAGATATAAAGGATATGTAATTTTGTTTTCATGTAAATAAGTCATGAATGATTACTCATATTTTTGTAATCTTATGAGATATTTCATGCTAGTTGCCAAATGATGGTTCCCACATGTGTTAGGTGACTCACATGGGCTGCTAAGAGCTGATCATTGGAGTGTATATACCAATAGTACGTACATCTAAAAGCTGTGTATTGTACGAGTACGAATACGGGTGCATACGAGTAGAATTGTTGACGAAACTGAACGAGGATGTAATTGTAAGCATTTTTGTTAAGTAGAAGTATTTTGATAAGTGTCTTGAAGTCTTTAAAAAGTGTATGAATACATATTAAAACACTACATGTATATACATTTTAACTGAGTCGTTAAGTCATCGTTAGTCGTTACATGTAAATGTTGTTTTGAAACCTTTAGGTTAACGATCTTGGTAAATGTTGTTAACCCAATGTTTATAATATCAAAAGAGATTTTAAATTATTATATTATCATGATATTATGATGTACGAATATCTCTTAATATGATATATATACATTAAATGTCGTTACAACGATAATCGCTACATATATGTCTCGTTTCAAAATCATTAAGTTAGTAGTCTTGTTTTTACATATGTAGTTCATTGTTAATATACTTAATGATATGTTTACTTATCATAATATCATGTTAACTATATATATAACCATATATATGTCATCATATAGTTTTTACAAGTTTTAACGTTCGTGAATCACCGGTCAACTTGGGTAGTCAATTGTCTATATGAAACCTATTTCAATTAATCAAATCTTAACAAGTTTGATTGCTTAATATGTTGGAAACATTTAATCATGTAAATATCAATCTCAATTAATATATATAAACATGGAAAAGTTCGGGTCACTACAGTACCAACCCGTTAAATAAATTTCGTCCCGAAATTTTAAGCTGTTGAAGGTGTTGACGAATCTTCTGGAAAGAGATGCGGGTATTTCTTCTTCATCTGATCTTCACGCTCCCAGGTGAACTCGGGTCCTCTACGAGCATTCCATCGAACCTTAACAATTGGTATCTTGTTTTGCTTAAGTCTTTTAACCTCACGATCCATTATTTCGACGGGTTCTTCGATGAATTGAAGTTTTTCGTTGATTTGGATTTCATCTAACGGAATAGTGAGATCTTCTTTAGCAAAACATTTCTTCAAATTCGAGACGTGGAAAGTGTTATGTACAGCTGCGAGTTGTTGAGGTAACTCAAGTCGGTAAGCTACTGGTCCGACACGATCAATAATCTTGAATGGTCCAATATACCTTGGATTTAATTTTCCTCGTTTACCAAATCGAACAACGCCTTTCCAAGGTGAAACTTTAAGCATGACCATCTCTCCAATTTCAAATTCTATATCTTTTCTTTTAATGTCAGCGTAGCTCTTTTGTCGACTTTGGGCGGTTTTCAACCGTTGTTGAATTTGGATGATCTTCTCGGTAGTTTCTTGTATAATCTCCGGACCCGTAATCTGTCTATCCGCCACCTCACTCCAACAAATCGGAGACCTGCACTTTCTACCATAAAGTGCTTCAAACGGCGCCATCTCAATGCTTGAATGGTAGCTGTTGTTGTAGGAAAATTCTGCTAACGGTAGATGTCGATCCCAACTGTTTCCGAAATCAATAACACATGCTCGTAGCATGTCTTCAAGCGTTTGTATCGTCCTTTCGCTCTGCCCATCAGTTTGTGGATGATAGGCAGTACTCATGTCTAGACGAGTTCCTAATGCTTGCTGTAATGTCTGCCAGAATCTTGAAATAAATCTGCCATCCCTATCAGAGATAATAGAGATTGGTATTCCATGTCTGGAGACGACTTCCTTCAAATACAGTCGTGCTAACTTCTCCATCTTGTCATCTTCTCTTATTGGTAGGAAGTGTGCTGATTTGGTGAGACGATCAACTATTACCCAAATAGTATCAAAACCACTTGCAGTCCTTGGCAATTTAGTGATGAAATCCATGGTAATGTTTTCCCATTTCCATTCCGGGATTTCGGGTTGTTGAAGTAGACCTGATGGTTTCTGATGCTCAGCTTTGACCTTAGAACACGTCAAACATTCTCCTACGTATTTAGCAACATCGGCTTTCATACCCGGCCACCAAAAATGTTTCTTGAGATCCTTGTACATCTTCCCCGTTCCAGGATGTATTGAGTATCTGGTTTTATGAGCTTCTCTAAGTACCATTTCTCTCATATCTCCAAATTTTGGTACCCAAATCCTTTCAGCCCTATACCGGGTTCCGTCTTCCCGAATATTAAGATGCTTCTCCGATCCTTTGGGTATTTCATCCTTTAAATTTCCCTCTTTTAAAACTCCTTGTTGCGCATCCTTTACTTGAGTAGTAATGTTATTATGAATCATTATATTCATAGATTTTACTCGAATGGGTTCTCTATCCTTCCTGCTCAAGGCATCGGCTACTACATTTGCCTTCCCCGGGTGGTAACGAATCTCAAAATCGTAATCATTCAATAATTCAATCCACCTACGCTGCCTCATATTCAGTTGTTTCTGATTAAATATGTGTTGAAGACTTTTGTGGTCGGTATATATAATACTTTTGACCCCATATAAGTAGTGCCTCCAAGTCTTTAATGCAAAAACAACCGCGCCTAATTCCAAATCATGCGTCGTATAATTTTGTTCGTGAATCTTCAATTGTCTAGACGCATAAGCAATCACCTTCGTTCGTTGCATTAATACACAACCGAGACCTTGCTTTGATGCGTCACAATAAATCACAAAATCATCATTCCCTTCAGGCAATGACAATATAGGTGCCGTAGTTAGCTTTTTCTTTAATAACTGAAACGCTTTCTCTTGTTCATCATTCCATTCAAATTTCTTCCCTTTATGCGTTAATGCAGTCAAGGGTTTTGCAATTCTGGAAAAGTCTTGGATGAACCTTCTGTAGTAACCAGCTAGTCCTAAAAACTGGCGTATGTGTTTCGGAGTTTTTGGGGTTTCCCACTTTTCAACAGTTTCTATCTTTGCCGGATCCACCTTAATACCTTCTTTGTTCACTATGTGACCGAGGAATTGAACTTCTTCCAACCAAAATGCACACTTTGAAAACTTAGCGTACAATTCTTCCTTCCTCAATACTTCTAACACCTTTCTCAAATGTTCACCGTGTTCTTGGTCATTCTTTGAGTAAATAAGTATGTCATCAATGAAAACAATGACAAACTTGTCAAGGTATGGTCCACACACTCGGTTCATAAGGTCCATGAACACAGCTGGTGCATTAGTTAAACCAAACGGCATGACCATAAACTCGTAATGACCGTAACGTGTTCTGAAAGCAGTCTTTGGAATATCATCTTCTTTCACCCGCATTTGATGATACCCGGAACGTAAGTCAATCTTTGAATAAACAGACGAGCCTTGTAGTTGATCAAATAAGTCGTCGATTCTCGGTAGTGGGTAGCGGTTCTTGATGGTAAGTTTGTTCAACTCTCGGTAGTCGATACACAACCTGAATGTACCATCTTTCTTCTTGACAAACAAAACAGGAGCTCCCCACGGTGATGTGCTTGGTCGAATGAAACCACGCTCTAAAAGTTCTTGTAATTGGCTTTGCAGTTCTTTCATCTCGCTGGGTGCGAGTCTGTAAGGAGCACGAGCTATTGGTGCAGCTCCTGGTACAAGATCTATTTGAAATTCAACGGATCGATGTGGGGGTAATCCCGGTAATTCTTTTGGAAATACATCGGGAAATTCTTTTGCAATGGGAACATCATTGATGCTCTTTTCTTCAGTTTGTACTTTCTCGACGTGTGCTAGAACAGCATAGCAACCTTTTCTTATTAGTTTTTGTGCCTTCAAATTACTAATAAGATGTAGCTTCGTGTTGCCCTTTTCTCCGTACACCATTAAGGGTTTTCCTTTTTCTCGTATAATGCGAATTGCATTTTTGTAACAAACGATCTCCGCTTTCACTTCTTTCAACCAGTCCATACCGATTATCACATCAAAACTCCCTAACTCTACTGGTATCAAATCAATCTTAAATGTTTCGCTAACCAGTTTAATTTCTCGATTCCGACATATATTATCTGCTGAAATTAATTTACCATTTGCTAATTCGAGTAAAAATTTACTATCCAAAGGCGTCAATGGACAACTTAATTTAGCACAAAAATCTCTACTCATATAGCTTCTATCCGCACCCGAATCAAATAAAACGTAAGCAGATTTATTGTCAATAAGAAACGTACCCGTAACAAGCTCCGGGTCTTCCTGTGCCTCTACCGCATTAATATTGAAAACTCTTCCACGGCCTTGTCCATTCGTGTTCTCCTGGTTCGGGCAATTTCTAATAATGTGGCCTGGTTTTCCACATTTATAACAAACTATATTGGCATAACTTGCTCCGACACTACTTGCTCCGCCATTACTCGTTCCGACACCATTTGTTCCTTTCGTTCTATTAACCCCTGGTCCGTAGACCTCACACTTCGCCGCGCTATGACCATTTCTTTTACACTTGTTGCAAAATTTGGTGCAGAACCCCGAGTGATTCTTTTCACACCTTTGGCATAGTTGCTTCTGATTGTTGTTGTTGTTGCGGTTATTATTGTTGTTGGGATGATTGTTGTAGTTGCTGTTGTTGTTGTTGTTGTTGTTGTTGTTGTTGGGCCGTTTGTTGTAGTTGCGATTGATGTTGCGATTGTTGGGATAATTGTTGCGATTATTGTTGTAATTGCTGTTGTTGTTGTATTGGTGATTCTTATCACCGTTTTCCTCCCACTTTCTTTTGACTTGCTTCACATTGGCCTCTTCAGCAGTCTGTTCTTTAATTCTTTCTTCAATCTGGTTCACTAGTTTGTGAGCCATTCTACATGCCTGTTGTATGGAGGCGGGCTCGTGTGAACTTATATCTTCTTGGATTCTTTCCGGTAATCCTTTCACAAACGCGTCGATCTTCTCTTCCTCATCTTCGAATGCTCCCGGACACAATAGGCACAATTCTGTGAATCGTCTTTCGTACGTGGTAATATCAAATCCTTGGGTTCGTAACCCTCTAAGTTCTGTCTTGAGCTTATTGACCTCGGTTCTGGGACGGTACTTCTCGTTCATCAAGTGCTTGAATGCTGACCACGGTAGTGCGTACGCATCATCTTGTCCCACTTGCTCTAGATAGGTATTCCACCATGTTAACGCAGAACCTGTGAAGGTATGCGTAGCGTACTTCACTTTGTCCTCTTCAGTACACTTACTTATGGCAAACACCGATTCAACCTTCTCGGTCCACCGTTTCAATCCGATCGGTCCTTCGGTTCCATCAAATTCCAAAGGTTTGCAGGCAGTGAATTCTTTGTAGGTGCATCCTACACGATTTCCTGTACTACTAGATCCAAGGTTATTGTTGGTATGTAGCGCAGCCTGTACTGCGGCTATGTTTGAAGCTAGAAAAGTACGGAATTCCTCTTCATTCATATTCACGGTGTGTCGAGTAGTCGGTGCCATTTCCTTCAAAATAGTTAAATGGAACAAGTTAATCATACAGAATATTAAGAGTAGTTAATAGTATTTCGTAGCATAATATGAACTCATTTATAAAAGCTTTTTCTTCATATTAGCGTTTTATAAGTTTAAATTCGGGTAGTACCTACCCGTTAAGTTCATACTTAGTAGCTAATATACAATTCAACTACTACAATTCTATATGAAAAACTGATTATAATAATATTTCGCGTTCAAACTTTTATACAATATTTTACAAACTTACAATACCGCTAATTTTACATAAAGCATGAAATATAGCACACAATAACTTTGATACAAGATAGTTGTGAAGACAATTCTAGCTAGTACACAAGTCGTTCAGCAAAGGCAATAAAGACACGTAATTCATACGTCCAGAAACAAGTCATGCATTCTGGTTTTACTAGGACTACTTCCCATCCTTGGTCTTGTGCAACATAACCGTTATGGCCGTTGATAAGACAGCGTGTTGTAACGTCATCAAAGGGACGAGGGTTACGTAATGTCCAACAGTCCCGTAATAATCTAAAAACCTCATTTCTTACCCCAATTACCGACTCCGTCACTTGTGGAAACGTTTTGTTTAATAGTTGTAGCCCGATGTTCTTGTTCTCACTTTGGTGAGAAGCGAACATTACTAATCCGTAAGCATAACATGCTTCTTTATGTTGCATGTTAGCCGCTTTTTCTAAATCACGAAGTCCAATATTCGGATATATTGAGTCAAAATAATTTCTTAACCCGTTGCGTAAAATAGCATTTGGGTTCCCCGCAATATATGCGTCAAAGTAAACACATCGTAACTTATGGGTTTCCCAATGTGATATCCCCCATCTTTCAAACGAAAGTCTCTTATAAACCAAGACATTCTTGGAACGTTCTTCGAATGTCTTACAAACTGATCTCGCCTTAAATAGTTGTGCCGAAGAATTCTGGCCGACTCTAGACAAGATTTCATCAATCATGTCTCCGGGTAGGTCTCTTAAAATATTGGGTTGTCTATCCATTTTATGTTTTTAAACTGTAAAATAGACAAGAGTTAGATTCATAAAAAAAATACTTATTAATACAAGCAATTTTTACATATATCATAAAGCATAAGAACACTATATTCCATATATTACACCACACGAATACAACTATCTTATTCCGACTCGCTCGTTTCTTCTTCTTCAGTTTTGGTTCGTTTTGCCAAGTTTCTAGGGATATATGATGTTCCCCTAATACGAGCCGTCGTTGTCCACATTGGTTTAGAAAAACCTGGTGGTTTAGAGGTTCCCGGGTCATTGTTACAACTTAAGGACTTCGGGGGTTGACGATACATATAAAGTTCATCGGGGTTGGAATTAGATTTCTCTATTTTTATGCCCTTTCCCTTATTATTTTCTTTTGCCTTTTTAAATTCAGTTGGGGTAATTTCTATAACATCATCGGAATTCTCGTCGGAATCCGATTCATCGGAGAATTGGTAATCCTCCCAATATTTTGCTTCCTTGGCGGAAACACCATTGACCATAATTAACTTTGGTCGGTTGGTTGAGGATTTTCTTTTACTTAACCGTTTTATTATTTCCCCCACTGGTTCTATTTCTTCATCCGGTTCCGATTCTTCTTCCGGTTCCGATTCTTCTTCCGGTTCCGACTCTTCTTCCGGTTCCTCTTCGGGAACTTGTGAATCAGTCCACAAATCATTCCAATTTACATTTGACTCTTCATTATTATTAGGTGAGTCAATGGGACTTGTTCTAGAGGTAGACATCTATCACATAATATCAAACACGTTAAGAGATTAATATATCACATAATATTCATATGTTAAAAATATATAGTTTCCAAAAAAAAATGTTAAGCAATCATTTTTAAAGAAAACACGGTCGAAGTCCAGACTCACTAATGCATCCTAACAAACTCGATAAGACACACTAATGCAAATTTTCTGGTTCTCTAAGACCAACGCTCGGATACCAACTGAAATGTCCCGTTCTTATTGATTAAAAACGTTCCATATTAATTGATTTCGTTGCGAGGTTTTGACCTCTATATGAGACGTTTTTCAAAGACTGCATTCATTTTTAAACAAACCATAACCTTTATTTCATCAATAAAGGTTTAAAAAGCTTTACGTAGATTATCAAATAATGATAATCTAAAATATCCTGTTTACACACGACCATTACATAATGGTTTACAATACAAATATGTTACAACAAAATAAGTTTCTTGAATGCAGTTTTTACACAATATCATACAAGCATGGACTCCAAATCTTGTCCTTATTTAAGTATGCGACAGCGGAAGCTCTTAATAATCACCTGAGAATAAACATGCTTAAAACGTCAACAAAAATGTTGGTGAGTTATAGGTTTAACCTATATATATCAAATCGTAACAATAGACCACAAGATTTCATATTTCAATACACATCCCATACATAGAGATAAAAATCATTCATATGGTGAACACCTGGTAACCGACATTAACAAGATGCATATATAAGAATATCCCCATCATTCCGGGACACCCTTCGGATATGATATAAATTTCGAAGTACTAAAGCATCCGGTACTTTGGATGGGGTTTGTTAGGCCCAATAGATCTATCTTTAGGATTCGCGTCAATTAGGGTGTCTGTTCCCTAATTCTTAGATTACCAGACTTAATAAAAAGGGGCATATTCGATTTCGATAATTCAACCATAGAATGTAGTTTCACGTACTTGTGTCTATTTTGTAAATCATTTATAAAACCTGCATGTATTCTCATCCCAAAAATATTAGATTTTAAAAGTGGGACTATAACTCACTTTCACAGATTTTTACTTCGTCGGGAAGTAAGACTTGGCCACTGGTTGATTCACGAACCTATAACAATATATACATATATATCAAAGTATGTTCAAAATATATTTACAACACTTTTAATATATTTTGATGTTTTAAGTTTATTAAGTCAGCTGTCCTCGTTAGTAACCTACAACTAGTTGTCCACAGTTAGATGTACAGAAATAAATCGATAAATATTATCTTGAATCAATCCACGACCCAGTGTATACGTATCTCAGTATTGATCACAACTCAAACTATATATATTTTGGAATCAACCTCAACCCTGTATAGCTAACTCCAACATTCACATATAGAGTGTCTATGGTTGTTCCGAAATATATATAGATGTGTCGACATGATAGGTTGAAACATTGTATACGTGTCTATGGTATCTCAAGATTACATAATATATAATACAAGTTGATTAAGTTATGGTTGGAATAGATTTGTTACCAATTTTCACGTAGCTAAAATGAGAAAAATTATCCAATCTTGTTTTACCCATAACTTCTTCATTTTAAATCCGTTTTGAGTGAATCAAATTGCTATGGTTTCATATTGAACTCTATTTTATGAATCTAAACAAAAAAAGTATAGGTTTCTAGTCGGAAAAATAAGTTACAAGTCGTTTTTGTAAAGGTAGTCATTTCAGTCGAAAGAACGACGTCTAGATGACCATTTTAGAAAACATACTTCCACTTTGAGTTTAACCATAATTTTTGGATATAGTTTCATGTTCATAATAAAAATCATTTTCTCAGAATAACAACTTTTAAATCAAAGTTTATCATAGTTTTTAATTAACTAACCCAAAACAGCCCGCGGTGTTACTACGACGGCGTAAATCCGGTTTTACGGTGTTTTTCGTGTTTCCAGGTTTTAAATAATTAAGTTAGCATATCATATAGATATAGAACATGTGTTTAGTTGATTTTAAAAGTCAAGTTAGAAGGATTAACTTTTGTTTGCGAACAAGTTTAGAATTAACTAAACTATGTTCTAGTGATTACAAGTTTAAACCTTCGAATAAGATAGCTTTATATGTATGAATCGAATGATGTTATGAACATCATTACTACCTTAAGTTCCTTGGATGAACCTACTGGAAAAGAGAAAAATGGATCTAGCTTCAATGGATCCTTGGATGGCTCAAAGTTCTTGAAGCAAAATCATGACACGAAAACAAGTTCAAGTAAGATCATCACTTGAAATAAGATTGTTATAGTTATAGAAATTGAACCAAAGTTTGAATATGATTATTACCTTGTATTAGAATGATAACCTACTGTAAGAAACAAAGATTTCTTGAGGTTGGATGATCACCTTACAAGATTGGAAGTGAGCTAGCAAACTTGAAAGTATTCTTGATTTTATGAAACTAGAACTTTTGGAATTTATGAAGAACACTTAGAACTTGAAGATAGAACTTGAGAGAGTTCAATTAGATGAAGAAAATTGAAGAATAAAAGTGTTTGTAGGTGTTTTTGGTCGTTGGTGTATGGATTAGATATAAAGGATATGTAATTTTGTTTTCATGTAAATAAGTCATGAATGATTACTCATATTTTTGTAATCTTATGAGATATTTCATGCTAGTTGCCAAATGATGGTTCCCACATGTGTTAGGTGACTCACATGGGCTGCTAAGATCTGATCATTGGAGTGTATATACCAATAGTACATACATCTAAAAGCTGTGTATTGTACGAGTACGAATACGGGTGCATACGAGTAGAATTGTTGACGAAACTGAACGAGGATGTAATTGTAAGCATTTTTGTTAAGTAGAAGTATTTTGATAAGTGTCTTGAAGTCTTTAAAAAGTGTATGAATACATATTAAAACACTACATGTATATACATTTTAACTGAGTCGTTAAGTCATCGTTAGTCGTTACATGTAAATGTTGTTTTGAAACCTTTAGGTTAACGATCTTGGTAAATGTTGTTAACCCAATGTTTATAATATCAAAAGAGATTTTAAATTATTATATTATCATGATATTATGATGTACGAATATCTCTTAATATGATATATATACATTAAATGTCGTTACAACGATAATCGCTACATATATGTCTCGTTTCAAAATCATTAAGTTAGTAGTCTTGTTTTTACATATGTAGTTCATTGTTAATATACTTAATGATATGTTTACTTATCATAATATCATGTTAACTATATATATAACCATATATATGTCATCATATAGTTTTTACAAGTTTTAACGTTCGTGAATCACCGGTCAACTTGGGTAGTCAATTGTCTATATGAAACCTATTTCAATTAATCAAGTCTTAACAAGTTTGATTGCTTAATATGTTGGAAACATTTAATCATGTAAATATCAATCTCAATTAATATATATAAACATGGAAAAGTTCGGGTCACTACAATAAAGCCACGTAATTCATACATCCAGAAACAAGTCATGCATTCTGGTTTTACTAGGATTACTTCCCATCCTTGGTCTTGTGGAACATAACCGTTATGGCCGTTGATAAGACAGCGTGTTGTAACGTCGTCAAAAGGATGAGGGTTACGTAATGTCCAACAATCCTGTAACAATCTAAAAACCTCATTTCTTACCCCAATTACCGACTCCGTCACTTGTGGAAACGTTTTGTTTAATAGTTGTAGCCCGATGTTCTTGTTCTCACTTTGGTGAGAAGCGAACATTACTAATCCGTAGGCATAACATGCTTCTTTATGTTGCATGTTAGCCGCTTTTTCTAAATCACGAAGTCCAATATTCGGATATATTGAGTCAAAATAATTTCTTAACCCGTTGCGTAAAATATCATTTGGGTTCCCCGCAATATATGCGTCAAAGTAAACACATCGTAACTTATGGGTTTCCCAATGTGATATCCCCCATCTTTCAAACGAAAGTCTCTTATAAACCAAGACATTCTTGGAACGTTCTTCGAATGTCTTACAAACTGATCTCGCCTTAAATAGTTGTGCCGAGGAATTCTGACCGACTCTAGACAAGATTTCATCAATCATGTCTCCGGGTAGGTCTCTTAAAATATTGGGTTGTCTATCCATTTTGTGTTTTTAAACTGTAAAATAGACAAGAGTTAGATTCATAAAAAAATACTTATTAATACTAGCAATTTTTACATATATCATAAAGCATAAGCACACTATATTACATATATTACACCACACGAATACAACTATCTTATTCCGACTCGCTCGTTTCTTCTTCTTCGGTTTTGGTTCGTTTTGCCAAGTTTCTAGGGATATATGATGTTCCCCTAATACTAACTGTCGTTGTCCACATTGGTTTAGAAAAACCTGGTGGTTTAGAGGTTCCCGGGTCATTGTTACAACTTAAGGACTTCGGGGTTTGACGATACATATAAAGTTCATCGGGGTTGGAATTAGATTTCTCTATTTTTATGCCCTTTCCCTTATTATTTTCTTTTGCCTTTTTAAATTCAGTTGGGGTAATTTCTATAACATCATCGGAATTCTCGTCGGAATCCGATTCATCGGAGAATTGGTAATCCTCCCAATATTTTGCTTCCTTGGCGGAAACACCGTTGACCATAATTAACCTTGGTCGGTTGGTTGAGGATTTTCTTTTACTTAACCGTTTTATTATTTCCCCCACCGGTTCTATTTCTTCATCCGGTTCCGATTCTTCTTCCGGTTCCGATTCTTCTTCCGGTTCCGACTCTTCTTCCGGTTTCTCTTCGGGAACTTGTGAATCAGTCCACGAATCATTCCAATTTACATTTGACTCTTCATTATTATTAGGTGAGTCAATGGGACTTGTTCTAGAGGTAGACATCTATCACATAATGTCAAACACGTTAAGAGATTAATATATCACATAATATTCATATGTTAAAAATATATAGTTTCCAACAAAAATGTTAAGCAATCATTTTTAAAGAAAACACGGTCGAAGTCCAGACTCACTAATGCATCCTAACAAACTCGATAAGACACACTAATGCAAATTTTCTGGTTCTCTAAGACCAACGCTCGGATACCAACTGAAATGTCCCGTTCTTATTGATTAAAAACGTTCCATATTAATTGATTTCGTTGCGAGGTTTTGACCTCTATATGAGACGTTTTTCAAAGACTGCATTCATTTTTAAAACAAACCATAACCTTTATTTCATAAATAAAGGTTTAAAAAGCTTTACGTAGATTATCAAATAATGATAATCTAAAATATCCTGTTTACACACGACCATTACATAATGGTTTACAATACAAATATGTTACATCGAAATCAGTTTCTTGAATGCAGTTTTTACACAATATTATACAAACATGGACTCCAAATCTTGTTCTTATTTTAGTATGCAACAGCAGAAGCTCTTAATATTCACCTGAGAATAAACATGCTTTAAACGTCAACAAAAATGTTGGTGAGTTATAGGTTTAACCTATATATATCAAATCGTAACAATAGACCACAAGATTTCATATTTCAATACACATCCCATACATAGAGATAAAAATCATTCATATGGTGAACACCTGGTAACCGACATTAACAAGATGCATATATAAGAATATCCCCATCATTCCGGGACACCCTTCGGATATGATATAAATTTCGAAGTACTAAAGCATCCGGTACTTTGGATGGGGCTTGTTGGGCCCGATAGATCTATCTTTAGGATTCGCGTCAATTAGGGTGTCTGTTCCCTAATTCTTAGATTACCAGACTTAATATAAAGGGGCATATTCGATTTCGATAATTCAACCATAGAATGTAGTTTCACGTACTTGTGTCTATTTTGTAAATCATTTATAAAACCTGCATGTATTCTCATCCCAAAAATATTAGATTTTAAAAGTGGGACTATAACTCACTTTCACAGATTTTTACTTCGTCGGGAAGTAAGACTTGGCCACTGGTTGATTCACGAACCTATAACAATATATACATATATATCAAAGTATGTTCAAAATATATTTACAACACTTTTAATATATTTTGATGTTTTAAGTTTATTAAGTCAGCTGTCCTCGTTAGTAACCTACAACTAGTTGTCCACAATTAGATGTGCAGAAATAAATCGATAAATATTATCTTGCATCAATCCACGACCCAGTGTATACGTATCTCAGTATTGATCACAACTCAAACTATATATATTTTGGAATCAACCTCAACCCTGTATAGCTAACTCCAACATTCACATATAGAGTGTCTATGGTTGTTCCGAAATATATATAGATGTGTCGACATGATAGGTCGAAACATTGTATACGTGTCTATGGTATCTCAAGATTACATAATATACAATACAAGTTGATTAAGTTATGGTTGGAATAGATTTGTTACCAATTTTCACGTAGCTAAAATGAGAAAAATTATCCAATCTTGTTTTACCCATAACTTCTTCATTTTAAATCCGTTTTGAGTGAATCCAATTGCTATGGTTTCATATTGAACTCTATTTTATGAATCTAAACAGAAAATGTATAGGTTTATAGTCAGAAAAATAAGTTACAAGTCGTTTTTGTAAAGGTAGTCATTTCAGTCGAAAGAACGACGTCTAGATGACCATTTTAGAAAACATACTTCCACTTTGAGTTTAACCATAATTTTTGGATATAGTTTCATGTTCATAATAAAAATCATCTTCTCAGAATAACAACTTTTAAATCAAAGTTTATCATAGTTTTTAATTAACTAACCCAAAACAGCCCGCGGTGTTACTACGACGGCGTAAATCCGGTTTTACGGTGTTTTTCGTGTTTCCAGGTTTTAAATCATTAAGTTAACATATCATATAGATATAGAACATGTGTTTAGTTGATTTTAAAAGTCAAGTTATAAGGATTAACTTTTGTTTGCGAACAAGTTTAGAATTAACTAAACTATGTTCTAGTGATTACAAGTTTAAACCTTCGAATAAGATAGCTTTATATGTATGAATCGAATGATGTTATGAACATCATTACTACCTTAAGTTCCTTGGATAAACCTACTGGAAAAGAGAAAAATGGATCTAGCTTCAACGGATCCTTGGATGGCTCGAAGTTCTTGAAGCAGAATCATGACACGAAAACAAGTTCAAGTAAGATCATCACTTGAAATAAGATTGTTATAGTTATAGAAATTGAACCAAAGTTTGAATATGATTATTACCTTGTATTAGAATGATAACCTACTATAAGAAACAAAGATTTCTTGAGGTTGGATGATCACCTTACAAGATTGGAAGTGAGCTAGCAAACTTGAAAGTATTCTTGATTTTATGTAACTAGAACTTGTAAAATATATGAAGAACACTTAGAACTTGAAGATAGAACTTGAGAGAGATCAATTAGATGAAGAAAATTGAAGAATGAAAGTGTTTGTAGGTGTTTTTGGTCGTTGGTGTATGGATTAGATATAAAGGATATGTAATTTTGTTATCATGTAAATAAGTCATGAATGATTACTCATATTTTTGTAATTTTATGAGATATTTCATGCTAGTTGCCAAATGATGGTTCCCACATGTGTTAGGTGACTCACATGGGCTGCTAAGAGCTGATCATTGGAGTGTATATATGATAATGCTAAAAACGAACATATATTTCATAGCATTATTCCTCAAGAAAGACAAGCTTTTAGTTGCAATTGTTCTATTTACAAGATATATTCGTTTAAATAATAAAAGGTGAAGACAAAAGACAGATTCGACGAATTGAAGACGCAAACGACCAAAAAGCTCAAAAGAACAAAAGACAATCAAAAAGGTTCCAATTATTGATAAGAAACGTCTCGAAATCACAAGAGTACAAGATTCAAAACGCAAAGTACAAGATATTAAATTGTACGCGAGGACGTTCAAAAATCCGGAACCGGGACCAGAGTCAACTCTTAACGCTCGACGCAACGGACTAAAAATTACAAGTTAACTATGTATATAAATATAATATAATATATAATTAATTATATTAATTATATATATATTATATATATATATTAAAAACCGTCGGCAGAGAAAACTCCAAGGACTGAGCTGTAAAATTAACCTCCGCGACTCGCGGAGTTTGAAGAGCATTTTTCCGCGAGTCGCGGAGCCCCAAAAATCAACTCTGGCTATAAAGCCAACCGAATTCTGATCAAAATTTCATCATCTTTTTCTTCTCTTATCATACGTAAAAATTATATATATATATATAATTTATATTTTAATTTTAATTTTAATTCTAATAATAAGGGTATGTTAGCGAATGTTGTAAGGGTGTAAGTCGAAATTCTGTCCGTGTAACACTACGCTATTTTTAATCATTGTAAGTTATGTTCAACCTTTTTATATTAATGTCTCGTAGCTAAGTTATTATTATGCTTATTTAAAACGAAGTAATCATGATGTTGGGCTAATTACTAAAATTGGGTAATTGGGCTTTGTACCATAATTGGGGTTTGGATAAAAGAACGACACTTGTGGAAATTAGACTATGGGCTATTAATGGGCTTTATATTTGTTTAACTAAATGAAAGTTTGTTAATGTTAATATAAAGATTTACAATTGGGCGTCCCTATAAATTACCATATACACTCGATCGGACACGATGGGCGGGGTATTTATATGTACGAATAATCGTTCATTTAACCGGACACGGGAATGGATTAATAGCCACTAGAATAATTAAAACAGGGGTGAAATTACATTCAAGGGTAATTGGTGTAATTGTTATCAAAGTAGTAAAACCTTGGTTTACACGCAGTCGATAACCTGGTGTATTCATTAAACAAAGTATTAAAACCTTGTTACAATTCGAATCCCCAATTAGTTGGAATATTTAACTTCGGGTATAATAATAATTTGACAAGGACACTCGCACTTTATATTTATAACTGATGGACTGTTATGGACAAAAACCAGACGGACATATTAAATAATCCAGGACAAAGGACAATTAACCCATGGGCATAAAACTAAAATCAACACGTCAAACATCGTGATTACGGAAGTTTAAATAAGCATAATTCTTTTATTTCATATTTAATTTCCTTTATTTTATATTTAATTGCACTTCTAATTATCGCACTTTTATTTATTGTTATTTAATCGCACTTTTAATTATCGTACTTTTTAATTATCGAAATTTTATTTTATCGCACTTTTATTATTCGCAATTTCATTATCGTTATTTACTTTACGCTTTAATTGAAGTCTTGTATTTATTTTATATTTTACATTAGGTTTTAACTGCGACTAAAATCTTAAAATCGACAAACCGGTCATTAAACGGTAAAAACCCCCCTTTATAATAATAATATTACTTATATATATATTTGTATTTTTATAAAAGTAAACTAATATAGCGTTGAGCTTTGTTTAAAGATTTCCCTGTGGAACGAACCGGACTTACTAAAAACTACACTACTGTACGATTAGGTACACTACCTATAAGTGTTGTAGCAAGGTTTAAGTATATCCATTCTATAAATAAATAAATATCTTGTGTAAAATTGTATCGTATTTAATAGTTTTTCCTAGTAAAATATAAACTATTTTATATACACCTCGTACGACATCAAGTATTTTTGGCGCCGCTGCCGGGGAACAATCTTAAAAGCCGGAAGCGCAACGCTAATAAAAAAAAAAATAAGATTTTTAGTTACTTTTATTAAAAGTCGTTTTTGTAAAAATACGTTTTAAATATTCGAAAATATAAAAAGAAAAACAAAAATATTAGTATTTTTAAGATTTTGTTAAATATTTAAGTTTTATAAGTTTCTTTATTTTTATTTTAGTTTATAAAAATATAAGTTTTGTTTTAATATCTTTTATTTAATTAAAAAACAGAAAACAGAAAAAAAAAATATAAAAAAAAAATATAAAAACGCGTAAAAAATTCAAACCTGTCAGCTGAAATTCTGAACCCCGCGACTCGCGGGGTTTGATGCAATAAATGCCGCGACTCGCGGAGACCATCTGACACACGGACAAAAACCCTAAATCTGCATTAATTACGGGTTATTTTTAATTATTATTATTATTTAAACCTAATTATTATTATTATTATTATTAGTTTTAGTTTTATTTTTACTTTTTATTTAATTTATATATTTTAGTTAAATTAGTTTTATTAAATTGTAAAATTAATAGTTTTATAAAATAAATAATATAAAAATAATATTTTTATAAAAATTGTACTTTTTACAACTTTTTGTATATTTTTATATTTTGTCCCTTTTTAATCGTTGTAGCGTAATATTTGTATTTTTAGCTCATATTTAATTTTAAACTAAGTTTTTGCTATAGTTATTTTTACTCCTAGATTTTTAGGCTTTGCCGTAGAATTCCTTAAGTGCTTATTCCTTAGATTAAGTATTAGGTGCTTTAGAATTTTGCGACGCCATTTTAAGTTTTAGTTTCTTTTTAAGTTATTTCCATTTGGGATTTAGTTTTTCCTGTAAGCTTTAATATTTTTAGACCTTTTACTATGTATCAATTATCATTCCAATTAGTAATTTCAATTTGCGATTATAATTTTAAGTTAGTTATAGTAATAAGGTTAGGTTAGTCAAGTATTTTTAAGTTTTTATAAGTTTCTTTTATTTTTCCGTCACCTTTTATTTTTCAACCATTTTTTCTTTTTCAACCTTTTTCGACGAACTCTTTTTCTCTCTTATTTCTCGCTATTCTAGTTTTAGGACATAGATTTTTATTCTACTTCTTATCTAAATTTCTTAAAATTACGAAAATTTATTTTAAGTGGTTAAATTAATAGACATCAAAATTTTCTGGTTCGTAGTAATAGTTGGATTTGTACGTGGACCGGGTTATTGGAGCCAAACAGTCCTCAATTATATTGAGACCAAACGAATCCTGCCCCTCTGCTGCATCTTTTGGCTATTCGAAACGTGGGCAAAATCAGAAAAGTCTATTGATTGGATAACTTATTATAATTTTTCTTTCCTTTTTAAAAAACTAATAGGATATTCAGTGAATGCACCGAGCAAGACGTTCACCACCTTTTGTACGTTCACCACCTGTAACTAGATCAAGACATCGTTTAACAAATATAACCGCCGTTGATTTTTCTTTAGAATCGTCATCCAGTCAACCAAGTACTTCAGTTCAAATTTCCGATAATCCATTTTTTGAACCCAACCTCACAATTGAGAATCCGGGGAATATTCAGGAACGGTTCGTAGATCCTGAACCACTAAACTTTCCTCCGGAACCACCAATCATTCAAACAGAGATTGTTGAGGAACGAACTATTAAATCAGAATCATCTAGTGATACCGATTCAACAAATTCAATTATGGAGAATCTGGAACCTTTAAGTATGGAAGACCGAATGAGAGCTAAACGCACTGACCAAGGTCACGCAATTACTCATCCAGACATTAATGCGCCAGATTATGAAATCAAAGGACAAATTCTACACATGGTGACTAATCAATGCCAATTTAGTGGTGCGCCGAAGGAAGATCCAAATGAACATCTACGTACCTTTAATAGGATCTGTACACTATTTAAAATACGAGAAGTGGAGGATGAACAGATATATCTCATGTTATTTCCCTGGACTTTAAAGGGAGAAGCCAAAGATTGGTTGGAATCGTTACCTGAAGGGGCGATCGATACATGGGACGTTTTAATTGACAAATTTCTTAAACAATTCTTTCCTGCATCTAAAGCCATAAGACTTCAAGCAGAAATTGTTACGTTCACACAGAAACCAAATGAAACTCTATATGAGGCGTGGACAAGATATGGAAAGTTATTAAGAGGATGTCCGCAACATGGTTTAGACACATGTCAAATAGTACAAATATTCTACCAAGGATGCGACATCACTACAAGAAAAGACATAGATATAGCAGCTGGTGGTTCTATTATGAAGAAAACCGAAACTGATGCTTACAAAATTATTGATAATACTGCTTCCCACTCACATGAGTGGCACCAAGAAAAAGATATCATTAGATCATCTAAAGCAGCTAGAGCCGATTCTAGCCATGACTTAGATTCCATTTAGGCAAAGATAGATTCTTTCGAGAGACGAATGGAAAAGATAGATTTTAAATATATTACATGGAGTCGTTCAAGACATATAGAGGTCTGTACCTCGCAATGGAACCAGTTGTTGAAGACTTCGTCCAGGTGGATTAGGACGGGTCGTCACATTAATACACTTAATGACATGTTTACTTATCATTTATCATGATTAAACATAGTGTATCAATATCTTAATATGATTCATATGTATTTAGTAAGACGTTGTTATAACGATAATCGTTATATATATCGTTTCGAGTTTCTTAATTCAATAAACTCAATTTTATGTATATAACTCATTATTAAAATACCTAATGAGATACATACTTATCATAATATCATGTTAACTATATATATAATCATATATATGTCATCATATAGTTTTTACAAGCTTTAACGTTCGTGAATCACCGGTCAACTTGGGTGGTCAATTGTCTATATGAAACCTATTTCAATTAATCAAGTCTTAACAAGTTTGATTGTTTAACATGTTGAAAACACTTAATCATGTAAATAAAAATTTCATTTAATATATATAAACATGGAAAAGTTCGGGTCACTACAGTACCTACCCGTTAAATAAATTTCGTCCTGAAATTTTAAGCAGTTGGAGGTGTTGACGTATCTTCTGGAAATAAGTGCGGGTATTTCTCCTTCATCTGATCTTCTCATTCCCAGGTGAACTCGGGTCCTCTACGAGCATTCCATCGAACTTTAACAATTGGTATCTTGTTTTGCTTAAGTCTTTTAACCTCACGATCCATTATTTCGACGGGTTCTTCGACGAATTAAAGTTTTTCATTGATTTGGATTTCATCTAACGGAATATTGAGATCTTCTTTAGCAAAACATTTCTTCAAATTTGAGACATGGAAAGTGTTATGTACAGCCGCGAGTTGTTGTGGTAATTCAAGTCGGTAAGCTACTGGTCCGACACGATCAATAATCCTGAATGGTCCTATATACCTTAGATTTAATTTCCCTCGTTTTCCAAATCGAACAACACCTTTCCAAGGTGCAACCTTAAGCATGACCATCTCTCCAATTTCAAATTCTATATCTTTTCTTTTAATGTCGGCGTAGCTCTTTTGTCGACTTTGGGCGGTTTTCAACCGTTGTTGAATTTTGATGATCTTCTCGGTAGTTTCTTGTATTATCTCCGGACCCGTAATCTGTCTATCCCCCACTTCACTCCAACAAATCGGAGACCTGCACTTTCTACCATAAAGTGCTTCAAACGGCGTCATCTCAATGCTTGAATGGTAGCTGTTGTTGTAGGAAAATTCTGCTAACGGAATGTGTCGATCTCAATTGTTTCCGAAATCAATAACACATGCTTGATAATGCTGAAAACGAACATATATTTCATAGCATTATCCCTCAAGAAAGACAAACTTTTAGTTGCAATTGTTCTATTTACAAGTGATATTCGTTTAAATAATAAAAGGTGAAGACAAAAGACAGATTCGACGAATTGAAGACGCAAACGACCAAAAAGCTCAAAAGTGCAAAGTACAATCAAAGTGGTTCCAATTATTGATAAGAAACGTCTCAAAATTACAAGAGTACAAAAAGCAAAACGCAAAGTACAAGATATTAAATTGTACGCAAGGACGTTCAAAAATCCGGAACCGGGACCAAAGTCAACTCTCAACGCTTGACGCAACGGACCGAAAGTTACAAATTAATTACGTATATAAATATAATATAATATATAATTAATTATATAAATTATATCTATATTATATTTATATAATTAAAACCGTCGGCAGTCAAAAGGATCCAAGAATGTTAGCTGAAATTGGAGGCTCCGCACTCGCGGAGTTTGAAGGCATAAAAACTCCACACTCGCGGAGTTTGTGGGCCTATAAAAGGCCCTGCATTCTGCTCGAATTCTGCACCCTTTTTTTTCATCAATCTATCTCTCTATCTCACTCGTATAATATATATATATATATATATATATATATATATATATATATATATATATATATATATATATATATATATATATATATTATAATTTTAATTTTAATTATAAATTCTAATAATAAGGGTATGTTAGCGAATGTTGTAAGGGTGTAAGTCGAAATTCTGTCCGTGTAACGCTACGCTATTATTAATCATTGTAAGTTATGTTCAACCTTTTTAATTTAATGTCTCGTAGCTAAGTTATTATTATGCTTATTTAATGCCGAAGTAATCGTGATGTTGGTCTAAATATTAAAATTCGGTAATTGGGCTTTGGACCATAATTGGGGTTTGAATAAAAGAACGACACTTTTGGAAATTAGACTATGGGCTATTAATGGGCTTTATATTAACTTAACGATACCTCGTTAATCTAATATATAGACTTATAATTTGACGTATTTATGTATAACCACATACGCTTGACTGGGCACGGTGGGCGGGATATCTATAAATACCAATAATTGTTCATTTTACCGGATACGGAACTGGATTAATAGTTAATAGACTTGTTGAAACAGGGGTGGATTACATTCAAGGGTAATTGGTGTAATTGTTAACAAAGTAGTAAAACCTTGGAATACACGCAGTCGATAACCTGGTGTATTCATTAAACAAAGTATTAAGACCTTGTTACAATTCGAATCCCCAATTAGTTGGAATATTTGACTTCGGGAATAAGAATAATTTGACGAAGACCTCAACATTTTATGATTATGACTGATGGACTATTATGGACAAATCCGTATGGACATATTGAATAATCCAGGACAAAGAACAATTAACCCATGGTAATAAACTAAAATCAACACGTTAAACATCATGATTACGGAAGTTTAAATAAGCATAATTTCTTTATTTCATATTTAATTGCACCTTTAATTATCGTACTTTTATTTACTGTCATTGTATTTAATTGCACTTTTAATTATCGTACTCTTTAATTATCGTCATTTTATTTATCGCACTTTTATTTTTAACAATTTCATTATCGTTATTTACTTTACGCTTAAAATTAAGTTATATTTATTTTTAATATTTTACATTAGGTTTTAACTGCGATTAAAGTTTTAAAATCGACAAATCAGTCATTAAACGGTAAAAACCCCTTTTATAATAATAATACTACTTATATATATTTTTGTATTTTTACAATTATAAGTAAAAAAAATATAGCGTTAAACTTGGCTAGAGTTCCCTGTGGACGAACCGGACTTACTAAAAACTACACTACTGTACAATTAGGTACACTGCCTATAAGTGTTGTAGCAAGGTTTAAGTATATCCATTCTATAAATAAATAAATCACTTGTGTAAAATTGTATCGAATTTAATAGTATTTCCTTGTAAAAATTAATAGTATTTTATACCCCTTCGCTTTAACATCAAGTATTTTTGGCGCCGTTGTCGGGGAATCGTTAAATGCCGAAAGCGCAACGCTAACAAAAAAAAAGGTTTTTTATTAAAGTTTTAATTATGTTTTTGTATAAATACGCTTTAAATATTAAAAATACAAAAATATAAAAAAAATATCTATATAATTTTTTAAGAATTTGTTTAAAATTTATAAAATTATTAAGTATTTATATTTCTATTTTATTTTTTATTTATTTTATATAAATACTTTATGTATATAAAACAGAAAATAAAATAAAAAGTAAAAAAAAAAACACTGAACCTGTCGAATTTGAGGCTGGTACTCGTTTAAATTTGCAACCTCCGCACTCGCGGAGTATTTGGGAAGCAGAAATCCGCCCTCGCAGAGATAACCTGACAGGTCAAACCTGATTCTGCATTAATTACGGAGTATTAATTATTATTATTATTATTATTAAACCCTAATTAGGGTTAATTTATATAATAATTAGTTTTAGTTTTTAAAATTTGTATTTTAAGTTTTAATTAGTAATATTAAATATATAAAATAATACTTTTATAAATAATAATATAAAAAAAAATATTTTTATAAAAATTGTATTTTTATAACTTTAAGTTTTATTTTTTTATATTTCGTAACTTTTTAATCGTTTATTCGTAATATTTGTATATTTATCGTTCGTAATTAGTTTTAAGACTAGTTTGTCGTAGCTTATTTTTATTTTTAGATTTTTAGGCTTTGCCGTAAAATCCCTTAAGTGCTTTTTCTTTAGACTAAGAATTAGGTGCTTTAGAATTTTGCGACGCAGTTTATATTTTTAGGTCCTTTTTAAGTTTCGACGCGCTACATTCTTATTTTTATTTTTAGACCTTTTATTTTTCGACGTTTTTCGACGCGCTCTTTTTCTTTCTTATTTCTCGCCGCTCTAGATTTTAGGACATAGAATTTTCTATTTCTTCTCTATAATTTCTTTAAATTTTAACGAAAAATTATTTTAAGCGGTTAAATTGATAGACATCCAAAATTTTCTGGTTCGTAGTAATAGTTGGATTTGTTAGTGGCGAGTTGTGGGCTTCCGATTTAAAGGGTCCTGGCTCCCTGCTACATCTATTGGCTATTCGAAACGTGGGCAAAAGCAGAAAAGTCTATTAATTTGATAACTTATATAATTTTTATCTTTTATAACTAATAGGATATTCAGTGAATGCACCGAGCAAAACGTTCACCACCTTTTGTACGTTCACTACCTGTAACCAGATCAAAACATCTAGCAAATATTGTCGCCGTTGATTTTTCTTTAGAATCGTCATCCAGTCAACCAAGTACTCCAATTCAAATTTCCGATAATCCATTTTTTGAACCCGACCTCACAATTGAGAATCCGGAAGATATTCAGGGACAATTCAGAAATCCTGAACCACTAATCTTTCCTCCGGAACCACCAATCATTCAAACAGAGATTGTAGAGGAACCAACCATTAAATCAGAATCCTCTAGTGATTCAGATTCAACAAATTTAATCATGGAGAATCTGGAACCTTTAAGTATGGAAGACCGAATGCGAGCTAAATGCACTAGCCAAGGTCACGCAATTACTCAACCAGACATTAATGCGCCAGATTATGAAATCAAAGGACAAATTCTACACATGGTAACTAATCAATGCCAATTTAGTGGTGCGTCGAAGGAAGATCCAAATGAACATCTTCGTACCTTTAATAGGATCTGTACTTTATTTAAAATAAGAGAAGTGGAGGATGAACAGATATATCTCATGTTATTTCCCTGGACTTTAAAGGGAGAAGGCAAAGATTGGTTAGAATCGTTACCTGAAGGGGCGATTGATACATGCGACGTTTTAGTTGAAAAATTTCTTAAACAATTCTTTCCGGCATCTAAAGCCGTAAGACTTCAAGGAGAAATAGTTACGTTCACACAAAAGCCAAATGAAACTCTATATGAGGCGTGGACAAGATTTGGAAAGTTATTAAGAGGATGTCCGCAACATGGCTTAGACACCTGTCAAATAGTACAAATATTCTACCAAGGATGCGACATCACTACAAGAAAAGACATCGATATAGCAGCTGGTGGTTCCATTATGAAGAAAATCGCAACTGATGCTTACAAAATTATTGATAACACTGCTTTCCACTCACATGAGTGGCACCAAGAAAAAGATATTGTTAGATCATCTAAAGCAGCTAGAGCCGATTCTAGCCATGACTTTGATTCCATTTCCGCAAAGATAGATGCTGTCGAGAGATTTATGGAAAAGATGACTAAAGATATCCACTCAATACGAATTAGTTGTGAGCAGTGTGGAGGACCACATTTGACAAAAGATTGTCTCAATATTGACCTAACAATGGAACAAAGAGAGAATGTTTCATACATAAACTAAAGGCCTGGAAATAATTATCAGAATAATTATCAACCACCAAGACCAATTTACAATCAAAATCAGAATTATAACCAAAATGTTCCATACAACAACCAACAAGGTCCTAACAACCAACAAGTATCTAATAATACTTACAATCAGCAAAGACCTATTTTTCAAAACAAACCACCACAAACCGATGATAAAAAGCCAAATTTAGAAGATATGATGTCGAAGCTAGTTGAATCTCAAACTTAGTTTTTCACATCTCAAAAACAAACCAATGAACAAAATGCTCAAGCATTTAGAAATCAACAAGCTTCTATTCAAAATCTGGAACAAGAAGTGAGCAACCTAGCAAGGTTGATAGGTGAAAGAAAACCGGGAAGTTTACCTAGTGATACAAATGCTAACCCCTGGAATGAAACAGCTAAAGCTATTACCACAAGAAGTGGTATTACACTTAAACCACCTGAAATACCTGTAATTTCTGATGAAGCTATTCCTACTACTCAAGAACCACAACCTGAACAAGATAAGGAAAAAGAACCGGTAGTTGAAAAGGTTAATGAAGATAACACAGTTAAGGCTAAACCTTATGTTAAACCATACCAACCACCACTTCCTTACCCAAGTAAAATGAGAAAAGAGAGACTTGAAGCCGAGCAATCCAAATTTTTGGATATGTTTAAACAAATAAATGTCAATCTTCCTTTCATTGATGTGATTTCAGGAATGCCAAGATATGCTAAATTTCTGAAAGATCTACCTAATAGAAAGAAAATGGAAGAACTCTCGGCTATTACAATGAATGCTAATTATTCTGCAGTGTTGTTGAATAAGATACCAGAAAAATTATCAGATCCAGGAAGTTTCACAATTCCATATTTTCTGGGTAGTCTTAGTTCAATAGAAGCATTTGGCAGACTTAGGTGCTAGTATAAATTTAATGCCGTATTCACTATACGCTAAACTAGACCTTGGAGAATTGAAACCAACATGAATAAGCATACAACTAGCCAATCGATCAGTAAAATATCCTAGAGGGATAATGGAAAACATGCTAGTTAAAGTTGATACTTTAGTATTTCCAGTAGATTTTGTTATTCTAGATATGGAAGAAGATTCTCAAGTTCCTCTCATATTAGGAAGACCATTCTTAAACACGGCTAAAGCAATAATAGACGTGTTTGGTAAGAAGCTGACCCTAAGTATAGAGGACGAGAGTGTTACCTTTTCAGTTGATAGAGCCATGCAACAACCGCAATCTGCAGATGATACATGCTATTATATTCAAACTATAGATTCACATGCAGAATTGTTAGAAGAATTTCCAGAACTACAAGGAACAGGAGAATGTTCTTTAGGAGAAGGAACTGAACCAATTGATGAAACTGAAATGTTAGCTACACTTATGGCTAATGGATATGAACCGACAACAGAAGAAATTCAAATGCTAAAAGAAGAAGACAGATATCGATATAAATCATCGATAGAAGAACCAAAAACATTAGAGTTAAAGCCACTTCCAAACCATTTGGAATATGCTTATTTACATGGTGAATCTGAATTACTTGTAATAATATCGTCTTCTCTTACTGAAAATGAAAATCTCAACTTATTTCTGTGCTAAAATCTCATAAACCAGCTATTGCATGGAAAATTCATGACATTAAAGGAATAAGTCCTTCGTATTGCACACATAAAATGATTATGGAAGAAGGTCATAAAACGTATGTGCAACGCAAACGAAGACTAAATTCTAATATGCAAGATGTTGCTAAGAAAGAAATTATTAAACTGCTTGATGCAGGTTTAATTTATCCAATCTCTGATAGTCCATGGATAAGCCCAGTTCAATGCATACCTAAGAAGGGTGGCATGACTGTCATCACAAATGAGAAAAATGAGCTTATTCCTACTAGGACTGTAACAGGATGGGGTGTTTGTATTGATTATAGAAAATTAAATGATGCCACCAGAAAAGATCACTTTCCCTTACCTTTCATTGATCAAATGTTGGAAAGATTAGCCAGAAATAGTTACTATTGTTTTCTTGATGGTTTTTCCGGATATTTTCAAATTCCAATAGAACCCGAGGACCAAGAGAAAACCACATTCACGTGCCCTTATGGTACTTTTGCTTACAAACGCATGCCATTTGGACTTTGCAACGCCCCTTCAACCTTTCAAAGGTGCATGATGGCGATTTTTCACGACATGATAGAAGAATGCATGGAAGTTTTCATGGATGACTTTTCAGTCTTCGGTGATACATTTGAATCATGTCTAGCTAATCTTGAACGAATGCTTATTAGATGCGAACAATCAAATCTAGTTCTTAATTGGGAGAAATGCCATTTCATGGTTAAAGAAGGCATCGTTCTTGGACATAAAATTTCAAAGGAAGAAATTAAAGTGGATAGAGGTAAAGTAGATGTAATTGCTAAACTTCCACATCCCACCAATGTTAGAGGAGTTAAGAGTTTTCTAGGGCATGTCAGTTTTTACCGACGTTTTATAAAAGATTTTTCTAAAATTGCCACTCCTATGAACAAACTCCTTGAAAAAGATGCTCCATTCATCTTTTCAGATGAATGTATCAAATCTTTTAAGATTCTTAAAGAAAAACTCACTAATGCACCGATTATGATAACTCTAAATTGGAATCTACCATTTGAACTAATGTGCGATGCAAGTGATTTTGCAATGGGAGCCGTTTTAGGACAAAGGATTGAAAAACGATTTCAACCTATTTATTATGCTAGTAAGACGTTACAAGGAGCATAAACGAACTATACAACTACTGAAAAAGAACTCCTTGCCATTGTCTTTGCTTTTAACAAATTCCGTTCATATCTCGTTCTAGCTAAAACGGTGGTCTATACCGACCATTCTGCTCTTAGATACCTATTTTCAAAACAAGATGCCAAACCAAGATTAATACGTTGGATCTTACTCTTACAAGAGTTCGATATTGAAATCCGAGATAAAAAGGGAGCAGAAAATCTCGCAGCTGATCATCTTTCTCGTCTTGAAAATCCTGAATTAGAAGTTCTAAATGAATCGGCCATACAAGACAACTTTCCTGATGAATATCAATTGAAGATAGATTATAATGAAATTCCATGGTTTGCAGACTATGCAAACTATTTAGTATGTGGATTCCTTGAAAAAGGATTATCGTACAAAAAATGAAAGAAATTCTTTAGTAATATAAAACACTATTTCTGGGAAGATCCACATTTGTTTAAAAGTTGTCCCGATGGAATAATACGCCGATGTGTATTCGGGGATGAAGCTAGTCAAATCTTAAACCATTGTCACACAGGACCAACATGAGGGCATTATGGGCCTCAACTCATAGCAAGAAAAGTTTACGATGCTGGATTCTATTGGCCTACAATTTTCAAAGACGCACACCTTCTTTGCAAATCCTGTGATGCTTGTCAAAGGGCCGGAAAAATAAGTCAACGTGATAAAATACCACAAAATGTCACTCAAGTATGTGAAGTATTTGACGTTTGGGGTATTGACTTTATGGGTCCATTTCCAAAATCTCATAATAATCTCTACATTCTCGTTGCCATTGATTATGTATCTAAGTGGGCGGAAGCACAAGCTCTCCCAACTAACGATGCACGAGTTGTAGTCAACTTTTTAAAACGTCTTTTTGCTAGGTTTGGAACACCGAAATCTTTAATAAGTGATCGGGGTACTCATTTTTGTAATAATCAACTTGAGAAAGTTCTCAAAAGATATGGAGTAACTCATAAAATCTCCACTGCTTATCATCCACAAACAAGTGGACAAGTTGAAAATACCAATCGAGCATTAAAACGTATTCTAAAGAATACCGTATGATCAAATCCGAAGGAATGGTCCATGAAATTGGAGGATGCACTCTAGGCTTTTAGAACAGCCTACAAAACTCTAATTGGAACTACACCTTTCAAACTCGTTTACGGAAAAGCATGTCATCTTCCAGTAGAAATTGAACACAAAGCATTTTGGGCTTTGAAGACATGTAATCTTGATTTACATGAAGCCGGACGTCTACGATTAAGTCAACTAAACGAATTAGAAGAATTAAGACATGAAACATATGAAAATTTGTTAATCTATAAAGAGAGAATGAAGAAATGGCATGATAAAAGAATCAGAAGTTCAAAAGAATTTAAAAAATGAGACAGAGTTCTTCTTTTCAATTCATGATTCAAGCTATTTCCTGGAAAATTGAAATCAAGATGGTCTGGACCATTCATAGTCAAAAGAGTTTTCCCGTACGGAACAATAGAGTTAATAAATTCAAATGGGATTGAATTTAAAGTTAATGGTCACAGAGTTAAACATTACACATGGTCCGATGGAAGTTGACAATGAAGTCAATCATAATTTCACCACTCATGAAAACCCTCAAAATGAAAACATAAATATGTTATCAACAACATATGAAAAATCAAAATTGGTAAATAGGGAGGATTCAAATTGGAGTGATGAAGAAGAATTCCTATACAAACCTCCCATTCCAAGAAATGAAGAAAAAGAAGTTCAAATAGAAGTGAAAGAACCAAGAAAAGAACACCCGAAAAAGGTTTACAAACCAACTCGACTTACTAAAGCAGGAGACCCGGGTGAATTTATCATTTCTTGCTTGCTTAATGATGGTGCTGTATATAATGGACTTGCAGATTTAGGAGCAAGTGCAAATATTATGCCTCTTTCCTTATACAAAATATTAGGTATGGGTAAATTAAAACCAACCAAAATAGGGGTTCAATCATTTGACCTAACCATTAAACACCCGGTTGGAATAGCAAATAATTTACTTGTTAACGTGGGAAGTTTGACCTTTGTTGCAAACTTCATAGTGATTAATATGGAGGAAAACTTTGATATTCCTCTAATTTTAGGTCGCCCATTTTTAGCAACCACCGAGGCATTCATCGATGTAAGAGAAGGTAGAATGACACTTAGGGATGGTGATAAATCGGTCACCTTTGTGAACCGAAAGTTTAAATCTCCACCAACCAAAACTGTTAAACCAATAAAAATGCATAAGTGTGGGGAAGATGAAGAAACACTTAATGATGATCCGATCACAAAGAACCCCGTTGATGATACGAAATTAGATGAACCCGTTTTTAACAGTTCAACGAAGAAACTTTATAAATGGATTCACGAGGCTAAGATTAAGGGAAACTTTAAGTTAGGTAACCGATTAGTATCCAATTTATCGCCAAAAGAAAAGGCGATGTTAGTTGAATTTGTGAAAGTTACGGAGGAAATCAACAAATGGATTGAAGCAAAAGTCAGAGATATACAAGTTATTGATGATCCAATTGAAAATAACGTTAACACTACATCTAACTAAGTGTGGGGAGGTTCGAATCTTTTTAGGGTAATATGTATTTCTGTTAGAGTTAGATATTCTGTTTTCGTGTAGTTCTCGAGAATGGAATCCGAATGGTCTTTCCCTAGCAGACCCTAAAGAACTTGTCTTCTCCCCCCATTCTGAATTTTTATTTTTTTTTTTAGATTTTACGAGATGAAGAATTCCTTTGATCTAAACCATGGTCTAATGCTACATGCTTTAATCACTAAACGTAATAATGACACACTCCCAAGTGACCTGGTATCAGTAATAAGAGCCAAATTAGACGGAGTAAGAAAAGAACTCAGAAACGATCATAATAAGTTACATTTTGGTAAAGGAAAATCAAAATACGCAGTGAAAAGAAGAGCACGGCACCTTGAAAAATGTCACAAATATGGAAAATGGTCACACGAAGAAAAATGCTCGACGAATCAGACATATTCCAATACCGAGTTCGTTACTTTATGCAGAGAAGGACCGTTCATATGTTTCGAAGAAAAATCATTGAATGCTCGAGGTTACGCCTATGTAGCTATGGAAAACCAATTAGTCCGACTATCTTATGAGTGGGCTAAAGCAGGTCACTGAGAATTCTATCTCACAGGTAAGTATGTACAGTTTTTATTTTTATTGCTTTTAACCTTTTGATAATAAACGCTAAATCGTTCGCTATAAAGTATTAAATTGATACTCAATAAAATTAGGTTTTGCGACCGAAATTATTGATATCATACAAAAATTTATTACATCACTGCGAAATTTACCGTTTATTCTTAAGGTATAAATATCTTTAATCAATCAACCCAAAATATTTCAAAAATTCGTCAGGAGTAAAACTAGGTAATATAGCCGAAATTACTTTACTGAAAAGAGGGGCGTATATTTTTGACAATATTTGATTGATTAAAGTGGGATAAAATACCAAAAAGATTTTTTATTTGATTTTTACTTTATTTTTAAAATTAATATTAAATTGAATATTGTAAATTTTTAAAATCAATATATTTAAGTTTGTAAATATTTTAAAAACTAATATTTTCAATATAAGTTTGTAAAATTTAAAATATTAATTATATTTAAATGAAGTTTTAATTTTATGCATTTTAAGATTAAGTTTGGTGTGAATTTAAAAACAAAAATTTACTTTATTTCATTAAGATAAAAATTTGATATTAAAAATTTGTCGTAAGTTGAAGACTAGGTCGTTGAACCGAAATTGCTTTACCCAAGGGCGGGACGAGAAATTTTGTTATCATTATTTTTAATCTTATTGATTTAAAGTATGCCAGAAACACACAAAAAAAAAAAAAAACCAATAATCTTTGCTTTTAAAACAACGCTTAAAAATGACAAATTTTAAAATTTTGTCGAGAGACGAACTAGGTCAACGTACTGAAACGCCCTCATCCTAAAAAGAAACAAAATTTTAAAATTAATTAATTATTTGTTTTATAAGTTAAAGGTTTATAAAAAAAAGTTTGTAGTTTATCTTATGTACATACAGGGTAAAACAGCGAATTTTCAAAGACTGGCATTAAGTTCACCAAAAGCTATTAATTTTGACGACAAAACGAAAAACAAATGTGATGTACCAACAGACGGAATGAATAAATGAAGTGCACCATTTATCATTCAAAGCATACAACAATATGATTGGAAACTTTGGTAAAAATTTAATCATTTTTCTACGCTAATCACCCTCAATAATTTAAATTATTACTGATTTCTTGCAAATGAGGGCATTGCAAGATCTTAAGTGTGGGAAGGGGTTAAATTCTTTCGGATTTTTAAAATTTTTTGACTTAAACACTTGGTTACCATTAAAAATACTAGTAACGCAGTAGTTGTATTAGAATCTAGTGCTCTTTGATAATAAAGAACAGTCCTAGTCTTATATACTGATTATCCAATTCTAGTAAAATTTTTCAAAATTTTCAATTAAATGAATTCAAAATCATGTTTATACATATTTATGAACGATAAAACTAGGTGTTAACACCGAAATTATTGTTACCTCAGAAAGGACATAAATTGAGAAACAACCCAAAATGTTAGAATTCATTTAAAATGGAATAGAGGACAATAAAAAGGCAAAGAAAGGAAAATAAAAGCCAAGTGTGGGAAAAATTTACCAAGTTATTTAAAACACATATCACATATTTTTGTACAAATAATTGAAAATACTTTTTGGACAAAACTAATCAGTTTTACCCGATTTATTGGAATACCTTTGAAAGAATAGATGGATCTACACGATGAATCAATTCCATCATTAAAAGGAAGTAAAGTATTCCGAAAAAGACACGTGTTTCTTGATTTAGGTCAAGAAGTTTTCGTCCAGACCAGTTGTAGAGTCTACGAAAAAACTTGAAAAGTTTTCTCGAAAATCAGCTGGAAATCCACGGACCTCAGCATCAAACAGGGTCGCCATGTGGTCAGACTTATCCTAACCATGAGAGGATCTGTCTCGTAAAATGGGGAGGGTATCGTGCAAATTAGCTTGATAAGACTAATGAATCAGACCCCCAGAAAAGGATAATCTCCTTAAAGAACAAAAATCAGCTTTTAAGCCTGATATTACTCAATCCTAGAGATTGACCTTAAAGATTGAGAATTACAAACTCATGGAATTCAATGATATCTAAACTCGAGCTTGAACGAGAAAATATTTTGATCAAAATTACAAACTGATTTGTTTTCTGAAAACCCATTTTCAATGAGCTCATTACTATTGAACGTAGAATCCTGGGAATTCACCTGGAATTCATTAGGTCACCTGAACCAAATCGGGTGTCAACCGTAAGAACGGTGGTTGCATAGCATGGTCAAAGACAGGACCTTGTGCCAGATCGAAAAAAAAACTATAGGGTGAGCTTTACTATTGCTCCTACAAAGGATAGTAATTGCATCCAACACGATATAGACCATAATCAAAAGCATGTCACGGGATATTGCCTTAACAGTTGCTTGTTCAATGCTTTCCTTTACAATCGAACGGTAGTTTACCGAAAGGTAATATACAGGACAAGTAAACTGGATGTGTTGTTTTCCTAATACAAGGTTAGCAAGTGAGTGACACAAAACCGCAAGTTTTGAGTTAAATTTTCAAATCTGAATCCCACAAAACCCACAAAAAGATTTTGCAAACACCGGTGAAGGGTTATTCCAGAAAACTTATCTAGGGTAAAAGCTAGATTGAATTTTCAAAAAGATCAAATGTTTTCATAAAGATCCAATTTCCTTAAGGATCTAAATTTTTATAGTCATGTGGGACTGTAAACCACATCATTACTACCATTGTTCATACCGCTGTATAGATATCACTGATGTACAAAGTATGAAGAATAAAGAAGTGATTCTAGTATTTTTATTTCAAGACTATATTGCTTGAGGACAAGCAACGCTCAAGTGTGAGAATATTTGATAATGCTGAAAACGAACATATATTTCATAGCATTATCCCTCAAGAAAGACAAGCTTTTAGTTTCAATTGTTCTATTTACAAGTGATATTCGTTTAAATAATAAAAGGTGAAGACAAAAGACAGATTCGACGAATTGAAGACGCAAACGACCAAAAAGCTCAAAAGTACAAAGTACAATCAAAGTGGTTCCAATTATTGATAAGAAACGTCTCAAAATTACAAGAGTACAAAAAGCAAAATGCAAAGTACAAGATATTAAATTGTACGCAAGGACGTTCCAAAATCCGAAACCGGGACCAAAGTCAACTCTCAACGCTTGACACAACGGACCGAAAGTTACAAATTAATTATGTATATAAATATAATATAATATATAATTAATTATATAAATTATATATATATTATATTTATATAATTAAAACTGTCGGCAGTCAAAAGGATCCAAGAATGTTAGCTGAAACTGGAGGCTCCGCACTCGCGAAGTTTGAAGGCATAAAAACTCCACACTCGCGGAGTTTGTGGGCCTATAAAAGGCCATGCATTCTGCTCGAATTCTGAAACCTTTTTTTTTCATCAATCTATCTCTCTATCTCACTCGTATAATATATATATATATATATGTATATATATATATATATATATATATATATATTATAATTTTAATTTTAATTTTAAATTCTAATAATAAGGGTATGTTAGCGAATGTTGTAAGGGTGTAAGTCGAAATTCTGTCCGTGTAACGCTACGCTATTATTAATCATTGTAAGTTATGTTCAACCTTTTTAATTTAATGTCTCGTAGCTAAGTTAGTATTATGCTTATATAATGCCGAAGTAATCGTGATGTTGGGCTAAATATTAAAATTGGGTAATTGGGCTTTGGACCATAATTGAGGTTTGAATAAAAGAATGACACTTGTGGAAATTAGACTATGGGCTATTAATAGGCTTTAGATTAACTTAACGATACCTCGTTAATCTAATATATAGACTTATAATTTGACGTATTTATGTATAACCATATACGCTTGACTGGGCACGGTGGGCGGGATATCTATAAATACCAATAATTGTTCATTTTACCAGACACGGAATTGGATTAATAGTTAATAGACTTGTTGAAATAGGGGTGGATTACATTCAAGGGTAATTGGTGTAATTGTTAACAAAGTAGTAAAACCTTAGACTACACGCAGTCGATAACCTGGTGTATTCATTAAACAAAGTATTAAGACCTTGTTACAATTCGAATCCCCAATTAGTTGGAATATTTGACTTCGGGAATAAGAATAATTTGACGAAGACCTCCGCATTTTATGATTATGACTGATGGACTATTATGGACAAATCCGTATGGACATATTGAATAATCCAGGACAAAGAACAATTAACCCATGGTAATAAACTAAAATCAACACGTCAAACAACATGATTACGAAAGTTTAAATAAGCATAATTTCTTTATTTCATATTTAATTGCACCTTTAATTATCGCACTTTTATTTACTGTCATTGTATTTAATTGCACTTTTAATTATCGTACTCTTTAATTATCCTCATTTTATTTATAGCACTCTTATTTATCGCAATTTCATTATCGTTATTTACTTTACGCTTAAAATTAAGTTATATTTATTTTTAATATTTTACATTAGGTTTTAACTGCGATTAAAGTTTTAAAATCGATAAACCGGTCATTAAACGGTAAAAACCCCCTTTTATAATAATAATACTACTTATATATATTTTTGTATTTTTACAATTATAAGTAAAAAAAATATAGCGTTAAACTTGGCTAGAGTTCCCTGTGGACGAACCGGACTTACTAAAAACTACACTACTGTACAATTAGGTACACTGCCTATAAGTGTTGTAGCAAGGTTTAGGTATATCCATTCTATAAATACATAAATCACTTGTGTAAAATTGTATCGTATTTAATAGTATTTCCTTGTAAAAATTAATAGTATTTTATACCCCTTCGCTTTAACATCAATGCTCGTAGCATGTCTTCAAGCGTTTGTATCGTCCTTTCGCTTTGCCCATCAGTTTGTGGATGATAAGCAGTACTCATGTCTAGATAAGTTCCTATTGCTTGCTGTAATGTCTGCCAGAATCTTGAAATAAATCTGCCATCCCTATCAGAGATAATAGAGATTGGTATTCCATGTCTGGAGACGACTTCCTTCATATACAATCGTGTTAACTTCTCTATCTTGTCATCTTCTCTTATTGGCAGGAAGTTTGCTGATTTGGTGAGACGATCAACTATTACCCAAATAGTATCAAAACCACTTGTAGTCCTTGGCAATTTAGTGATGAACTCCATGGTAATGTTTTCCCATTTCCATTCCAGGATTTCGGGTTATTGAAGTAGACCTGATGGTTTCTGATGCTCCGCTTTGACCTTAGAACATGTCAAACATTCTCCTACGTATTTAGCAACATCAGCTTTCATACCTGGCCACCAAAAATGTTTCTTGAGATCCTTGTACATCTTCCCCGTTTCAGGGTGTATTGAGTATCTGGTTTTATGAGCTTCTCTAAGTACCATTTCTCTCATATCTCCAAATTTTGGTACCCAAATTCTTTCAGCCCTATACCGGGTTCCGTCTTCCCGAATATTAAGATGCTTCACCGATCCTTTGAGTATTTCAACCTTTAAATTTTCCTCTTTTAAAACTCCTTGTTGCGCCTCCTTTATTTGAGTAGTAAGGTTATTGTGAATCATTATATTCATAGCTTTTACTCGAATGGGTTCTCTGTCCTTTCTGTTCAAGGCGTCGGCTACCACATTTGCCTTCCCCGGGTGGTAACGAATCTCAAAGTCGTAATCATTCAACAATTCAATCCACCTGCGCTGTCTCATGTTCAGTTATTTCTGATTAAATATGTGTTGAAGACTTTTGTGTTCGGTATATATAATACTTTTGACCCCATGTAAGTAGTGTCTCCAAGTCTTTAATGCAAAAACAACCGCGCCTAATTCCAAATCATGCGTCGTATAATTCTGCTCGTGAATCTTCAATTGTTTAGACGCATAAGCAATTACCTTCATTCATTGCATTAATACACAATCGAGATCTTGCTTTGAAGCGTCACAATATATCACAAAATCATCATTCCCTTCAGGTAATGATAATATAGGTGTCGTAGTTAACTTTTTCTTTAACAATTGAAATGCTTTCTCTTGTTCATCCTTCCATTCAAATTTCCTCCCTTTATGCGTTAATGCAGTCAAGGGTTTTGCTATTCTGGAAAAATCTTGGATGAACCTTCTGTAGTAACCAGCTAGTCCTAAAAATTGGCATATATGCTTCGGAGTTTTCGGGGTTTCCCATTTTTCAATGGTTTCAATCTTTGCTGGATCCACCTGAATACCTTCTTTGTTCACTATGTGACCGAGGAATTGAACTTCTTCCAACCAAAATGCACACTTTGAAAACTTAGCGTACAGTTTTTCCTTCCTTAACAACTCTAGCACTTTTCTCAAATGTTCTTCATGCTCTTGGTCATTCTTTGAGTAAATAAGTATGTCATCGATGAAAACAATGAAAAACTTGTTAAGGTATGGTCCACACACTCGGTTCATGAGGTCCATGAACACAGCTGGTGCGTTAGTCAACCTAAATGGCATAACCATAAACTCGTAATGACCGTAACGCGTCCTAAAAGTAGTCTTTGGAACATCATCCAATTTCACCCGCATTTGATGATACCCAGAACGTAAATCAATCTTAGAATAAACCGATGAGCCTTGTAGTTGATCAAATAAGTCGTCGATTCTCAGTAGTGGGTAGCGGTTCTTGATGGTAAGTTTGTTCAACTCTCGGTAGTCGATACATAACCTAAATGTACCATCCTTCTTCTTGACAAACAAAACAGGAGCTCCCCATGGTGATGTGCTTGGTCAAATGAAACCACGCTCTAAAAGTTCTTGTAATTGGCTCTAAAGTTCCTTCATTTCGCTGGGTGCGAGTCTGTATGGAGCACGAGCTATTGGTGCAGCTCCCGGTACAAGGTCTATTTAAAATTCAACAGACCGGTGTGGAGGTAGTCCCAGTAATTCTTTCAGAAATACATCGGAAAATTCTTTTGCGACGGGAACATCATTGATGTTCTTTTCTTCGGAATTGACTTTCTCGATGTGTGCTAGCACAGCATAACAACCTTTTTTTATTAGTTTTTGTGCCTTTAGGTTACTAATAAGATTTAACTTCGCGTTGCTCTTTTCTCCGTACACCATTAAGGGTTTTCCTTTTTCTCGTATAATGCGAATTGTATTTTTGTAACAAACGATCTCTACTTTTATTTCTTTCAACCAGTTCATATTGATTATCACATCAAAACTCCCTAACTCTACTTGTATCAAGTCAATCTTAAATGTTTCGCTAACCAGTTTAATTTCTCGATTCCGACATATATTATCTGCTGTAATTAATTTACCGTTTGCTAATTCGAGTAAAAATTTATTATCCAAGGGCGTCGGTGAACAACTTAGTTTAGCACAAAAACCTCTACTCATATAGCTTCTATCCGCACCTGAATCAAATAAAACATAAGCAGATTTATTGTCAATGAGAAACGTACCCGTAACAAGCTCCGGGTCTTCCTGCGCTTCTGCCGTATTAATATTGAAAACTCTTCCGCGGCCCTGCCCATTAGTATTCCCCTGATTCGGGCAATTTCTACTAAAGTGGCCCGGTTTTCCACATCCAAAACAAACTATGGCGGTGTTATTGGTTCCGGCATTATTTGTTCCTTTAGTTCTGTTATGCATTGGTCCGTAGATTTCACACTTCTTGGCGCTATGACCATTTCTTTTACACCTGTTGCAAAATGTCGTACAAAACCCAGGTGATGCTCTTCACATCTTTGGCATGGCTGTTTTTGGTTTTTTGTTGCCATTGTTGTTATTGAGATTGTTGTTGGGATTGTTATTGTTGCTGCTGTTCTTGTTGTTGTTATTGTTGTTGGGATGGTTATTGTAGTTGTTGTTGGGATGTTTGTTGAAATTGTTGTTGAGATTGATGTTGCAGTTATTGGGATAGTTATTTCGATTGTGGTTGTGATTGTTGTTGTTGTATTGGTGACTCTTGTCGTTGGTTTCTTCCCACTTTCTCTTGACTTGTTTCATGTTAGCCTCTTCGGTCACCTACTCTTTAATCCTTCCTTCGATCTAATTCACTAATTTGTGAGCCATTCAACTTGCCTTTTGTATGGAGGCGGGATCGTGTGAACTCACATCTTCTTAAATTATTTCCGGTAACCCTTTTACAAATGCGTCGATCTTCTCTTCTTCGTCTTCGAACGTTCTAGGACACAATAGGCACAATTCTGTGAATCGTCGTTCGTACGTGGTGATATTGAAACCTTGCATTCGTAATCCTCTAAGCTCTACCTTGAGCTTATTGACCTCGTTTCTAGGATGATACTGCTCGTTCATCAATTGCTTAAATGCTGACCATGGTAGTGCGTAAGCAGCATCTTGTCCTACCTGCTCGAGATAGGTATTTCACCATGTTAACGCCGTACCTGTGAAGGTATGCGTAGCGTACTTAACTTTGTCCTCTTCAGTACACTTACTTATGGCAAACACCGATTCGACCTTCTCGGTCCACCGTTTCAATCCAATTGGTCCTTCGGTTCCATCAAATTCCAAAGGTTTGCAGGCCGTGAATTCTTTGTAGGAGCATCCTACACGATTTCTTGTGAAATTAGTTCCACTGCTAGATCCAGGGTTATTGTTATTTTGCATCGCAGCCTGTACTGTGGCTATGTTTGCTGCAAGGAAAATACGGAAGTCTTCCTCACTCATGTTCAAGTTCTGACGAGTCGCCGGTGCCATTTCCTTCAAAAATAGCCAAAAGAATTGAGTTAATCATATAGAATTTAAGAGTAGCCAATAGTATTTCATAGCATAATATGAACTTATTTATAAAAGCTTTTTCTTCATATTAGCATTTTATAGTTTTAATTCTGGTAGTACCTACCCGTTAAGTTCATACTTAGCAGCTATTATACAATTCAACTACTACAATTCTATATGAAAAACTTATTACAATAATATTTCGCGTTCAAACTTTATACAATATTTTACAAACTTACAATACTGCTATTATACATATAGGATGAAATATAGCACATAATAACTTTGCTACTCGGCAGCTATGAAGGCAATTCTAGTTAATGCACAAGTTGTTCAACAAAAGAAATAAAGACACGTAATTCATAAGTCCAGAAACAAGTCATGCATTCAGGTTTTACTAAGATGACTTCCCATCCTTGATCTTGTGGAAAGTAACCGTTATGACCATTGGCTAGGTAGCATGTTGTAATGTCGTCAAAAGGACGAGGGTTTCGTAATGTCCAACAGCCCCGTAATAATCTAAAAACCTTGTTTCTCACCCCAACTACTGAATCCGTCACTTGTGGGAAGGTTTTGTTTAAAAGTTGTAATCCGATGTTTTTTTTCTCACTTTGGTAAGAAGCGAACATCACTAACCCGTAAGTATAACATGCTTCTTTATGTTGCATGTTAGAAGCTCTTTCTAACTCACGAAATCCTATGTTGGGATATGTTGAGTCAAAATAGGTTCTTAACCCGTAGCGTAAAATTGCATTTGGGTTCCCCGCATTTAACGCTTTAAAGAAAACACGGCGTAACTTACGGTCTCCCCAATGTGATATACCCCACCTATCAAAGGAAAGCCTTTTATAAACTAAGGCATTTCTGGAAAGTCTTTCAAATGTTTGACAAGTTAATTTCGCCATAACTAAATGTGCTGATGAATTCTGACCGACTCTAGACAAGATTTCCTTAATCATATCCTCTGGTAGGTCTTCTAAAATATTCAGTTGTCTACCCTTAACGTCCATTTTGTTTTTATACTATAAAATAGACAAGGATTAGATTCGCAAAAGACAATTAACAAATAATACAAGTAATTTTTACATAGAACATAAAAGGACAAGCACACTACAATACATATAATACACAACATGATTACAACCCTCTAATCTGAATCACTGGTTTCTTCTTCTTCTTTGAACTTGGTTCATTTTCCTAATTTTCTAGGGATATATGGTGTTCCGTTAATACGAGCCGTCATTTTCCACAATGATTTAGAAAAACCTGGTGGTTTAGAGATTCCCGGGTTATTGTTACAATTTAGGAAATACGGACGTTGCCGATACATATAAAGTTCATTGGGGTTGGAGTCACGTTTCTCTATTTTTATACCTTTTCCCTTATTATTTTCTTTTGCTTTATTAAATTGGGTCGAGGTAATTTCTATAACATCATCGGAATCCTCATCGGGATCCGATTCATCGGAAAATTGGTAATTTTCCCAATATTTTGCTTCCTCGACGGAATAACCATTGATCATTATTGACTTTGGTCCGTTGATTGAGGATTTTCTTTTATTTAATCGATTTACAGTAGGTATCAATATTTCTTCCTTCGAAACCTCTTCTTCTTCCGGTTCCTCCTCTTCCGGTTCCTCTTCGGGAATTTGTGAATCTTCCCAAAGTATATTCGACTCTTCATTATTATTAGGTGAGTCGATGGGATTTGTACTAGTGGTAGACATCTATCACACAATATCAAACACATTAAGAGATTAATATATCACATAATATTTACATGTTAATAATATATAGTTTCCAATAAAAGTTTTAAGTAATCGTTTTTAAAGAAAACACGGTCGAAGTCCAGACTCACTAATGTATCCTAACAAACTCGATAAGACACACTAATGCAAATTTCTGGTTCTATAAGACCAACGCTCGGATACCAAGTGAAATGTCCCGTTCATATTGATTATAAACGTTCCATATTAATTGATTTCGTTACGAGGTTTTGACCTCTATATGAGGCGTTTTTCAAAGACTACATTCATTTTTAAAACAAACCATAATATTATTTTATCGACAAGGTTTAAAGGACATCACCTAGATTATCAGAAATGATAATCTAAAAAATATCACACTTACACACTACCAATACATATTGGTTTACAATATTAATATGTTACAACAAAGTAAATTTCGAATGCAGTTTTAAACAATATTATACAAGCATGCTGACTCCAAATCGTGTCCATATATTAGCATGCAATAGCAGAAGCTCTTAATAATCACCTGAGAATAAACATGCTTTAAACGTCAACAAAAATATTGGTGAGTTATAGGTTTAACCTATATATTTATCAAATCGTAATAATAGACCACAAGATTTCATATTTCAATACACATCCCATACATAGAGATAAAAATCATTCATATGGTGAACACCTGGTAACCGACATTAACAAGATGCATATAAGAATATCCCCTATCATTCCGGGACTTCCATCGGACATGATAAAACAACATCGAAGTACTAAAGCATCCGCTACAACGGATGGGGTTTGTTCAGCCCAATAGATCTATCTTTAGGATTCGCGTCAATTAGTAGACTGGTTTACTAATTCTTAGGTTACCAAGTAAAAAGGGGCATATTCGGCTTCGATCATTCAACCATAGAAAGTAGTTTCATGTACTTGTGTCTATTTTGTAAATCATTTATAAAACTGCATGTATTCTTATCCCGAAATATTAGATTTTAAAAGTGGGACTATAACTCACTTTCACAGATTTTTACTTCGTCGGGAAGTAAGACTTGGCCACTGGTCGATTAACGAACCTATAACAAATATGTACATATATATCAAAGTATGTTCAAAATATATTTACAATATTTTTAATACGTTTTAATGTTTTAAGTTTATTAAGTCAGCTGTCCTCGTTAGTAACCTACAACTAGTTGTCCATAGTTAGATGTACAGAAATAAATTGATATATATTATCTTGACCCAATCCATGACCCAGTGTATACACGTCTCAGGCTAGATCACAACTCAAAGTATATATATTTTTGGAATCAACCTCAACCCTGTATAGCTAACTCAAACATTACTGCATATAGAGTGTCTATGGTTGTTCCAAATAATATATATACATGGGTCGATATGATATGTCAAAACATTTTCATACGTGTCTATGGTATCCCAAGATTACATAATATATTAGAATACATGTATAATACAATATAAGTTAGCTAGGATATGATTTGTATAGAATTGTTACAATATTTCCCGTAGCTACAATAATAAAAAAATATTCAATCTTGTTTTACCCATAACTTCTTCGTTTTAAATCCGTTTTGAGTGAATAAAATTGCTATGGTTTCATATTGAACTATATTTTATGAATATAAACAGAAAAAGTATAGGTTTATAGTCAGAAATATAAGTTACAAGTCGTTTTTGTAAGAGGTAGTCATTTCAGTCGAAAGAACGACGTCTTGATGACCATTTTGAAAAACATACTTCCACTTTGAGTTTAACCATGATTTTTGGATATAGTTTCATGTTCATAAGAAAAACTATTTTCCCAGAAGAACAACTTTTAAATCAAATTTTATCATAGTTTTTAATTATCAACCCCAAAACAGCCCGCGGTGTTACTACGACGGCGTATGTCCGGTTTTACGGTGTTTTTCGTGTTTTCAGGTTTTAAATCATTAAGTTAGCATATCATATAGATATAGAACATGTGTTTAGTTGATTTTAAAAGTCAAGTTAGAAGGATTAACTTTTGTTTGTGAACAAGTTTAGAATGAACTAAACTATGTTCGAGTGATTTCAAGCTTAAACCTTCGAATAAGGTAGTTTTATATATATTAATCGAATAATGTTATGAACATCATTACTACCTCAGGTTTTATGGATAAACCTACTGGAAATGAGAAAAATAGATCTAGCTTCAATGGATCCTTGGATGGCTTGAAAGTTCTTGAAGCAGAATCATGACACGAAAACAAGTTCAAGTAAGATTTCCACTCGAAATAAGATTGTTATAGTTATAGAAATTGAATCAAAGTTTGAATATGAGTATTACCTTGTATTAGAAAGAAATATTACTATAAATAAGAAAGATTTCTTGAGGTTGGATGATCACTTTACAAGATTGGAAGTAAGCTAGTAAACTTGGAAGTATTCTTGATTTTATGAAACTAGAACTTACAGAATTTATGAAGAACACTTAGAACTTGAAGATAGAACTTGAGAGAGATCAATTAGATGAAGAAAATTGAAAAATGAAAGTGTTTGTAGGTGTTTTTGGTCGTTGGTATATGGATTAGATATAAATGATGTGTAATTTTGTTTACATGTAAATAAGTCATGAATGATTACTAATATTTTTGTAATTTTATGAGATATTTCATGCTAGTTGCCAAATGATGGTTCTCACATGTGTTAGGTAACTCACATGGGCTGCTAAAAGTTGATCATTGGAGTGTATATACCAATAGTACATACATCTAAAAGCTGTGTATTGTATGAGTACGAATACGGGTGCATACGAGTAGAATTGTTGATGAAAATGAATGAGGATGTAATTGTAATCATTTTTGTTAAGTAGAAGTACTTTGATAAGTGTCTTGAAGTCTTTCAAAAGTGTATGAATACATATTAAAACACTACATGTAAATACATGTTAACTGAGTCGTTAAGTCATCGTTATTCGTTACATGTAAATGTTGTTTTTGAAACCTTTAGGTTAACGATCTTGTTAAATGTTGTTAACCCATTGTTTATTATATTTAAGGAGATGTTAAATTGTTACATTATCATGATATTATGATATATAATATATCTTAGTATGATATATATACAGTTAAATGTCGTTACCACGATAATCGTTACATATATGTCTCGATTCGAAATCATTAAGTTAGTAGTCTTGTTTTTACATATGTAGTTCATTGTTAATTGTCATGACCCGGAAATTTTTGACCAAATTTAAACTAAATCTTAAAATAATTTCGACACGATAAGAAAAGTCTGTTAGGTTGAGTCTCAAAAATTTTGAACTGCTTCATATATTCATAGACCTTAGACTATTTCCTACGATTCACGAACAACTATTTGTAAATAGATGCATATATATTTAAATATAAATATAAATTTATATATATAATAATTTGAAATATAAATTAAAATAACAATACTTATTATTAATATTGTTATTGTTGTTTATATTATTCTTATTAATGATATTGAAAGTGTTATTATTATTATTAATATATTTATTTATATTTATAAATTACTAATCAAAATATTAGATAAATATTACAGAATTCGTTACACATCCCTATCAAGTTTAAATTTTATCTTCTGTCTTCTTGTTCTGACTAAATATTCCTGTCGACACATTAATTACAAAAGAGGAGGTGGCTATGTGCAGTAAAGCATATGGGAACAATAATCATTTTGTTTTTCTGACTTTCTAATACAAAAACACATGCACATAATTCTATATATAATATAGATGACCCACTATATTCTTAATCATTGATAAACAATATTTCCTTGTGTTGTTTTCGTGAACTCACCCAACCACATCACCCTTCTTCTTCAAGTGTAACTAGTTACTATTTTCTAGTAGAACATCAACGACCTCCTACCACCACCTTAAACCCATCGTGGCAACTACCTATCTCATCTATTTATTCTCTATACCTCATGTATTTATACAATTACATAGAGGAAAACACACCCTTTCATCACCAACTCATCACTCTCTAGAAACTCACGTATTTGCTTCTGAGTACTAACAGAAAATAACCGTCACCCATAATGATCACCTTACAAACACCTTCTCCGGCACCCCACCATCACAAACCTATGACTGTGAGCACCACTCTACAACCACCTCACATCACCATCAATCATCAATCATCATCACCCCTAACCCATTAACTACCATGGATTCCGGTGGAAACTACAAACGGCTGCTACAATGATTGTTTTTCTTCGGCTCCTCATTCGAACCCAAAACATCACCCTTTGAAACTGCTACACCTTATTCTTCTACTGCTGCCGCACATCATCTGTTTCAGTTCCTGTTAAACAATCCTCAAGCCCCAACCATGTACCTGCTGTTGCTATGTGATTTTTTTTCTAGATATTGTTCAAACGAAATCATTGAAGAAGACGACGGATAGTTACTGTATTGCTACTATCCAATTTCTGTTTCTTCTATTTCCTTGTTGACCGGGCACCACCCAACTCAAAACCATGGTAAATAACTGCTGCTACGTCTGTGTTTGTTATTTTTGTCAAGCCCAACCGAAAATAGAAAGGAAGAAGATGAATACGATATTGCTTACTGTTGCTGCTGTGGTGTTTTATTTCTGCTGCTGCAGCTTTACGTGTTTAATGCTATGGTGAATGACATCTTAATAAATAATGATGATGAATGATCATATAATAGTGATGAGCCATCAAAATTGATCAAGTAAATTAATATTCTATTAACCCACTAGTAAGTGGTAGGGTTGCTATGCTGAATCCTTATCAATCGAACTGTGCAAGTTACAAAGATAATGTACTTGGGCCGATTTTACATACCATATCGCAGTTGGGCTGTGATTTTATTTAAATTTTTGGGTTGTGATTTAAAATCTTGGGCCGTGGACTTTGGGTTCTATTGGGCCGAATGGTTATGTTTAGTGAGTTGATGCAATGGTATTAGCGAATGATTATGTGATTATGATTATGAAAATGATAAACGTGATACTATAATAATGATAATGATTATGATGGTAATAAAGGATAACGAATGATGATGATGATGAGTTCATAAGGTTGATGATGAAGATAGAATAAGGATGATATGATGAATTTATTACATGGTTTTGTACATGATATATACTTAAACGCGCGAGTTCTAATCAGAAAATAACCAACAACTCAGTGGTTAAGGGTGTTTGAAAGGACCCGTTCATATACATTATAAACGATTCACAATAGTTGATTACATTGCGAGGTATTTGACCTCTATATGATACATTTTACAAACATTGCATTCGTTTTTAAAAGACAAACTTTCTTTACATCGAAAATTGAAAGGCATGCATACCATTTCATAATATCCACTATCCAACTATAAATTGATTTAATAATAATCTTTGATGAACTCAATGACTCGAATGCAACGTTCTTCGAAATATTCTATGAAAGACTCCAAGTAATATCTTTAAAATGAGCAGATGTACAGTGGAAGATTTCTTTAACACCTGAGAATAAACATGCTTTAAAGTGTCTACTAAAAGGTTGGTGAGTTCATTAGTTTATCATAATCATTTATTTCCATCATTTTAATAGACCACAAGAATTTCATTTCCAGTTCTCATAAATATACGTCCCATGCATAGAGACAAAAATAATCATTCATATGGTGAACACCTGGTAACCAACATTAACTAGATACATATAAGAATATCCCCTATCATTCCGGGATCCTCCTTCGGACATGATATAAATTTCGAAGTACTAAAGCATCCGGTACTTTGGATGGGTTTTGTTAGGCCCAATAGATCTATCTTTAGGATTCGCATCAATTAGGGTGTCTGTTCCCTAATTCTTAGATTACCAGACTTTAATAAAAAGGGGCATATTCGATTTCGATAATTCAACCATAGAATGTAGTTTTAATTACTTGTGTCTATTTAGTTAAACATTTATAAAAGCGCATGTATTCTCAGTCCCAAAAATATAAAGGGTAAAAAGGCAAATGAAACTCACGCATATAAATTTTGTAAAAACAGTTAATAAAGCATTTGCATGTATTCTCAGCCCAAAAATGTAAAGAGTAAAAAGGGCAAATGAAACTCACCATACTGTATTTCGTAGTAAAAATACATATAACGTCATTGAACAAGTGCAAGGTTGGCCTCGGATTCACGAACCTAAATTAATTATATATAATTATGTGTTGGTCAATATTTGTCTAACAAATTAGGTCAAGTCATAGTGTACCACAATCCTAATGCTCGAGACTAATATGCAAAAGTCATAAAAAGTAAATTTGACTCAAAATAATTTCCAAAAATATATACATGATTAATATATAGTTTAAATATCGTCGTTTTATATTTTTAAATATTTTTAAAAGATTTATTAGAGTAAATAATATAATTTATTTATTAATAAATAAAATTTTATATTAAATTTATATAATATAATATACTTTTATATATATTAAGTAATAAAATTATAGGGTTCATTTAATATCATAAAGATAATATGATAGGTATTATTAAAGTAAGTTATTACACGTAGTAAAATATGTTTGTATCACATATTTATTTGATAAAATAATATCTATAATGATAGTAAGTAAAAGTTGTATTATTTTGTAATAATAATTATTATTATAAAAATATCAATATTTATAATTACTAAGATGACATTATGATAAAACGATAATTCTAATTATGATAACTTTAATATTTACGATAATTTTTAATATTATCTTTAAAATAATAATTCTGTTTAAAATAATAATAATAATAATGATATTTTATAGTAACAATGACATTTCTATTAAAATGATAATTTTTGTTAAAATGATAGTTTTAATACTAACGATACTTTTAATAATAATAGTAATGATAAAAATAATAAGAATGATAATTTTATCTAAATCAATATCTTATGATATTTTAATTTCATCATGATACTCTTACTCATTATTTCCTAATCGTTTCGTTTAATAGCTTTTAATCGTCTTTTATATCGTGTTCATAATAATGATAATAATAGTAATCAAAATAATTAGGTGTTACAAATATTTGTTTTAATTACACTAATATTAATAATGATAGTTACTATAACATTATTAACGATAATACTAATAATAATAATAAAAAATAACAATTTTTAATGATAAATCCCTTTTATTGATAAAGATAATAATAATGATAATAATAAGATAAAACTAGAACGACGATAAAAATGACGATAATAATAATCATTTTTAATAAAAATATCGAAAATTCAATTGATTATAACTTCTAATCCGTTCATCGAAACCATTCGATATCTAAAGGAAAAATCCTTAATTTTTCGCTAGCTTTCCAAGGACATGCATATCTTATACCTTATCTCAACCGCAAGTGTAACTAATTCAATATTCAACCTAACCTGTCTAAGGGCAATATCAAAACTACAAGCATGCATAATCCTAAATACTCGAGCACTAGTCAGGGATACACTAATAGTATGTAAAAGTTAAATTATGAGTACTCACGTATCAATATTGAGATTCAATATTGCAGGAAAGGTACGTAGACGCAACGGAAATGATAAACACTATATTGACCTCACGAGCATACCCATGAACCATACTCAATCTCCTCCATAGCTATAACCCATAATTTCCTTAATCCTATCCTACTCGAAAAACAATTTCGAAATCACTCGGACAGCACTCCGTCGTAATATTTTATGTATACTAATAATATCTTGAAATAATACGGAGTAAATATATATATGTAAATCGATTGAGAGAGTTTAGAAAAAAATATTTTCAAGTTTCTATGAAATAATGAAAGTGAATTATTAAAGTATGAATAATTAAAGTGAATTATTAAAGTATGAATTATTAAAGTGAATTATTAAAGTATGAATTATTAAAGTGAATTATTAAAGTATGAATTATTAAAGTGAATTATTAAAGTATGAATTATTAAAGTGAATTATTAAAGTTAAAGTAAAGTAAAAATAAAGTAAAGGTAAAGTTTAAGTATAGTAAAAGTATAAAACTATGTACGTATAATACGCGTATAAATATATATAATATTAATTTAAATCATTATATATATTTAATAAAATAAAATATAAATATCGTTATCTTTATCATACTAGTTAAGTAATGAGTTGTCAAAAGTGGTTCTAGATATTTATAAAAGTTATATACGTTTTAATAATAAAGTTCTTTTTAAACTGAAAACGTTTTTGTACGTTTGAAACTAAATAGATCAATCGTGTCTTTATGAGATTCAATCTTCCACCATCCTTTGTCTAGTTCTCAATGATTGATAATTTGTTCTTATTTATAAATCACTTTACCATTTTCCGAATATTGTTAAAATGGAAAGATTTCTCAAATCAACGTGAGCCTTTCAACAGAGACTTGTAATCATAATTCAATATATCTGATAATTCAATCATTTGATATTATCTTCTAATTCCATTGATAAACATTTTGAAACAGATACAATCATATAAAGTATTTAATCTAATATTTTGTTTACGTTTCAAGTTATAATATATATACACATATACATATATAATCATATTCGTTTAATGGTTCGTGAATCGTTGGAACTTGGTCGAGGTTGAATGAATGTATTAACATAGTTTAAAATTCTTGCAATTTAACTTAACAAATATTGCTTATCGTGTCGGAAACATATAAAGATTAAAGTTTAAATTTGGTTGGAAATTTCCGGGTTGTCACAGTACCTACCCGTTAAAGAAATTTCGTCCCGAAATTTGAGTGGAAAGGTCGTGAATGATAATAAGTATGTTTTCATGATGCATACGGGTTAAAAATTAGAGTTTTATCATCAGCAAATAATTTGGATAAACAATCCATTTATATGAAGAGTACGAATGAAACTAACATAGAAGAGTGAAATGAGTAAGTGTAGATTCATCTTATCATTTTACGTAGATATGATTGATTCCCAGATTTCAAGGGATTTGAAGAAAATCTTCTTAGTAAGATTTGACTCTCCGGTAATCAAGGGAATTAGGATCCGTTTTAAATACGATCGTCCATTTTAATTGTTCTGTCGGAGATTTTCTTATAAATTCACCTCTTTCGTTTCCTTACAACTCACACCTTCTGTTGATGCATTTTATGCAAGTCCCTAGACATCTACCCATGTCCATTGCAGGTACAACAGTTTACAGGCCACCATGATTGCTCGTTATTATCCTATCCGTGTTTGTATGTGGTTACAGGAACTGCAGGAACGAGATTTAGATGTTTGACTATGTTAGACTTAGTCAGACGTACGAGTGAAGCCTCACTAGTACAGCTGACAGGCTCATACGCACGGTTGATGCTGAGCTAAGTCACAATTACAACCTAAATGAGAAGACATGAGTGAGTGATCACCCGTACGGCTGATGAAGCCAACTCGTACTTGTGATGAATGAATCGTATGGGTGAGTCAACAGCAGGGGTATATAAAGTCTTATGTTCTTCATTTTAGGTTAAGCCTCTCATTTGTTACACACACTCAGATCTAGTGAGCTCCTCCAATTCTCTCTCAGTCCAAATCACCCAGGTGGTGAATAATAGCTCTAGGTGTTGATCTAATCACACTTGATTTAGTTGTGGTTTGACTAAATTAATCAAAAAAAACTTAACCTATTCACTAGAGGGTTTGATTCACTTATTCCACCATTGTGTGAGTTAAATCTGTTGATTTCTAAGTTCCTAGTCATGTTTCATCACCTTCTATTCTTTCCCCCTCAACTCATATTTTAAAGTATTCATCAATATGCTCCATCTAGTTCTGATTCTCGATATACTTCTAACTTTCATATCGGTCATTCTTCTTTTTCATCTACCACCAGAAGAATCTATCTACTTCTACTATACTCTTGGGTTTATAGTGTTTTTAGTTCTCCCGTGTCTTTATATTGCTATATGCATCGATATATATATGGTTTATAATTTCTGGTTTGTCGTTGGGATTTATATGTTCCCTTATATTTCAAAGTCTCTGCTTCTATCTTCTATAATCATTATCATTCACAGTTAATGCTCTCTTTTATTTGCTACAATTTATACCCCAATTTCTATTTCGGAGTTTTGTCCTTTCGTTTCTTCTTCTTGCGATTAAGCACCGCTTGTAATGGTCCAGAATTCACAGATATGAATTTCAGAATGAACATTGTTAATGTTCTAGGAAGGAAATTGTGATGGCACGATCTTGACTTGTTAAATTACTAGAATACCTTGGAAAAGGCCGAATCATCAAGAAATATTTTCTTGATATTTTAGAGGTTAAATAGAATACAAGAGTCGTATAGCATGGCACATGATGATGTTATGATCTGTGAATCATCAAGTTCCATTTAGAAACTCAGCATGACTTACTGTAATATAATCACATTGATCAAGTGTCATTATATTATACTGATTCATGCTTCAGTTCCCAACATTACTTCAAAATATTCCTATTTTAAACTTGAATGTTTCTGAATTTAGAAACTAAAATAGTTTCTTTTATGATGTAATACAGATAGCGCGAAGAGGTAAATGATTTCAAATAAGAAAAATTAAGAAAATATCTTCAGAAATATGGAGGATATTTATAATGAAAGATATGATGATATTTTAGAATTTCTAATATCAGAGGATGATGAAGAATATTGTCCGCAGGGGTTTAGAGTCAGGAGCAAGGTATTCGTTAATGACTTCAGCAGGTACTGAATCATTTGGATCCTTTGAAGTCAGGTTCAGTCTTTGTAATTTGTCCACAGCCTCCTTCCTACTTTGCTCAATCCGTTTTCCAGTTCCAAAACTTCTCTTTTTCTTCGCTTTGGCAGCACACTTCATCATTATTATCCAGCTTTTACCGTTTAAAGTCATTTATAGTTTTTGCTGCTTCATCAAGATTTTTTTTTCCATTTTCGGAGAATCAATTCGTAGTTCGGAGTGTTTTTCAGAAACTTCACATTCAAATTAAGTCCAGAAGATAGACGTTATATATACACATATAACTGTTGGCGTAGACATCCTGCGAAATATCAAAATACTGATTGCTAATTCCCAATGATTCGTATGGAAATTCTCATTACAAGATGCGAATGAGTAAATGATGGGGTTTCAATGAATAATTATAATGACTTTTTGGAGAGGCTAAAGTCAAAGGGTAATGAAGTTATTGGTACATCTGCTAATAATGTGGTGGAATGTAAAAGGTTTCCTGGTAACGATGGTGTATATCTCAAGGTTATAATAAGGTTAGTCTGACTGAAAAGTTGAAGTTGACTTGCTGGAGCTGTGACAAAACTGGCTACTTTGAATAGGAGTCACAAATTTATTTTTGCTAATAAATGCCAAAGAATCTGACGCGGATACGTTCTTTAAACTTTAACTTTGGTTTCAAGAGTTTTTCGGGTACATAACTGTGGGTAACATGTGGTTGGATCATCATCTCGATTGCTCATCATTCGAAGTGTCTTCAGAAATTTTCGAAGGGTTTGAACACAGATTGTAATCGTTAACATACATTTGATGTTCTAACACAGTTTTGAAGTCAAAATATAGCTTGTGAAAGATGTAAGGATCTAAGAGTGATGATTTTGGTCATATCTCAAGTTGAATTTTGAGATTTCAAAATCAGAATATGTAATTAAATTTTGAATGAGTATGGTTGTTTTGATTTCTATAAAAGAATGTATATTGTTGTGAAAGTAGGGAGTATAATGGATGATTTGCTGAATCAGATTCGAAGAATGTAACATATTAATTGTGAATTTATATATCTCTCGGGTATTACCTACCCGTTAAAAAAAAATTTCACAATTAATATTTTGTACAAAAGAATTTTATTACAGTCTTTATGAAAATATATATATGTAAATTTTTTTCAGATGTAATACAGATTTAATGAGTTAATGTTAAATTAAACTCATTTGATTTACGGTTGAAACTATAATTGAATAATCCCTAAAGGCTTTAAAAAGTACATAACTTTTACGCAGTATTTCTTTAATGACATTTAAATTATGAATCAATACTTCGTTATTTGTTGATGTATGATGTTCGGTTCGTGGAATTCTTGTGAATTTCGCAAAGTACGAATGATGTTATCTGAAAAGTTTCAGGTACATCGATGATGAAGTGTAAAATCAAATATAAACTTGATTTATTATGAATTGGAATTTGTTGAATTGCGACAGAGATTGTAGTTAACGCTGGTTAAGTTGTGGTCGAAGGACGTACATTATTGCATATTTGTAATATGAATTAACCGAGTAGTTAAGATTCACACACAATAGCTTAGCACGGAAAGATTTATTTCAATATATATATATATATATATATATATATATATATATATATATATATATATATATATATATATATATATATATATATATATATATATATAAATATATAATATACATATAATTTCTTCAGAGGGAATGAGTTAATTCTTTATAACTCGTTGATACAATATACACGTTATTGATTCGTAATGATGTCCACAGTGATTCTTGAACTGACGGAGTTTGTGATGTTATCGGTGTTGTTGATTCAGATGTTGACTGTACTGACGATGCTGGTAACGCTGACGGTACTGTTGATGCTGTTGGTAAAGCGAGTTTAGCTTGTTAATCACACACCATTTTTTCAGGGTTTCTACTCTTCCTTCTATCACTTTGGTTCGCTTAACTGATTTATGGTTAGGGCTAGATTAGATAATCTCTAAGACTTTAGAGATTACATAATCGCAGCGGAATGTTTCTCCAATGAAGTTATGAATTAATACTTCGTCAGTTATTATTGTTGGTACACTTCTTGGTATCTATGCTCGTGGGATAGATTGTGAAGTTGAGGTTTACGACGTGGTTGTGGTTGGAGGTGGTAATGGTACTGTTGGCGTTGATGATGGTGGTACTGGTTATGTTGCTGATGCTGCTGCTGGTGTTTGTAATCTCTGCACCATATTCTCCAAAGCCACTACCCGAGCGCGAAGCTCGTTGACTTCTTCTATTACACCGGGGTGATTGTCGGTTCGGACGAGCGGATATATAAAATCTAAAATTTGATGTAATATATAATCGTGACGAGATACTCTGGAAATGAGCGAGAAAATGGTGTTTCGGACAGGTTCACCGGTAAGTGCTTCAGGTTCTTCGTCAAGAGGGCAATGTGGTGGATGGAAGGGATCACATTCTTCTTGTCTCCAATGATTGAGGAGGCTACGAACCCATCCCCAATTCATACAGAATAGGTGATGACTGATTGGTTGATCTATTCCGATCACACTGTTTTCGGAGCTTGAATGGGATTCCATTTCGAAATCTGAGTGACTTGAACAGATGACGAATTCCATTTCGTACGATTGGATAAAGGATATTTTTTTCGATATGAAATGATTTTGGCTAACGGATGGTATTCTAATTACATAGAATATATATATATATATATATATAAATATATATATATATATATATATATATATAGATCAAAAGATTTCGTAGATTACGGAGGACTTTGCGGGATATGTCAGGCAAAGTTTAAAGTAACAGATACGATAAGATATCATTTAGCAGATATGCTAAGATATGAATTTTTGTCTATACACTATTCATGCAATCAATGCAGCAAGACGTGTCTTAGACTAAAAATGATAAGCAGGTAATTTTCTGAGGATGATAAGAAGTTAATTTTTGACACAAAATGATAAGCAAAACTTTTGACATGCAGACACGGTCGAAGTCCAGACACACTAATGCATCCTATCGACTTATCAGTTAGACACACTAATGCAGACCTGGTTCGCTAAGACCACCGCTCTGATACCAACTAAAAGGACCCGTTCATATACATTATAAACGATTCACAATAGTTGATTACATTGCGAGGTATTTGACCTCTATATGATACATTTTACAAACATTTCATTCGTTTTTAAAAGGCAAACTTTCTTTACATCGAAAATTGAAAGGCATGCATGCCATTTCATAATATCCACTATCCAACTATAAATTGATTTAATAATAATCTTTGATAAACTCAATGACTCGAATGCAACGTTCTTCGAAATATGCTATGAAAGACTCCAAGTAATATCTTTAAAATGAGCAGATGTACAGCGGAAGATTTCTTTAACACCTGAGAATAAACATGCTTTAAAGTGTCAACCAAAAGGTTGGTGAGTTCATTAGTTTATCATAATCATTTATTTCCATCATTTTAATAGACCACAAGAATTTCATTTCCAATTCTCATAAATATACGTCCCATGCATAGAGACAAAAATAATCATTCATATGGTGAACACCTGGTAACCGACATTAACTAGATACATATAAGAATATCCCCTATCATTCCGGGATCCTCCTTCGGACATGATATAAATTTCGAAGTACTAAAGCATCCGGTACTTTGGATGGGGTTTGTTAGGCCCAATAGATCTATCTTTAGGATTCGCGTCAATTAGGGTGTCTGTTCCCTAATTCTTAGATTACCAGACTTTAATAAAAAGGGGCATATTCGATTTCGAAAATTCAACCATAGAATGTAGTTTTAATTACTTGTGTCTATTTAGTTAAACATTTATAAAAGCGCATGTATTCTCAGTCCCAAAAATATAAAGGGTAAAAAGGCAAATGAAACTCACGCATATAAATTTTGTAAAAACAGTTAATAAAGCATTTGCATGTATTCTCAGCCCAAAAATGTAAAGATTAAAAAGGGCAAATGAAACTCACCATACTGTATTTCGTAGTAAAAATACATATAACGTCATTGAACAAGTGCAAGGTTGGCCTCGGATTCACGAACCTAAATTAATTATATATAATTATGTGTTGGTCAATATTTGTCTAACAAATTAGGTCAAGTCATAGTGTACCACAATCCTAATGCTCGAGACTAATATGCAAAAGTCAACAAAAGTAAATTTGACTCAAAATAATTTCCAAAAATCTATACATGATTAATATATAGTTTAAATATCGTCGTTTTATATTTTTAAATATTTTTAAAAGATTTATTAGAGTAAATAATATAATTTATTTATTAATAAATAAAATTTTATATTAAATTTATATAATATAATATACTTTTATATATATTAAGTAATAAAATTTATGGGGTTCATTTAATATCATAAAGATAATATGATAGGTATTATTAAAGTAAGTTATTACATGTAGTAAAATATGTTTGTATCACATATTTATTTGATAAAATAATATCTATAATGATAGTAAGTAAAAGTTGTATTATTTTGTAATAATAATTATTATTATAAAAATATCAATATTTATAATTACTAAGATGACACTATGATAAAACGATAATTCTAATTATGATAACTTTAATATTTACGATAATTTTTAATATTATCTTTAAAATAATAATTCTATTTAAAATAATAATAGTAATGATATTTTATAGTAACAATGACATTTCTATTAAAATGATAATTTTTGTTAAAATGATAGTTTTAATACTAACGATACTTTTAATAATAATAGTAATGATAAAAATAATAAGAATGATAATTTTATCTAAATCAATATCTTATAATATTTTAATTTCATCATGATACTCTTACTCATTATTTCCTAATCGTTTCGTTTAATAGCTTTTAATCGTCTTTATATCGTGTTCATAATAATGATAATAATAGTAATCAAAATAGTTAGGTGTTACAAATATTTGTTTTAATTACACTAATATTAATATTGATAGTTACTATAACATTATTAATGATAATACTAATAATTATCTTAATGATAATATAGTAATAATAATAATAACAATAACAATAACCATTTTTAAATAATGATATATACATTAATAATGATAATAATAATAATAATAATAATAATACTAATAATAATAATAATAATAATAATAATAATTGGTTAATAATAATACTAATTATAACTTTAACGATAATAACGATAGTAATAATAAAAAAAATAACATTTTTTAATGATAAATCCCTTTTTATTGATAAAGATAATAATAATGATAATAATAAGATAAAACTAGAACGACGATAAAAACGACGATAATAATAATCATTTTTAATAAAAATATCGAAAATTCAATTGATTATAACTTCTAATCCGTTCATCAAAACCATTCGATATCTAAAGGAAAAGTCCTTAATTTTTTGCTAGCTTTCTAAGGACATGCATATCTTATACCTTATCTCAACCGCAAGTGTAACTAATTCAATATTCAACCTAACCTGTCTAAGGGCAATATCAAAACTACAAGCATGCATAATCCTAAATACTCGAGCACCAGTCAGGGATACACTATTAGTATGTAAAAGTTAAATTATGAGTACTCACGTATCAATATTGAGATTCAATATTGCAGGAAAGGTACGTAGAAGCAACGGAAATGATAAACACTATATTGACCTCACGAGCATACCCATGAACCATACTCAATCACCTCCATAGCTATAACCCATAATTTTCTTAATCCTATCCTACTCAAAAAAAAAAATTCGAAATCACTCGGACAGCACTCCGTCGTAATATTTTATGTATACTAATAATATCTTGAAATAATACGGAGTAAATATATATATGTAAATCGATTGAGAGAGTTTAGAGAAAAATATTTTCAAGTTTCTATGAAATAATGAAACCTATTGAATTCTATTTATAATAGATTTTTGAATTATTAAAGTGAATTATTAAAGTATGAATTATTAAAGTGAATTATTAAAGTATGAATTATTAAAGTGAATTATTAAAGTATGAATTATTAAAGTGAATTATTAAAGTTAAAGTAAAGTAAAAATAAAGTAAAGGTAAAGTTTAAGTATAGTAAAAGTATAAAACTATGTACGTATAATACACGTATAAATATATATAATATTAATTTAAATCGTTATATATATTTAATAAAATAAAATATAAATATCGTTATCTTTATCATACTAGTTAAGTAATGAGTTGTCAAAAGTGGTTCTAGATATTTATAAAAGTTAAATACATTTTAATAATAAAGTTCTTTTTAAACTGAAAACGTTTTTGTACGTTTGAAACTAAATAGATCAATCGTGTCTTTATGAGATTCAATCTTCCACTATCCTTTGTCTAGTTCTCAATGATTGACAATTTGTTCTTATTTATAAATCACTTTACCATTTTTTGAATATTGTTAAAATGGAAAGATTTCTCAAATCAACGTGGGCCTTTCAACAGAGATTTGTAATCATAATTCAATATATCTGATAATTCAATCATTTGATCTTATCTTCTAATTCCATTGATAAACATTTTGAAACAGATACAATCATATAAAGTATTTAATCTAATATTTTGTTTACGTTTCAAATTATCATATATATACACATATACATATATAATCATATTCGTTTAATGGTTCGTGAATCGTTGGAACTTGGTCGAGGTTGAATGAATGTATGAACATAGTTTAAAATTCTTGCAATTTAACTTAACAAATATTGCTTATCGTGTCGGAAACATATAAAGATTAAAGTTTAAATTTGGTTGGAAATTTCCGGGTTGTCACAGTGTTTGTGTGTAATCAAGAGGTCTCGGGTTCGAGCCCGGGCATTGACAGTTTTTGTTTTTGAAGTTTTTCCTTTTAAAGGTAGTTTCCAATATTATTATTATTATTATTATTATTATTATTATTATTATTATTATTATTATTATTATTATTATTATTATTATTATTATTATAAGTATTTTTATTATTATTAAAAATTATTATCATTATTATTAATATCATTATTTTTATTACTAGTATTATCATTATTATTATTCTTACAAAAAATAAATATTATGCATATAAAATTATACTTATAATAATATTACATAAAATAAACATATTTTTTTATATAAACCTTCATATATAACAAATGATGTATTTTTAATATAATATTATTCATATATAAATAATAAAATAACTATATAAATATTAGTCATTTTTAAAGATACATACAAATTAACTATATATAATATATAATTTAAGATATAATAAATTTGTTCGATTACAAATATATGTGTTAATATATATAAATGATATAGGTTCGTGAATCCGAGGTCAACCCGGCATTGTTCAATATAGTCATATGTATTTTTACTACAAAATACATTAGGTGAGTTTCATTTGCTCCGTTTTTAATTGCTTTTGCAATATATATTTTTGGGCTGAGAATACATGCAATATTTTATAAATGCTTTACTAAATAGAGACAAGTGATTAAAATGATATTCTGCGGATTGATTTGCTAGGTAATTTAGTTACATGTTATAAGAAAATGTAAGCGCGAAGCCTAAAGATAGATCTATCGGGCTTAACACCCCCATCCTGTAGGCTGCACTAGACATAAGAGCTAGTGGGCGGATGTTTAGTACTTCGAGGATTATTAATACACTTGCGAGTGTACATATCCATCTTTGCGAAGATGACTTATTATATTATTGTTAAGGTTGGTTACTGAGGACTCAACATAAGCAGAACGGTTTTATACACTTACGAGTGTACATATATTTATAAACGGAAATCTTGTTGTCTATTAATATATTGAAATGATTGTTATGATAAACCTATGAACTCATCAACCTTTTGGTTGATACTTTTAAGCATGTTTATTCTCAGGTACGAATTAAGTCTTCCGCTGTGCATTTGCTCATTTTAAAGATATTACATGGAGTCGTTCAAGACATATAGAGGTCTGTACCTCGCAATGGAACCAGTTGTTGAAGAATTCGTCCAGGTGGATTAGGACGGGTCATCACAGGTGGTATCAGAGCTGGTTTAAGCTGTCTCGTCAGCTTAATCCTAGAGGGGGTTCTCACAGTGTTACCTGTGATGAAGCATTGACTCTTACTCCTCGCAGTCCGAATATGGTTGGCTTTGCCGAGAGGCAGGGCCGTAAAATCAGTGTCTGAGGTACGCTCAGTGGTCACCAGGCGGTTAGTTGGGAAGGCATTGAGTGGGATGCGTCCCCACATGTCACAAGTGGTATCAGAGCGGTGGTCTTAGCGAACCAGGTCTTGCATTAGTGTGTCTAACTGATAGTTGTTTAGGTGCATTATTGAGTCTAGACTTTGACCGTGTCTGCATGTCAAAAGTTTTGCTTATCATTACGTGTCGAAAATTATTTGCTTATCATCCTTAAAATCTAGACACGTCTTACTGCCTCTATTGCATAGACAGTGTATAGATAAATTCATATCTTACTGTATCTGCTAATCCATATCTTAGCGTACCTGTTACTGTAAGCTTTGCCTGTCGTATTCTGTAGATTCCTCCGTAACTTATGGGATTTGAGTATTATATATACATATGTAACTATGTATTGCAGGGTACTAATCTACATCCTATAATCTATTTCTTATCGAAAATCCTTCATCTGATCGTACGAGATGAACCCCTCAACCAGTTTGAGTTCCTTAGATTTCGATAGCTATTCCGATAGTTATTCCGACAGCTATTCCGACATGGATATTCACCTAAGCTCCGAAAGCGGTGTCACCAGAATGAATCAATCAATCATCCATCCCCAATTCATCTGATGAGTTCGTAGTCAAATTAATCAATGAAGACGCGAAGAAGGCGATCCTTTTCACTAACCGAATTTACCTCTTGACGATGAACCTAAAGCACTTACCGGTGAACCTGTTCGTAATACCATTTTCTCTCTTATTTCCAGAGTATCTCAACACGATTATATACTATCTCAAAATTCGAAACCTTATTCACTCGCTCGTTCCTACCGACAATCATCCCGGTGTAATAGAAGAAGTCAACGAGCTTCGGGCTCGAGTAATCAATGTGGAGGATATGGTGCAAAAATTACCAGCTTCAGCAACGTCAGCAACATCCGCAGTACCACCACCATCCAGCAACAGCAACATCCGTATTTACACCTCAAATTTCACAATCTGTCCCACGAACATCAACACCATACGAACCATAGATACCAAGGAGTACCAACAATAATAACCGATGAAGTATTGATCCATAACTTCATTAATATTCTGTGAAGAACATGCGATTCCTAATAGTTAACGATGAAGTATTGACCCATAATTTCATTGATATTCTGCGAAGAATATGTAGTTCCTAATAGTCTTAGAGATTACGTATTCTAGCTCAAACCGAAAATCATATGAGTTTAATATCATATTAACTCATTAAATCTATGATTACATCAGAAGAAAATATATGTATATATGTTTTCATAAAGATTGTAATTAAAAATTATTTCGTACAAACTGTTAATGGTGAAAATATTTTAACGGGTAGGTAATACCCGAGGAATATTTAGATTTCACATTAATAAGTTACACTGTACATTCTTTTAATTCCGATTCAACAGTCATTTATTATCCTACCTACATCCACAGATATACGAATCCGTTCACCGCAGAATAACTATTTTCATCCAATTTCATATTTGAATTTTGATTTATCAGAATCCAACAAGTGGCATAATGAAGAAAACATTGGACAAAATAAAATTTGTTAGAAACAAACAAATTAACTATGAGAAATTTTGTTAAGAATCCACGCTAACTGTTCCTAGCTAACTGTTAATTCCGTATTACCTTTTATTTATCGCAATTTATTTATCGCATTTTATTTATCGCAATTTTAATTCTCGCAATTTTAATTATCGTCATTTAATTTCTGTTATTTATTTTACGTACTTTAAATATTAGGACACGTATACAAAGTTTTGACATATCATATCGACTCATGTATATATATTATTTGGAATAACCATAGACACTCTATATGATGTAATGCTCAAGTTCGCTATACAGTGTTGAGGTTGATTCTACAATAATATATATACTTTGAGTTATGATCAAGTCTGAGACATGTACACGAATTCTGTAATTGTATATATGTATAATAATATTCTTGGTACATCCTAACACAATAAGTATACAATACGTTTTGATAAATCATAAGACAATACGTACACAATACGTCTTAGTTAATTCTAAGACAATACGTATACAATACGTCTCTGGGTTGATGCAAAGACAATACGTATACAATACGTCGTGGGGGTAATTCTAAGAATATATATATATATATATAAACCGATTATTGGACTATCAACATTGGACAATTAAAAATGAATTAAAATATTGATTATAACATATGAAACTAAACAATTCTTCAAGTTTGCCACTTGATTTCATCTTAAACAATCTTTTGTATCTTGACGATTACCATCTCCGTTCAAACCCTTCGATATTCTTGAAAACCCTCGGTTTGAAAACCAATGATCCAGATCCGTTAACTTTGAAAATGCTGACGAAGCAGCATGTTGTAGATGGTCTTAATGGTCAAAAGTTGATGATAAATAATGGAACACTCGATAGAAAATTTGGTACTGAAAAACGGATTGAGCTAACCACGAAGGAGATCAAGGAAAAATACAAGGACCAAACCCTATATTCAAAGAATTCAGGTAATTCTGGATCCGATGAAACCTTCAACGAATATCTTGCTCCATACACATGTTAAAATCTTGCGGAAAATCTTTCTTCATCAACCTTCGAACTTAGAAATTCCAAAATATCATCATCAATATTCTCGATATTTCTGAGGATATTTTCATAAGTATTCTTGTTCGAAATTATATACTTCTTCGTGCTTTCTGTATTACCTTATATTCGAAACTTCTGTAAAATTTAAATATAAATTACGAATGAATTTTGGAAAAGTGTTAAGAATTTGAGCATGAGTTAGTATAATATAATGACACTTGACCAACGTGATTATATTACAGTAAGTCATGCTGAAAGTTCTAATGAAACATGATGATTCACAGAATATATCGTCATCATGTGCCATGTTACATAACTCTTTCATTCTGCTTAACTTCTGAACATATCAGAAAATATATTCTTGATAGTTCTATCCTCAGTGATTCTAGTATTTTGACAAATCAAATCGTGCTATTATGTTCTTTCTTGTTTAGAACATTAAGTTTATTCGAAACCCCATACTTACGAATTCTGGACCATTACTCGCTTTACTAGAGGTCGAGAAGAAAATAAAAAGGCAAAGAGCTCCATAATATAAGAGAAAATATAAAGCCCAATAACAAAATGGAGGTTACAGACCGTGGATATTAATACGAATAGCAATATAAAGACACGGTAGAATTAAGAATAGTACCACCCCAAGGTAATAGTAGAAGTAAACAGATTCTTCTGGTGGAAGATTAAAAAGAAGGATGACAGAAATGATAATTAGGAAAATATCAAGGATTAGAACTGGATGAAGCATTTTCACAATCTTTTAGAAGTAAGAATTAAGAAAGAAAGTATAGGAGTGATGAAAATAATGGAACGGAAAGGATTAATTTATAATGAAAATTTCAGGCATATCAATCGAGGTAGATGATCGCATTTAATTAAAGAGGATCTAAATTTTCTTATTTAACGAAGAATCAAATCTTATATAGATTTCAAAGATCATCTTTAAATCCATTGAATTCCGAAAATCAACTATTACTACATCAAAAGTTAAGACGAATCTTTAATTCCTAATTTCACTCTTTTGTGACAGCTTCACTCGTACGCTTCACATAATCGAACCGTTTTATCTATATTAATCAATAATGATAAAACTCTATTTATCAACTCATATTCGTCATGAAAACATTTTTAGTGTTACCCATGACGACCTCGATCAAATTTCGGGACGAAATTTCTTTAACGGGTAGGTACTGTCATGACCCGGAAATTTCTGACCAAATTTAAACTAAATCTTAAAATAATTTCGACACGATAAGAAAAGTCTGTTAGGTTGAGTCTCAAAAATTTTGAACTGTTTCATATATTCATTGACCTTCGACTATTTCCTACGATTCACGAACAACTATTTGTAAATAGATGCATATATATTTAAATATAAATATAAATTTATATATATATATATATATATATATATATATATATATATATATATATATATATATATATATATATATATAAAATTTGAAATATAAATTGAAATAATAATACTTATTATTAATATTGTTATTGTTATTTATATTATTCTTATTAATGATATTGAAAGTATTATTATTATTATTATTAATATATTTATTTGTATTTATAAATTACTAATCAAAATATTAGATAAATATTACAGAATTCGTTACACATCCCTATCAAGTTTAAATTTTCTCTTCTGTCTTCTTGTTCTGACTGAATATTCCTGTCGACACATTAATTACAAAAGAGGAGGTGGTTATGTGCTGTAAAGCATATGGGAATAATTATCATTTTATTTTGCTGACTTTCTAATAAAAAAACACATGCATATAATTCTATATATAATATATATGACCAACTATATTCTTAATCATCGAAAACATTATTTCCTTGTGTTGTTTTCGTGAACTCACCCAACCACATCACCCTTCTTATTCAAGTGCAACTAGTTACTATTTTCCAGTAGAACATCAAACGACCTCCTACCACCACCTTAAACCCATCGTGGCAACCACCTATCTCATCTATTTATTCTCTATACCTCATGTATTTATACAATTACATAGAGGAAAACACACCCTTTCATCACCAACTCATCACTCTCTAGAAACTCACGTATTTGCTTCTGAGTACTAACTAAAAATAACCGTCTCCCATGATGATCACCTTACAAACACCTTCTTCGGCACCCCACCATCACAAACCCGTGACTGCGAGCACCACTCTACAACTACCTCACATCACCATCAATCATCAATCATCATCACCCCTAACCCATTAACTACCATGGATTCCGGTGGAAACTACAAACGTCTGCTACAATGATTGTTTTTCTTCTGCTCCTCATTCGAACCCAAAACATCACCCTTTGAAACTGCTACACCTTATTCTTCTACTGCTGTCGCACACCATCTGTTTCAGTTCCTGTCGAACAATCCTCAAGACCCAAACATGTACCTGCTATTGCTATGTGATTTTTTTCTAGATATTGTTCAAACGAAATCATTGAAGAAGACGATGGATAGTTACTGTATCGCTACTATCCAATTTCTGTTTCTTCTATTTCCTTGTTGACCGGACACCACTCAACTCAAAACCATGGTAAATAACTGCTGCTATGTCTGTGTTTGTTATTTTTGTCAAGCCCAACCCAAAACACAAAGGAAGAAGATGAATACGATATTGCTTACTGTTGCTGCTGTGGTGTTTTATTTCTGCTGCTGCAGCTTTACGTGTTTAATGCTATGGTGAACGAAATCTTAATAAATAATGATGATGAATGATCATATAATAGTGATGAGCCATCAAAATTGATCAAGTAAATTAATATTCTATTAACCCACTAGTAAGTGGTAGGGTTTCTATGCTAAATCCTTATCAATCGAACTGTGCAAGTTATAAAGATAATGTACTTGGGCTGATTTTACATACCATATCGCAGTTGGGCCGTGATTTTATTTAAAGTTTTAGGTTGTGATTTAAAATCTTGAGCCGTGAACTTTGGGTTCTATTGGGCCGAATGGTTATGTTGAGTGAGTTGATGCAATGGTATTAGCGAATGATTATGTGATTATGATTATGAAAATGATAAACGTGATACTATATTAATGATAATGATTATAATGGTAATAAAGGATAACGAATGATGATGATGAGTTCATAAGGTTGATGATGAAGATAGAATAAGGATGATATGATGAATTTATTACACGGTGTTATACATGATATATACTTAAACACGAGAGTTCTAATCAGAAAATAACCAACAACACAGTGGTTAAGGGTGTTTGTGTGTAATCAAGAGGTCTCGGGTTCGAGCCCGGGCATTGACAGTTTTTGATTTTTAAGTTTTTTCTTTTAAAGGTAGTTTTCATTATTATTATTATTATTATTATTATTATTATTATTATTATTATTATTATTATTATTATTATTATTATTATTATTATTATTATTATTATTATTATAAGTATTATTATTATTATTAAAATTTATTATCATTATTATTATTATCATTATTTTTATTACTAGTATTATCATTATTATTATTCTTACAACAAATAAATATTATGCATATAAAATTATACTTATAATAATATTACATATAATAAACATATTTTTTTATATAAACATTCATATATAACAAATGATGTATTTTTAATATAATATTAATCATATATAAATACTAAAATAACTATATAAATATTAGTCATTTTTAAAGATACATACAAATTAACTATATATAATATATAATTTAAGATATAATAAATTTGTTCGATTACAAATATATGTGTTAATATATATAAATGATATAGGTTCGTGAATCTGAGGTCAACCCGTCATTGTTCAATATAGTCATACGTATTTTTACTACAAAATACATTAGGTGAGTTTCATTTGTTCCCATTTTAATTGCTTTTGCAATATATATTTTTGGGCTGAGAATACATGCAATATTTTATAAATGCTTTACGAAATAGAGACAAGTGATTAAAATGATATTCTACGGATTGATGTGCTAGGTAATTTAGTTACATGTTATAAGAGCATGTAAGCGCGAATACTAAAGATAGATCTATCGGGCTTAACACCCCCATCATGTAGGCTGCACTAGACATAAGAGCTAGTGGGCAGATGTTTAGTACTTCGAGGATTATTTATACACTTGCGAGTGTACATATCCATCTTTTTGAAGATGACTTATTATATTATTGTTAAAGTTGGTTACTGAGGCCTCAACATAAGCAGAACGGTTTTATACACTTGTGAGTGTACATATATTTATAAACGGAAATCTTGTGGTCTATTAATATATTGAAATGAGTGTTATGATAAACCTATGAACTCACCAACCTTTTGGTTGACACTTTTAAGCATGTTTATTCTCAGGTACGAATTAAGTCTTTCGCTGCGCATATGCTCATTTTAAAGATATTACATGGAGTTGTTCAAGACATATAGAGGTCTGTACCTCGCAATGGAACCAGTTGTTGAAGACTTCGTCCAGGTAGATTAGGACGGGTCGTCACATTAATACACTTAATGACATGTTTACTTATCATTTATCATGATTAAACATAGTGTATCAATATCTTAATATGATTCATATGTATTTAGTAAGACGTTGTTATAACAATAATCGTTATATATATCGTTTCGAGTTTCTTAATTCAATAAACTCAATTTTATGTATATAACTCATTGTTAAAATACCTAATGAGATACTTACTTATCATAATATAATGTTAACTATATATATAATCATATATATGTCATCATATAGTTTTTACAAGTTTTAACGTTCGTGAATCACCGGTCAACTTGGGTGGTCAATTGTCTATATGAAACCTATTTCAATTAATCAAGTCTTAACAAGTTTAATTGCTTAACATGTTAGAAACACTTAATCATGTAAATAAAAATTTCATTTAATATATATAAATATGGAAAAGTTCGGGTCTCTACAGTACCTACCCGTTAAATAAATTTCGTCCCGAAATTTTAAGCAGTTGGAGGTGTTGACGTATCTTCTGGAAATAAGTACGGGTATTTCTTCTTCATCTGATCTTCTCGTTCCCAGGTGAACTCGGGTCCTCTAAGAGCATTCCATCGAACTTTAACAATTGGTATCTTGTTTTGCTTAAGTCTTTTAACCTCACGATCCATTATTTTGACCGGTTCTTCGACGAATTGAAGTTTTTCGTTGATTCGGATTTCGTCTAACGGAATAGTGAGATCTTCTTTAGCAAAACATTTCTTCAAATTTGAGACGTGGAAAGTGTTATGTACAGCTGCGAGTTGTTGTGCTAATTCAAGTCAGTAAGCTACTGGTTTTACACGATCAATAATCCTGAATGGTCCTATATACCTCGGATTTAATTTCCCTCAATTACCAGATCGAACAACACTTTTCCAAGGTGCAACCTTAAGCATGGCCATCTCTCCAATTTCAAATTCTATATCTTTTCTTTTAATGTCGGCGTAGCTCTTTTGTCGACCTTGGGCGGTTTTCAACCGTTGTTGAATTTGGATGATCTTCTCGGCAGTTTCTTGTATTATCTCTGGACCCGTAATCTGTCTATCCCCCACTTCACTCCAACAAATCGGAGACCTGCACTTTCTACCATAAAGTGTTTCAAACGGCGCCATCTCAATGCTTGAATGGTAGCTGTTGTTGTAGGAAAATTCTGCTAACGGAAGGTGTCGATCCCAATTGTTTTCGAAATCAATAACACATGCTCGTAGCATGTCTTCAAGTGTTTGTATCATCCTTTCGCTCTGCCCATCAGTTTGTGGATGATAAGCAGTACTCATGTCTAGACGATTTCCTAATGCTTGCTGTAATGTCTGCCAGAATCTTGAAATAAATCTACCATCCCTATCAGAGATAATAGAGATTGGTATTCCATGTCTGGAGACGACTTCCTTCAAATACAATCGTGTTAACTTCTCCATCTTGTAATCTTTTCTTATTGGCAGGAAGTGTGTTGATTTGGTGAGACCATCAACTATTATCCAAATAGTATCAAAACTACATGCAGTCCTTGTCAATTTATTGATGAAATCCATGGTAATGTTTTTCCATTTCCATTCCGGGATTTCGGGTTGTTGAAGTAGACCTGATGGTTTCTGATGCTCCGCTTTGACCTTAGAACACGTCAAACATTCTCCTACGTATTTAGCAACATCGGCTTTCATACCTGGCCACCAAAAATGTTTCTTGAGATCCTTGTACATCTTTCCCGTTTCAGGGTGTATTGAGTAGTAAGGTTATTGTGAATCATTATATTCATAGCTTTTACTCGAATGGGTTCTCTGTCCTTTCTGCTCAAGGTGTCGGCTACCACATTTGCCTACCCCGGGTGGTAACGAATCTCAAAGTAGTAATTATTCAACAATTCAATCCACCTGCGCTGTCTCATGTTCAGTTGTTTCTGATTAAATATGTGTTGAAGACTTTTGTCGTCGGTATATATAATACTTTTGACCCCATATAAGTAGTGCCTCTAAGTCTTTAATGCATAAACAACTGCGCCTAATTCCAAATCATGCGTCGTATAATTCTGTCGTGAATCTTCAATTGTCTAGACGCATAAGCAATTACCTTCGTTCGTTGCATTAATACACAACCGAGATCTTGCTTTGAAGTGTCTCAATATATCACAAAATCATCATTCCCTTCAGGTAATGATAATATAGGTGTCGTAGTTAACTTTTTCTTTAACAATTGAAACGCTTTCTCTTGTTCATCCTTCCATTCAAATTTCCTCCCTTTATGCGTTAATGCAGTCAAGGGTTTTGATATTCTGGAAAAATCTTGGATGAACCTTCTGTAGTAACCAGCTAGTCCTAAAAATTGGCATATATGCTTCGGAGTTTTCGGGGTTTCCCATTTTTCAACGGTTTCAATCTTTGCTGGATCCACCTGAATACCTTCTTTGTTCAGTATGTGACCGAGGAATTGAACTTCTTCCAACCAAAATGCACACTTTGAAAACTTAGCGTACAGTTTTTTCTTCCTTAACAACTCTAGCACTTTTCTCAAATGTTCTTCATGCTCTTGGTCATTCTTTGAGTAAATAAGTATGTCATCGATGAAAACAATGACAAACTTGTCAAGGTATGGTTCACACACTAGGTTCATGAGGTCCATGAACACAGCTGGTGCGTTAGTCAACCCAAACGGCATAACCATAAACTCGTAATGACCGTAACGCATCCTGAAAGCAGTCTTTGGAATATCATCCTCCTTCACCCGCATTTGATGATACCCAGAACATAAATCAATCTTAGAATAAACCGATGAGCCTTGTAGTTGATCAAATAAGTCATCGATTCTCGGTAGTGGGTAGCGGTTCTTGATGGTAAGTTTGTTTAACTCCCGGTAGTCGATACATAACCTAAATGTACCATCCTTCTTCTTGACAAACTAAACAGGAGCTCCCCATGGTGATGTGCTTGGTCGAATGAAACCATGCTCTAAAAGTTCTTGTAATTGGCTCTGAAGTTCCTTCAATTCGGTGGGTGCGAGTCTGTATGGAGCACGAGCTATTGGTGCAGCTCTCGGTACAAGGTCTATTTGAAATTCAACAGACCGGTGTGGAGGTAGTCCTGGTAATTCTTTCGAAAATACATCAGGAAATTCTTTTGCGACGGGAACATCATTGATGTTCTTTTCTTTGGAATTTACTTTCTCGACGTGTGCTAGCACAGCATAGCAACCTTTTTTTATTAGTTTTTGTGCCTTTAGGTTACTAATAAGATTTAACTTTGCGTTGCTCTTTTCTCCGTACACCATTAAGGGTTTTCCTTTTTCTCGTATAATGCGAATTGCATTTTTGTAACAAACGATCTCTGCTTTTACTTCTTTCAACTAGTCCATATCGATTATCACATCAAAACTCCCTAATTCTACTGGTATCAAGTCAATCTTAAATGTTTCGCTAACCAGTTTAATTTCTCGATTCCGACATATATTATCTTCTGTAATTAATTTACCGTTTGCTAATTCGATTAAAAATTTATTATCCAAGGGCGTCGGTGAACAACTTAGTTTAGCATAAAAATCTCCACTCATATAGCTTCTATCCGCACCTGAATCAAATAAAACATAAGCAGATTTATTGTCAATGAGAAACGTACCCGTAACAAGCTCCGGGTCTTCCTGCGCTTCTGCCGTATTAATATTGAAAACTCTTCCGTGGCCCTACCCATTAGTATTCTCCTGATTCGGGCAATTTCTACTAAAGTGGCCCGATTTTCCACATCCAAAACAAACTATGGCGGTGTTATTGGTTCCGACATTATTTGTTCGTTTAGTTCTGTTATGCATTGGTCCGTAGATTTCGCACTTCTTCGCGCTATGACCATTTCTTTTACACCTGTTGCAAAATGTCGTGCAGAACCCCAGGTGATGCTCTTCACATCTTTGGCATGGCTGTTTTTGGTTTTTTGTTGCCATTGTTGTTATTGAGATTGTTATTGGGATTGTTATTGTTGCTACTGTTGTTGTTGTTGTTATTGTTGTTGGGACGGTTATTGTAGTTGTTGTTGGGACGTTTGTTGAAGTTTTTGTTGCGATTGATGTTGCGGTTATTGGGATAGTTATTGCGATTGTGGTTGTGATTGTTGTTGTTGTATTGGTGACTCTTGTCGTTGATTTATTCCCACTTTCTCTTGACTTGTTTCATGTTAGCCTCTTCAGTCACCTGCTCTTTAATCCTTCCTTCGATCTGGTTCACTAATTTGTGAGCCATTTAACTTGCCTTTTGTATGGAGGCGGGATCGTGTGAACTCACATCTTCTTGAATTCTTTCTGGTAACCCTTTTACAAATGTGTCGATCTTCTCTTCTTTGTCTTCGAACATTCTGGGACACAATAGGCACAATTCTGTGAATCGTCGTTCGTACGTGGTGATATCGAAACCTTACGTTCGTAATCCTCTAAGCTCTACATTTAGCTTATTGACCTCGTTTCTAGGATGATACTGCTCGTTCATCAATTGCTTAAATGCTGACCATGGTAGTGCGTAAGCAGCATCTTGTCCTACCTGCTCGAGATAGGTATTCCACCATGTTAACGCCGTACCTGTGAAGGTATGCGTAGCGTACTTAACTTTGTCCTCTTCAGTACACTTACTTATGGCAAACACCGATTCGACCTTCTCGGTCCACTGTTTAAATCCAATTGGTCCTTCGGTTCCATCAAATTCCAAAGGTTTGCAGGCCGTGAATTCTTTGTAGGAGCATCCTATACGATTTCTTGTGAAATTAGTTCCACTGCTAGATCCAGAGTTATTGTTATTTTGCATCGCAGCCTGTACTGCGGCTATGTTTGCTGCAAGGAAAATACGAAAGTCTTCCTCACTCATGTTCAAATTCTGACGAGTCGCCGGTGCCATTTCCTTCAAAAATAGCCAAAATAATTGAGTTAATCATATAGAATTTAAGAGTAGTCAATAGTATTTCATAGCATAATATGAACTTATTTATAAAATCTTTTTCTTCATATTAGCATTTTATAGTTTTAATTCTGGTAGTACCTATCCGTTAAGTTCATACTTAGCTGCTATTATACAATTCAACTACTACAATTCTATATGAAAAACTTATTACAATAATATTTCGCGTTCAAACTTTATACAATATTTTACAAACTTACAATACCGCTATTATACATATAGGATGAAATATAGCACATAATAACTTTGCTACTCGGCAGCTATGAAGGCAATTCTAGTTAATGCGCAAGTTGTTCAGCAAAAGAAATAAAGACACGTAATTCATAAGTCCAGAAACAAGTCATGCATTCAGGTTTTATTAAGATGACTTCCCATCCTTGATCTTGTGGAAAGTAACCGTTATGACCATTGGCTAGGCAGCATGTTGTAATGTCGTCAAAAGGATGAGGGTTTCGTAATGTCCAACAGCCCCGTAATAATCTAAAAACCTTGTTTCTCACCCCAACTACTGAATCCGTCACTTGTGGGAAGGTTTTATTTCAAAGTTGTAATCCGATGTTCTTTTTCTCACTTTGGTAAGAAGCGAACATCACTAACCCGTAAGTATAACATGCTTCTTTATGTTGCATGTTAGAAGCTTTTTTTAACTCACGAAATCCTATGTTGGGATATGTTGAGTCAAAATAGGTTCTTAACCCGTAGCGTAAAATTGCATTTGAGTTCCCCTCATTTAACGCTTTAAAGAAAACACGGCGTAACTTACGGTCTCCCCAATGTGATATACCCCACCTATCAAAGGAAAGCCTTTTATAAACTAAGGCATTTCTGGAAAGTCTTTCAAATGTTTGACAAGTTAATTTCTCCATAACTAAATGTGCTGATGAATTCTGACCGACTCCAGAAAAGATTTCCTCAATCATATCCTCTGGTAGGTCTTCTAAAATATTCGGTTGTCTACCCTTAACGTCCATTTTGTTTTTATACTGTAAAATAGACATGGATTAGATTCGCAAAAGACAATTAACAAACAATACAAGCAATTTTTACATAGAACAAAAAAGGACAAGCACACTACAATACATATAATACACAACATGATTACAACCCTCTAATCTGAATCACTGGTTTCTTCTTCTTCGGACTTGGTTCGTTTTCCTAATTATCTAGGGATATATGGTGTTCCTCTAATACGAGCCGTTGTTTTCCACAATGGTTTAGAAAAACCTGGTGGTTTAGAGGTTCCCGGGTTATTGTTACAATTTAGGAAATACGGACATTGCCGATACATATAAAGTTCATCGGGGTTGGAATCACGTTTTTGTATTTTTATACCTTTTCCCTTATTATTTTCTTTTGCTTTATTAAATTGGGTCGAGGTAATTTCTATAACATCATCAGAATCCTCATCGGGATCCGATTCATCGGAAAATTGGTAATCTTCCCAATATTTTGCTTCCTCGGCGGAAACATCATTGATCATTATTGACTTTGGTCCATTGATTGAGGATTTTCTTTTATTTAATCGATTTACAGTAGGTATCAATATTTCTTCCTTCGAAACCTCTTCTTCTTTCGGTTCCTCCTCTTCCGGTTCCTCCTCTTCCGGTTCCTCTTCGGGAATTTGTGAATCTTCCCAAAGTATATTCGACTCTTCATTATTATTAGGTGAGTCGATGGGATTTGTACTAGTGGTGGACATCTATCACACAATATCAAACACATTAAGAGGTTAATATATCACATAATATTTACATGTTAATAATATATAGTTTCCAACAAAAGTGTTAAGCAATCATTTTTAAAGAAAACACGGTCGAAGTCCAGACTCACTAATGTATCCTAACAAACTCGATAAGACACACTAATGCAAATTTCTGGTTCTCTAAGACCAACGCTCGGATACCAACTGAAATGTTCCGTTCATACTGATTATAAACGTTCCATATTAATTGATTTCGTTACGAGGTTTTGACCTCTATATGAGACGTTTTTCAAAGACTGCATTCGTTTTTAAAACAAACCATAACATTATTTTATTGACAAGGTTTAAAGGACATCACCTAGATTGTCAGAAATGATAATCTAAAAAATATCACACTTACACACTACCAATACATATTGGTTTACAATATTAATATGTTACAACAAAGTAAATTTCGAATGCAGTTTTAAACAATATTATACAAGCATGCTGACTTCAAATCTTGTCCATATATTAGCATGCAATAGCGGAAGCTCTTAATAATCACCTGAGAATAAACATTCTTTAAACGTCAATAAAAATGTTGGTGAGTTATAGGTTTAACCTATATATTTATCAAATCGTAATAATAGACCACAAGATTTCATATTTCAATACACATCCCATACATAGAGATAAAAATCATTCATATGGTGAACACCTGGTAACCGACATTAACAAGATGCATATAAGAATATCCCCTATCATTCCGGGACATCCATCGGACATGATAAAACAACATCGAAGTACTAAAGCATCCGCTACAACAGATGGGGTTTGTTGAGCCTAATAGATCTATCTTTAGGATTCGCGTCAATTAGTAAACTGGTTTACTAGTTCTTAGGTTACCAAGTAAAAAGGGGCATATTCGGCTTCGATCGTTCAACCATAGAAAGTAGTTTCAAGTACTTCTGTCTATTTTGTAAATTATTTATAAAGCTGCATGTATTCTCATCCCGAAATATTAGATTTTAAAAGTGGGACTATAACTCACTTTCACATATTTTTACTTCGTCGGAAAGTAAGACTTGGCCACTGGTCGATTCATGAACCTATAATAAATATGTACATATATATCAACGTATGTTCAAAATATATTTACAACAATTTTAATACGTTTTAATGTTTTAAGTTTATTAAGTCAGCTGTCCTCGTTAGTAACCTACAACTAGTTGTCCATAGTTAGATGTACAGAAATAAATTGATATATATTATCTTGACCCAATCCACGACCTAGTATATACACGTCTTAGGCTAGATCACAACTCAAAGTATATATATTTTTGGAATCAACCTTAACCATGTATAGCTAACTCAAACATTACTGCATATAGAGTGTCTATGGTTGTTCCAAATAATATATATACATGGGTCGATATGATATGTCAAAACATTTGCATACGTGTCTATGGTATCCCAAGATTACATAATATATTAGAATACATGTATAATACAATATAAGTTAGCTAGGATATGATTTGAATAGAATTGTTACAATATTTCCCGTAGCTACAACAATAAAAAAATATTCAATCTTGTTTTACCCATAACTACTTCGTTTTAAATCTATTTTGAGTGAATCAAATTGCTATGGTTTCATATTGAACTCTATTTTATGAATATAAATAGAAAAAGTATAGGTTTATAGTTGGAAATATAAGTTACAAGTCGTTTTTGTAAGAGGTAGTCATTTCAGTCGAAAGAACGACGTCTTGATGACCATTTTGAAAAACATACTTCCACTTTGAGTTTAACCATGATTTTTGGATATAGTTTCATGTTCATAAGAAAAACCATTTTCCCAGAAGAACAACTTTTAAATCAAAGTTTATCATAGTTTTTAATTATCAAACCCAAAACAGCCCGCAGTGTTACTAAGACGGCGTATGTCCAGTTTTACGGTATTTTTCGTGTTTCCAGGTTTTAAATCATTAAGTTAACATATAATATAGATATAGAATATGTGTTTAGTTGATTTTAAAAGTCAAGTTAGAAGGATTAACTTTTTTTGTGAACAAGTTTAGAATTAAATAAACTATGTTCTAGTGATTTCAAGCTTAAACCTTCGAATAAGGTAGTTTTATATATATGAATCGAATGATGTTATGAACATCATTACTACCTCAAGTTTTGTGGATAAACCTACTGGAAATGAGAAAAATAGATCTAGCTTCAAAGGATCCTTGGATGGCATGATAGTTCTTGAAGCAGAATCATGACACGAAAACAAGTTCAAGTAAGATTTCCACTCGAAATAAGATTGTTATAGTTATAGAAATTGAATCAAAGTTTGAATATGAGTATTACCTTGTATTAGAAATATATCTTACTGTAAATAATAAAGATTTCTTGAGGTTGGATGATCACTTTACAAGATTGGAAGTAAGCTAGCAAACTTGGAAGTATTCTTGATTTTATGAAACTAGAACTTATAGAATTTATTAAGAACACTTAGAACTTGAAGATAGAACTTGAGAGAGATCAATTAGATGAATAAAATTGAAGAATGAAAGTGTTTGTAGGTGTTTTTGGTCGTTGGTATATGGATTAGATATAAATGATGTGTAATTTTGTTTACATGTAAATAAGTCATGAATGATTACTAATATTTTTATAATTTTATGAGATATTTCATGCTAGTTGCCAAATGATAGTTCCCACATGTATTAGGTAACTCACATGGGCTGCTAAGAGTTGATCATTGGAGTGTATATACCAATAGTACATACATCTAAAAGCTGTGTATTGTATGAGTACGAATACGGGTGCATACGAGTAGAATTGTTGATGAAAATGAATGAGGATGTAATTGTAAGCATTTTTGTTAAGTAGAAGTTCTTTGATAAGTGTCTTGAAGTCTTTCAAAAGTGTATGAATACATATTAAAACACTACATGTAAATACATTTTAATTGAGTCGTTAAGTCATCGTTAGTCGTTTCATGTAAATGTTGTTTTGAAACCTTTAGGTTAACAATCTTGTTAAATGTTGTTAACCCATTGTTTATTATATTTAAAGAGATGTTAAATTGTTACATTATCATGATATTATGATATAAAATATATCTTAGTATGATATATATACAGTTAAATATCTTTACAACGATAATCATTACATATATGTCACGATTCGAAATCATTAAGTTAGTAGTCTTGTTTTTACATATGTAGTTCATTGTTAATTGTCATGACCCGGAAATTTCTGACCAAATTTAAACTAAATCTTAAAATAATTTCGACACGATAAGAAAAGTCTGTTAGGTTGAGTCTCAAAAATTTTAAACTGTTTCATATATTCATTGACCTTAGACTATTTCCTACGATTCACGAACAACTATTTGTAAATAGATGCATATATATTTAAATATAAATATAAATAAATATATATATATATATATAATAAATTGAAATATAAATTGAAATAATAATACATATTATTAATATTGTTATTGTTATTTATATTATTCTTATTAATTATATTGAAAGTATTATTATTATTATTAAGATATTTATTTATATTTATAAATTACTAATCAAAATATTAGATAAATATTACAGAATTCGTTACACATCCCTATCAAGTTTAAATTTTCTCTTATGTCTTCTTGTTCTGACTGAATATTCCTGTCGACACATTAATTACAAAAGAGGAGGTGGCTATGTGCTGTAAAGCATATGGGAACAATTATCATTTTGTTTTTTCTGACTTTCTAATACAAAAACACATGCACATAATTGTATATATAATATATATGACCCACTATATTCTTAATCATCGATAAACATTATAATATAGATGACCCACTATATTATAATAATAATTATTATTATTATTATTATTATTATTATTATTATTATTATTATTATTATTATTATTATTATTATTATTATTATCATTATCATTATTATTATTATTATTATTATTATTATTATTATTATTATTATAAGTATAAGTATTATTATTGTTAAAAATTATTATCATTATTATTATTATCATTATTTTTATTACCAGTATTATCATTATTATTATTCTTACAACAAATAAATAGTATGCATATAAAATTATACTTATAATAATATTACATATAATAAACATATTTTTTTATATAAACATTCATATGTAACAAATGATGTATTTTTAATATAATATTAATCATATATAAATAATAAAATAACTATATAAATATTAGTCATTTTTAAAGATACATACAAATTAACTATATATAATATATAATTTAAGATATAATAAATTTGTTCGATTACAAATATATGTGTTAATATATATAAATGATATAGGTTCGTGAATCCGAGGTCAACCCAGCATTGTTCAATATAGTCATATGTATTTTTACTACAAAATACATTAGGTGAGTTTCATTTGCTCCCTTTTTAATTGCTTTTGCAATATATATTTTTGGGCTGAGAATACATGAAATATTTTATAAATGCTTTACGAAATAGAGACAAGTGATTAAAATGATATTCTGCGGATTGATTTGCTAGGTAATTTAGTTACATGTTATAAGAGCATGTAAGCGTGAATCCTAAAGATAGATCTATCGGGCCTAACACCCCCATCCTGTAGGCTGTACTAGATATAAGAGCTAGTGGGCGGATGTTTAGTACTTCGAGGATTATTAATACACTTGGGAGTGTACATATCCATCTTTGTGAAGATGACTTATTATATTATTTTTAAGGTTCGTTACTGAGGCCTCAACATAAGCAGAACGGTTTTATACACTTGCGAGTGTACATATATTTATAAACAGAAATCTTGTGGTCTATTAATATATTGAAATGATTGTTATGATAAACCTATGAACTCACCAACCTTTTGGTTGACACTTTTAAGCATGTTTATTCTCAGGTACAAATTAAGTCTTCCACTATGCATTTGCTCATTTTAAAGATATTACATGGAGTCGTTCAAGACATATAGAGGTCTGTACCTCGCAATGGAACCAGTTGTTGAAGAATTCGTCCAGGTGGATTAGGACGGGTCGTCACAGGTGGTATCAGAGCTGGTTTAATTATTCTCGTTGGCTTAATTGTAGAGGGGGTTCTCATAGTGTTACTTGTGACGAAGCATTGGCTCTTACTCCTCGCGGTCTGAATATGGTTGGCTTTGCCGAGAGGCAAGGCCAATAAATCAGTGTCTGAGGTACGCTTAGTGGTCTCCAGGCGGTTAGCTGGGAAGGCACTGAGTGGGATGCATCCCCACATGTCACAGGTGGTATGAGAGTGGTGGTCTTAGCGAACCAGGTCTTGCATTAGTGTGTCTAACTTATAGTTGTTTAGATGCATTAGTGAGTCTGGACTTTGACTGTGTCTGCATGTCAAACGTTTTTCTTATCATTATGTGTCGAAAATTATTTGCTTATCATCCTTAAAGTCTAGACACGTCTTACTGCCTCTATTTCATAGACAATGTATAGATAAATTCATATCGTACCGTATCTGCTAATCCATATCTTAGCGTACCTGTTACTGTAAACTTTGCCTGTCGTATTCCGTAGATTCCTCCGTAACTTATGGGATTTGAGTATTATATATACATATGTAACTATGTATTGCAGGGTACTAATCTACATCCTATAATCTATTTCTTATCGAAAATCCTTTATCTGGTCGTACGAGATGAACCCCTCAACCAGTTCGAGTTCCTCAGATTTCGATAGCTATTCCGATAGTTATTCCGACAGCTATTCCGACATGGATATTCACCTAAGCTCCGAAAGCGGTGTCACCAAAATGAATTAATCAATCATCCATCCCCAATTCATTTGATGAGCTCGTAGTCGAATTAATCAATGGAGACGCGAAGAAGGCGATCCTTTTAACCAACCGAATTTACCTCTTGACGATGAACCTGAAGCACTTACCGACGAACCTGTTCGTAATACCATTTACTCTCTCATTTCCAGAGTATCTCAACACGATTATATACTATCTCAAAATTCGAAACCTTATTTACTCGCTCGTTCCTACCGACAATCATCCCGGTGTAATAGAAGAAGTCAACGAGCTTCGCGCTCGAGTAATCAATGTGAAGGATATGGTGCAAAAATTACCAGCTTCAGCAACGTCAGCAACATCAACAGTACCACCACCATCCAGCAACAGCAACATCCGCATTCACACCTCAAATTTCACAATCTGTCCCACGAACATCAACACCATACGCACCATAGATACCAAGGAGTACCAACAACAATAACCGATGAAGTATTGATCCATAACTTCATTAATATTTTGTGAAGAACATGCGATTCCTAAAAGTTAACGATGAAGTATTGACCCATAATTTCATTAATATTCTGCGAAGAATATGTAGTTCCTAATAGACTTAGAGATTATGTATTCTAGCTCAAACCGAAAATCATATGAGTTTAATATCATATTAACTCATTAAATCTATGATTACATCTGAAGAGAATATATGTATATATGTTTTCATAAAGATTGTAATTAAAGATTCTTTCGTACAAACTGTTAATGATGAAAATATTTTAACGGGTAGGTAATACCCGAGGAATATTTAGATTTCACATTAATAAGTTACATTGTACATTCTTTTAATTCCGATTCAACAGTCATTTATTATCCTACCTACATCCATAGATATAAGAATCCGTTCACCGCAGAATAACTATTTTCATCCAATTTCATATTTGGATTTTGATTTATCAGAATCCAACAAGTGGCATAATGAAGAAAACATTGGACAAAATAAAATTTGTTATAAACAAACAAATTAACTATGAGAAATTTTGTTAAGAATCCACGCTAACTGTTCCTAGCTAACTGTTAATTCCGTATTACCTTTTATTTATCGCAATTTATTTATCGCAATTTATTTATCGCATTTTATTTATCGCAATTTTAATTCTCGCAATTTTAATTATCGTCATTTAATTTCTGTTATTTATTTTACGCACTTTAAATATTAGGACACGTATACAAAGTTTTGACATATCATATCGACGCATGTATATATATTATTTGGAATAACCATAGACACTCTATATACTGTAATGCTCAAGTTCGCTACACAGGGTTGAGGTTGATTCTACAATAATATATATACATTGAGTTGTGATCGAGTCTGAGACATGTACACGAATTCTGTAATTGTATATATGTATAATAATATTCTTGGTACATCCTAACACAATAAGTATACAATACGTTTTGATAAATCATAAGACAATATGTACACAATACGTCTTAGTTAATTCTAAGACAATACGTATACAATAGGTCTCTGGGTTGATGCAAAGACAATACGTATACAATACGTCGTGGGGTAATTCTAAGAATATATATATATATATATATATATATATATATATATATATATATATATATATATATATATATATATATATATATATATATATATATATATATATATAAACCGATTATTGGACTATCAACATTGGATAATTAAAAATGAATTAAAATATTGATTATAACATATGAAACTAAACAATTCTTCAAGTTTGCCACTTGATTTCATCTTAAACAATCTTTTGTATCTTGATGATTACCATCTCCGTTCAAACCCTTCGATATTCTTGAAAACCCTCGGTTTGATAACCAACGATCCAGATCCGTTAACTTTGAAAATGCTGACGAAGCAGCATGTTGTAGATGGTCTTAATGGCCAAAAGTTGATGATAAAGAATGGAACGCTCGATAGAAAATTTGGTACTGAAAAATGGATTGAGCTAACCACGAAGGAGATCAAGGACAAATACAAGGACCAAACCCTATATTCAAAGAATTCTGGTAATTCTGGATCCGATGAAACCTTCAACGAATATCTTGCTCCATACACATGTTAAAATCTTGCGGAAAATCTTTCTTCATCAACCTTCGAACTTAGAAATTTCAAAATATCATCATCAATATTCTCGATATTTCTGAGGATATTTTCATAAGTATTCTTGTTCGAAATTATATACCTCTTCGTGCTTTCTGTATTACCTTATATTAGAAACTTCTGTAAAATTTAAATATAAATTACGAATGAATTCTGGAAAAGTGTTAAGAATTTGAGCATGAGTTAGTATAATATAATGACACTTGGCCAACGTGATTATATTACAGTAAGTCATGCTAAAAGTTCTAATGAAACATGATGATTCACAGAATATATCGTCATCATATGCCATGTTACATAACTCTTTCATTCTGCTTAACTTCTGAACATATCAAGAAAATATATTCTTGATAGTTCTATCCTCAGTGATTCTAGTATTTTGACAAATCAAATCGTGCTATTATGTTCTTTCTTGTTTAGAACATTAAGTTAATTCGAAACCCCATACTTACGAATTCTGGACCATTACTCGCTTTACTAGAGGTCGAGAAGAAAATAAAAAGGCAAAGAGCTCCAAAATATAAGAGAAAATATAAAGCCCAATAACAAAATGGAGGTTACAGACCGTAGATATTAATACGAATAGCAATATAAAGACACGGTAGAATTAAGAATAGTACCACCCCAAGGTAATAGTAGAAGTAAACAGATTCTTCTGGTGGAAGATTAAAAAGAAGGATGACAAAAATGATAATTAGGAAAATATCAAGGATTAGAACTGGATGAAGCATTTTCACAATCTTTTAGAAGTAAGAATTAAGAAAGAAAGTATAGGAGTGATGAAAATAATGGAACGGAAAGATTTAATTTATAATGAAAATTTCAGGCATATCAATCGAGGTAGATGATCGCATTTAATTAAAGAGGATCCAATTTTCCTTATTTAACGAAGAATCAAATCTTATATAGATTTCGAAGATCATCTTTAAATCCCTTGAATTTCGGAAATCAACTATTACTACATCAAAAGTTAAGACGAATCTTTAATTCCTAATTTCACTCTTTTGTAACAGCTTCACTTGTACACTTCACATAATCGAACCATTTTATCTATATTAATCAATAATGATAAAACTCTATTTATCAACTCATATTCGTCATGAAAACATTTTTAGTGTTACCCATGACGACCTCGATCAAATTTCGGGACGAAATTTCTTTAACGGGTAGGTACTGTCATGACCCGGAAATTTCTGACCAAATTTAAACTAAATCTTAAAATAATTTCGACACGATAAGAAAAGTCTGTAAGGTTGAGTCTCAAAAATTTTGAACTGTTTCATATATTCATTGACCTTCAACTATTTTCTACGATTCACGAACAACTATTTGTAAATAGATGCATATATATTTAAATATAAATATAAATTTATATATATATATAATAATTTGAAATATAAATTGATATAATAATACTTATTATTAATATTGTTATTGTTATTTATATTATTCTTATTAATGATATTGAAAGTATTATTATTATTAATATATTTATTTATATTTATAAATTACTAATCAAAATATTAGATAAATATTACAGAATTCGTTGCACATCCCTATCAAGTTTAAATTTTCTCTTCTGTCTTCTTGTTCTGACTGAATATTCCGGTCGACACATTAATTACAAAAGAGGAGGTGGCTATGTGCTGTAAACCATATGGGAACAATTATCATTTTGTTTTTCTGACTTTCTAATACAAAAACACATGCATATAATTCTATATATAATATAGATGACCTACTATATTCTTAATCATCGATAAACATTATTTCCTTGTGTTGTTTTCGTGAACTCACCCAACCACATCACCCTTCTTCTTCAAGTGCAACTAGTTACTATTTTCCAGTAGAACATCAACGATCTCCTACCACCACCTTAAACCCATCGTGGCAACCACCTATGTCATCTATTTATTCTTTATACCTCATGTATTTATACAATTACATAGAGGAAAATACACCCTTTCATCACCAACTCATCACTCTCTAGAAACTCACGTATTTGCTTCTGAGTACTAACCGAAAATAACCGTCACCCATGATGATCACCTTACAAACACCTTCTCCAGCACCCCACCATCACAAACCTGTGACTGCGAGCACCACTCTACAACTACCTCACATCACCATTAATCATCAATCATCATCACCCCTAACCCATTAACTACCATGGATTCCGGTGGAAACTACAAACGGCTGCTACAATGATTGTTTTTCTTCTGCTCCTCATTCGAACCCAAAACATCACCCTTTGAAACTACTACACCTTATTCTTCTACTGCCGCCGCACACCATCTGTTTCAGTTCCTATCAAACAATCCTCAAGACCCAACCATGTACCTGCTGTTGCTATGTGATTTTTTTCTAGATATTGTTCAAACGAAATCATTGAAGAAGACGATGGATAGTTACTGTATCGCTACTATCCAATTTCCATTTCTTCTATTTCCTTATTGACCGGACACCACCCAACTCAAAAGCATGGTAAATAACTGCTGCTACGTCTGTGTTTGTTATTTTTCTCAAGCCCAACCGAAAACACAAAGGAAGAAGATGAATACGATATTGCCTACTGTTGCTGTTGTGGTGTTTTATTTTTGCTGCTGCAGCTTTATGTGTTTAATACTATGGTGAACGATATCTTAATAAATAATGATGATGAATGATCATATAATAGTGATGAGCCATCAAAATTGATCAAGTAAATTAATATTCTATTAACCCACTAGTAAGTGGTAGGGTTGCTATGCTGAATCCTTATCAATCGAACTGTGCAAGTTACAAAGATAATGTACTTGGGCCGATTTTACATACCATATCGTAGTTGGGCCGTGATATTATTTAAAGTTTTGGGTTGTGATTTAAAATCTTGGGTCTTGAACTTTAGGTTGTATTGGGCCGAATGGTTATGTTGAGTGAGTTGATGCAATGGTATTAGCGAATGATTATGTGATTATGATTATGAAAATGATAAACATGATACTATAATAATGATAATGATTATGATGGTAATAAAGGATAACGAATGATGATGATGAGTTCATAAGGTTGATGATGAAGATAGAATAAGGATGATATGATGAATTTATTACACAGTTTTGTACATGATATATACTTAAACACGCGAGTTCTAATCATAAAATAACTAACAACTCAGCGGTTAAGGGTGTTTGTGTGTAATCAAGAGGTCTTGTGTTCGAGCCCGGGCATTGACAGTTTTTGTTTTTGAAGTTTTTCCTTTTAAAGGTAGTTTTCAATATTATTATTATTATTATTATTATTATTATTATTATTATTATTATTATTATTATTATTATTATTATTATTATTATTATTATTATTATAAGTATTATTATTATTATTAAAAATTATTATCATTATTATTATTATTATCATTATTTTTATTACTAGTATTATCATTATTATTATTCTTACAACAAATAAATATTATGCATAAAAAATTATACTTATAATAATATTACATATAATAAACATATTTTTTTTATATAAACATTCATATATAACAAATGATGTATTTTTAATATAATATTAATCATATATAAATATTAAAATAACTATATAAATATTAGTCATTTTTAAAGATACATACAAATTAACTATATATAATATATAATTTAAGATATAATAAATTTATTCGATTACAAATATATGTGTTAATATATATAAATGATATAGGTTCGTGAATCTGAGGTCTACCCGGCATTGTTCAATATAGTCATATGTATTTTTACTACAAAATACATTAGGTGAGTTTCATTTGCTCCCTTTTTAATTGCTTTTGCAATATATATTTTTGGGCTGAGAATACATGCAATATTTTATAAATGCTTTACGAAATAGAGACAAGTGATTAAAATGATATTCTGCGGATTGATGTGGTAGGTAATTTAGTTACATGTTATAAGAGCATGTAAGCGCGAATCCTAAAGATAGATCTATCGGGCTTAACACCCCCATCCTGTAGGCTGCACTAGACATAAGAGCTAGAGAGCGGATGTTTAGTACTTCGAGGATTATTTATACACTTGCGAGTGTACATATCCATCTTTGCGAAGATGACTTATTATATTATTGTTTGGGTTGGTTACTGAGGCCTCAACATAAGTAGAACGGTTTTATACACTTGCGAGTGTACATATATTTATAAACGGAAATCTTGTGGTCTATTAATATACTGAAATGATTGTTATGATAGACCTATGAACTCACCAACCTTTTGGTTGACACTTTTAAGCATGTTTATTCTCAGGTACGAATTAAGTCTTCCGCTATGCATTTACTCATTTTAAAGATATTACATGGAGTCGTTCAAGACATATAGAGGTCTGTACCTCGCAATGGAACCAGTAGTTGAAGACTTCGTCCAGGTGGATTAGGACGGGTCGTCACATTAATACACTTAATGACATGTTTACTTATCATTTATCATGATTAAACATAGTGTATCAATATCTTAATATGATTCATATGTATTTAGTAAGACGTTGTTATAACGATAATCGTTATATATATCGTTTCGAGTTTCTTAATTCAATAAACTCAATTTTATGTATATAACTCATTGTTAAAATACCTAATGAGATACTTACTTATCATAATATCATGTTAACTATATATATAATCATATATATGTCATCATATAGTTTTTACAAGCTTTAACGTTCGTGAATCACCGGTCAACTTGGGTGGTCAATTGTCTATATGAAACCTATTTCAATTAATCAAGTCTTAACAAGTTTGATTGCTTAACATATTGGAAATACTTAACAATTTCATTTAATATATATAAACATGGAAAAGTTCGGGTCACTACAGTACCTACCCGTTAAATAAATTTCGTCCCGAAATTTTAAGCAGTTGGAGGTGTTGACGTATCTTCTGGAAATAAGTGCGGGTATTTCTTCTTCATCTGATCTTCTCATTCTCAGGTGAACTCGAGTCCTCTACGAGCATTCCATCGAACTTTAACAATTGGTATCTTGTTTTGCTTAAGTCTTTTAACCTCACGATCCATTATTTCGACGGGTTCTTCGACGAATTGAAGTTTTTCGTTGATTTGGATTTCGTCTAACGGAATAGTGAGATCTTCTTTAGCAAAACATTTCTTCAAATTTGAGACGTGGAAAGTGTTATGTACAGCCACGAGTTGTTGTGGTAATTCAAGTCGGTAAGCTACTGGTCCGACACGATCAATAATCCTGAATGGTCCTATATACCTTGGATTTAATTTCCCTCGTTTACCAAATCGAACAACACCTTTCCAAGGTGCAACCTTAAGCATGACCATCTCTCCAATTTCAAATTCTATATCTTTTCTTTTAATGTCGGCATAGCTCTTTTGTCGACTTTGGGCGGTTTTCAACCTTTGTTGAATTTGGATGACCTTCTCGGTAGTTTCTTGTATTATCTCCGGACCCGTAATCTGTCTATCCCCCACTTCACTCCAACAAATCGGAGACCTACACTTTCTACCATAAAAAGCTTCAAACGGCGCCATCTCAATGCTTGAATGGTAGCTGTTGTTGTAGGAAAATTCTGCTAACGGAAGGTGTCGATCCCAATTGTTTCTGAAATCAATAACACATGCTCGTAACATGTCTTTAAGCGTTTGTATCGTCCTTTCACTCTGCCCATCAGTTTGTGGATGATAAGCAGTACTCATGTCTAGACGAGTTCCTAATACTTGCTGTAATGTCTGCCAGAATCTTGAAATAAATCTGCCATCCCTATCAGAGATAATAGAGATTGGTATTCCATGTCTAGAGACGACTTCCTTCAAATACAATCATTTTAACTTCTCCATCTTGTCATCTTCTCTTATTGATAGGAAGTGTGCTGATTTTGTGAGACGATCAACTATTACCCAAATAGTATCAAAACCACTTGCAGTCCTTGGCAATTTAGTAATGAAATCCATGGTAATGTTTTCCCATTTCCATTTCGGGATTTCGGGTTGTTGAAGTAGACCTGATGGTTTCTGATGCTCCGCTTTGACCTTAGAACATGTCAAACATTCTCCTACGTATTTAGCAACATCGGCTTTCATACCCGGCCACCAAAAATATTTCTTGAGATCCTTGTACATCTTTCCCGTTCCAGGGTGTATTGAGTATCTGGTTTTATGAGCTTCTCTAAGTACCATTTCTCTCATATCTCCAAATTTTGGTACCCAAATTCTTTCAGCCCTATACCGGGTTCCGTCTTCCCGAATATTAAGTTGCTTCTCCGATCCTTTCGGTATTTCATCCTTTAAATTTTTCTCTTTTAAAACTCCTTGTTGCGCCTCCTTTATTTGAGTAGTATGGTTATTGTGAATCATTATATTCATAGCTTTTACTCGAATGGGTTCTATGTCCTTTCTGCTCAAGGCGTCGGCTACCACATTTGCCTTCCCCGGGTGGTAACGAATCTCAAAGTCGTAATCATTCAATAATTCAATCCTCCTGCGCTGTCTCATGTTCAGTTGTTTCTGATTAAATATGTGTTGAAGACTTTTGTGGTCGGTATATATAATACTTTTGACCCCATATAAGTAGTGCCTCCAAGTCTTTAATGCAAAAACAACAGCGCCTAATTCCAAATCATGCGTCGTATAATTCTGCTCGTGAATCTTCAATTGTCTAGACGCATAAGCAATTACCTTCGTTCGTTGCATTAATACACAACAGAGATCTTGCTTTGAAGCATCACAATATATCACAAAATCATCATTCCCTTCAGGTAATGATAATATAGGTGTCGTAGTTAACTTTTTCTTTAACAATTGAAACGCTTTCTCTTGTTCATCCTTCCATTCAAATTTCCTCCCTTTATGCGTTAATGCAGTCAAGGGTTTTGCTATTCTGGAAAAATCTTGGAAGAACCTTCTGTAGTAACCAGCTAGTCCTAAAAATTGGCATATATGCTTTGGAGTTTTTGGGGATTCCCATTTTTCAACGGTTTCAATCTTTGCTGGATCCACCTGAATACCTTCTTTGTTCACTATGTGACCGAGGAATTGAACTTCTTCCAACCAAAATGCACACTTTGAAAACTTAGCGTACAATTTTTCCTTCCTTAACAACTCTAGCACTTTTCTCAAATGTTCTTCATGCTCTTGGTCATTCTTTGAGTAAATAAGTTTGTCATCGATGAAAACAATGACAAACTTGTTAAGGTATGGTCCACACACTCGGTTCATGAGGTCCATGAACACAGCTGGTGCGTTAGTCAACCCAAACGGCATAACCATAAACTCGTAATGACGTTAACGCGTCCTAAAAGCAGTCTTTGGAATATCATTCTCATTCACTCGCATTTGATGATACCCAGAACGTAAATCAATCTTAGAATAAACCGATGAGCCTTGTAGTTGATCAAATAAGTCTTCGATTCTCGGTAGTGGGTAGCGGTTCTTGATGGTAAGTTTGTTCAACTCTCGGTAGTCGATACATAACCTAAATGTACCATCATTCCTCTTGACAAACAAAACAGGAGCTCCCCATGGTGATGTGCTTGGTCGAATGAAACCACGCTCTAAAAGTTCTTGTAATTAGCTCTGAAGTTCCTTCATTTCACTAGGTGCGAGTCTTGTATGGAGCATGAGCTATTGGTGCAGCTCCCGATACAAGGTCTATTTGAAATTCAACAGATCGGTGTGGAGGTAATTTCGGTAATTCATTCGGAAATACATCGGGAAATTCTTTTGCGACGGGAACATCATTGATGTTCTTTTCTTCGGAATTGACTTTCTCGACGTGTGCTAGCACAGCATAGCAACCTTTTTTTATTAGTTTTTGTGCCTTTAGGTTACTAATAAGATTTAACTTCGCGTTGCTCCTTTCTCCGTACACCATTAAGGGTTTTCCTTTTTCTCGTATAATGCAAATTGCATTTTTGTAACAAACGATCTCTGCTTTTACTTCTTTCAACCAGTCCATACCGATTATCACATCAAAACTCCCTAACTCTACTAGTATCAAGTCAATCTTAAATGTTTTGCTAACCAGTTTAATTTCTCGATTCGGACATATATTATCTGCTGTAATTAATTTACCGTTTGCTAATTCAAGTAAAAATTTATTATCCAAGGGCGTCGGTGAACAACTTAGTTTAGCACAAAAATCTCTACTCATATAGCTTCTATCCGCACCTGAATCAAATAAAACATAAGCAGATTTATTGTCAATGAGAAACGTACCCGTAACAAGCTCCGGGTCTTCCTGCGCTTCTGTCGTATTAATATTGAAAACTCTTCCGCGGCCCTGCCCATTAGTATTCCCCTGATTCGGGAAATTTCTACTAAAGTGGCCCGGTTTTCCACATCCAAAACAAACTATGGCGGTGTTATTGGTTCTGACATTATTTGTTCCTTTAGTTCTGTTATGCATTGGTCCGTAGATTTCGCACTTCTTCGCGCTATGATCATTTCTTTTACACCTGTTGCAAAATATCGTGCAGAACCCCAGGTGATGCTCTTCACATCTTTGGCATGGCTGTTTTTGGTTTTTTGTTGCCATTGTTGTTATTGAGATTGTTGTTGGGATTGTTATTATTGCTGTTGTTGTTGTTGTTGTTATTGTTGTTGGGACGATTATTGTAGTTGTTGTTGGGACGTTTGTTGAAGTTGTTGTTGCGATTGATGTTGCGGTTATTGGGATAGTTATTGCGATTGTGGTTGTGATTGTTGTTGTTGTTGTATTGGTGACTCTTGTCATTGGTTTCTTCCCACTTTCTCTTGACTTGTTTCATGTTAGCCTCTTCGGTCACCTGCTCTTTAATCCTTCCTTCGATCTGGTTCACTAATTTGTGAGCCATTCGACTTGCCTTTTGTATGGAGGCGGGCTAGTGTGAACTCACATCTTCTTGAATTCTTTCCGGTAACCCTTTTACAAATGCGTCGATCTTCTCCTCTTCCTCTTCGAACATTCTCGGACACAATAGGCACAATTCTGTGAATCGTCGTTCGTACGTGGTGATATCGAAACCTTGCGTTTGTAATCCTCTAAGCTCTATCTTGAGCTTATTGACCTTGTTTCTGGGACGATACTGTTCGTTCATCAATTGCTTAAATGCTGACCATGGTAGTGCGTAAGCAGCATCTTGTCCTACCTGCTCGAGATAGGTATTCCACCATGTTAACGCCGTACCTGTGAAGGTATGCGTAGCGTACTTAACTTTGTCCTCTTCAGTACACTTACTTATGGAAAACACCGATTCGACCTTCTCGGTCCACCGTTCCAATCCAATTGGTCATTCGGTTCCATCAAATTCCAAAGGTTTGCAGGTAGTGAATTCTTTGTAGGAGCATCCTACATTTTTTCTTGTGAAATTAGTTCCACTGCTAGATCCAGAGTTATTGCTATTTTTGCATCGCAGCCTGTACTGCGGCTATGTTTGCTGCAAGGAAAACACGGAAGTCTTCCTCACTCATGTTCAAGTTCTGACGAGTCGCCGGTGCCATTTCCTTCAAAAATAGCTAAAAGAATTGAGTTAATCATATATAATTTAAGAGTAGTCAATAGTATTTCATAGCATAATATGAACTTATTTATAAAAGCTTTTTCTTCATATTAGCATTTTATAGTTTTAATTCGGGTAGTACCTACCCGTTAAGTTCATACTTAGCAGCTATTATACAATTCAACTACTACAATTCTATATGAAAAACTTATTACAATAATATTTCGCGTTCAAACTTTATACAATATTTTACAAACTTACAATACCACTATTATACATATAGGATGAAATATAACACATAATAACTTTGCTACTCGGCAGCTATGAAGGCAATTCTAGTTAATGCGCAAGTTGTTCAGCAAAAGAAATAAAGACACGTAATTCATAAGTCCAGAAACAAGTCATGCATTCAGGTTTTACTAAGACGACTTCCCATCCTTGATCTTGTGGAAAGTAACCGTTATGACCATTGGCTAGGTAGCATGTTGTAATGTCCTCAAAAGGACGAGGGTTTCGTAATGTCCAACAGCCCCGTAATAATCTAAAAACCTTGTTTCTCACCCCAACTACTGAATCCGTAACTTGTAGGAAGGTTTTATTTAAAAGTTGTAATCCGATGTTCTTTTTCTCACTTTGGTAAGAAGTGAACATCACTAACCCGTAAGTGTAACATGCTTCTTTATGTTGCATGTTAGAAGCTCTTTCTAACTCACGAAATCCTATGTTGGGACATGTTGAGTCAAAATAGGTTCTTAACCCGTAGCGTAAAATTGCATTTGGGTTCCCCGCATTTAACGCTTTAAAGAAAACACGGTGTAACTTACGGTCTCCCCAATGTGATATACCCTACCTATCAAAGGAAAGCCTTTTATAAACTAAGGCATTTCTGGAAAGTCTTTCAAATGTTTGACAAGTTAATTTTTCGATAACTAAATGTGCTAATAAATTCTGACTGAATCCAGACAAGATTTCCTCAATCATATCCTCTGGTTAGTCTTCTAAAATATTCGGTTGTCAACCCTTAACGTCCATTTTGTTTTCATACTGTAAAATAGACAAGGATTAGATTCACAAAAGACAATTAACAAACAATATAAGCAATTTTTACATAGAACATAAAAGGACAAGCACACTACAATACATATAATACACAACATGATTACAACCCTCTAATCTGAATTACTGGTTTCTTCTTCTTCAGACTTGGTTCGTTTTCCTAATTTTCTAGGGATATATGGTGTTCCTCTAATACGAGCCGTCGTTTTCCACAATGGTTTAGAAAAAGCTGGTGGTTTAGAGGTTCCCGGGTTATTGTTACAATTTAAGAAATACGGACGTTGCCGATACATATAAAGTTCATCGGGGTTGGAATCACGTTTCTCTATTTTTATAGCTTTTCCCTTATTATTTTCTTTTGCTATATTAAGTTGGGTCGAGGTAATTTCTATAACATAATCGGAATCCTCATCGGGATCCGATTCATCTGAAAATTGGTAATCTTCCCAATATTTTGCTTCCTCGGCGGAAACACCATTGATCATTATTGACTTTGGTCCGTTGATTGAGGATTTTCTTTTATTTAATCGATTTACAGTAGGTATCAATATTTCTTCCTTCGAAACCTCTTCTTCTTCCGGTTCCTCCTCTTTCGGTTCCTCCTCTTCCGGTTCCTCTTCTTTCGGTTCCTCCTCTTCTGGTTCCTCTTCGGGAATTTGTGAATCTTCCCAAAGTATATTCGACTCTTCATTATTATTAGGTGAGTCGATGGGATTTGTACTAGTGGTAGACATCTATTACACAATATCAAACACATTAAGAGGTTAATATATCACATAATATTTACATGTTAATAATATATAGTTTCCAACAAAAGTGTTAAGCAATCGTTTTTAAAGAAAACACGGTCGAAGTCCATACTCACTAATGTATCCTAACAAACTCGATAAGATACAATAATGCTAATTTCTGGTTCTCTAAGACCAACACTCGGATACCAACTGAAATATCCCGTTCATTTTGATTATAAACGTTCCATATTAATTGATTTCGTTGCGTGGTTTTGACCTGTATATGAGACGTTTTTCAAAGACTGCATTCGTTTTTAAAATAAACCATAACCTTTATTTTATCGACAAGGTTTAAAGGACACCACCTAGATTATCAGAAATGATAATCTAAAAAATATCACATTTACACACTACCAATACATATTGGTTTACAATATTAATATGTTACAACAAAGTAAATTTTAAATGCAGTTTTAAACAATATTATACAAGCATGCTGACTCCAAATCTTGTCCATATATTAGCATGCAATAGCGGAAGCTCTTAATAATCACCTGAGAATAAACATTCTTTAAACATCAACAAAAATGTTGGTGAGTTATAGGTTTAACCTATATATTTATCAAATCGTAATAATAGACCACAAGATTTCATATTTCAATACACATCCCATACATAGAGAAAAAAATCATTCATATGGTGAACACATGTTAACCGACATTAACAAGATGCATATAAGAATATCCCCTATCATTTCGGGACATCCATCGGACATGATAAAACAACATCGAAGTACTAAAGCATCCGCTACAACGGATGGGGTTTGTTGAGCCCAATAGATATATCTTTAGGATTCACGTCAATTAGTAGACTGGTTTACTAATTCTTAGGTTACCAAGTAAAAAGGGGCATATTCGGCTTCGATCGTTCAACCATAGAAAGTAGTTTCATGTACTTGTGTCTATTTTGTAAATCATTTATAAAACTGCATGTATTCTCATCCCGAAATATTAGATTTTAAAAGTGGGACTATAACTCACTTTCACAGATTTTTACTTTGTCGGGAAGTAAGACTTGGCCACTGGTCGATTCAAGAACCTATAACAAATATGTACATATATATCAAAGTATGTTCAAAATATATTTACAACATTTTTAATACGTTTTAATGTTTTAAGTTTATTAAGTTAGCTGTCCTCGTTAGTAACCTACAACTTTTTTTCCATAGTTAGATGTACAGAAATAAATTGATATATATTATCTTGACCTAATCCACGACCCAGTGTATACACGTCTCAGGCTAGATCACAACTCAAAGTATATATATTTTTGGAATCAACCTCAACCCTGTATAGCTAACTCAAACATTACTGCATATATAGTGTCTATGGTTGTTCCAAATAACATATATACATGGGTCGATATGATATGTCAAAACATTTGCATACGTGTCTATGGTATCCCAAGATTACATAATATATTAGAATACATGTATAATACAATATAAGTTAGCTAGGATATGATTTGTATAGAATTGTTACAATATTTCCCGAAGCTACAACAATAAAAGAATATCCAATCTTGTTTTACTCATAACTTCTTCGTTTTAAATCCGTTTGAGTGAATCAAATTGCTATGGTTTTATATTGAACTCTATTTTATGAATATAAACAGAAAAATTATAGGTTTATAGTCAGAAATATAAGTTACAAGTCATTTTTGTAAGATGTAGTCATTTCAGTCGAAAGAACGACGTCTTGATGACCATTTTGAAAAACATACTTCCACTTTGAGTTTAGCCTTGATTTTTGGATATAGTTTCATGTTCATAATAAAAATCATTTTCCCAGAAGAACAACTTTTAAATTAAAGTTTATCATAGTTTTTAATTATCAAACCCAAAACAGCCCGCGGTGTTACTACGACGGCGTATGTCCGGTTTTACGATGTTTTTCATGTTTCCAGGTTTTAAATCATTAAGTTAGCATATCATATAGATATAGAACATATGTTTAGTTGATTTTAAAAGTCAAGTTAGAAGGATAAACTTTTGTTTGCGAACAAGTCTAGAATTAACTAAACTATGTTCTAGTGATTTCAAGTTTAAACCTTCGAATAAGGTAGTTTTATATATATGAATCGAATGATGTTATGAACATCATTACTACCTCAGGTTTTGTGGATAAACCTACTAGAAATGAGAAAAATAGATCTAGCTTCAAAGGATCCTTGGATGGCTTGAAAGTTCTTGAAGCAGAATCATGACACGAAAACAAGTTCAAGTAAGATTTCCACTCAAAATAAGATTGTTATAGTTATAGAAATTAAATCAAAGTTTGAATATGAGTATTACCTTGTATTAGAAAAATATCTTACTGTAAATAAGAAAGATTTCTTGAGGTTCGATAATCACTTTACAAGATTGGAAGTAAGCTAGCAAACTTAGAAGTATTCTTGATTTTATGAAACTAGAACTTATAGAATTTATGAAGAACACTTAGAACATGAAGATAGAACTTGAGAGAGATCAATTAGATGAATAAAATTGAAGAATGAAAGTGTTTGTAGGTGTTTTTGGTCGTTGGTATATGGATTAGATATAAAGGATGTGTAATTTTGTTTACATGTAAATAAGTCATGAATGATTACTAATATTTTTGTAATTTTAAGAGATATTTCATGCTAGTTGTCAAATGATGGTTCCCACATGTGTTAGGTAACTCACATGGGCTGTCTGATCATTGGAGTGTATATACCAATAGTACATACATCTAAAAGCTGTGTATTGTATGAGTACGAATACGGGTGCAAACGAGTAGAATTGTTGATGAAAATGAATGAGGATGTAATTGTAAGCATTTTTGTTAAGTAGAAGTACTTTTATATGTGTCTTGAAGTCTTTCAAATGTTTATGAATACATATTAAAACACTACATGTAAATACATTTTAACTGAGTCGTTAAGTCATCGTTAGTCGTTACATGTAAATGTTGTTTTGAAACCTTTAGGTTAACGATCTTGTTAAATGTTGTTAACCCATTGTTTATTATATTTAAAGAGATGTTAAATTGTTACATTATCATGATATTATGATATATAATATATCTTAGTATGATATATATACAGTTAAATATCGTTACAACGATAATCGTTACATATATGTGTCGATTCGAAATCATTAAGTTAGTAGTCTTGTTTTTACATATGTAGTTCATTGTTAATACACTTAATGACATGTTTACTTATCATTTATCATGATTAAACATAGTGTATCAATATCTTAATATGATTCATATGTACTTAGTAAGACGTTGTTATAATGATAATCGTTATATATATCGTTTCGAGTTTCTTAATTCAATAAACTCAATTTTATGTATATAACTCATTGTTAAAATACCTAATGAGATACTTACTTATTATAATATCATGCTAACTATATATATAAATCATATATATGTCATCATATAGTTTTTATAAGTTTTAACGTTCGTGAATCACCGGTCAACTTGGGTGGCCAATTGTCTATATGAAACCTATTTCAATTAATCAAGTCTTAACAAGTTTGATTGCTTAACATGTTGGAAACACTTAATCATGTAAATAACAATTTCATTTAATATATATAAACATGGAAAAGTTCGGGTCACTACATAAACCTTGCTACAACACTATAGGCAGTGTACCTAATCGTAGAGTAGTGTAGTTTTTAGTAAGTCCGGTTCGTTCCACAGGGAGCTAGCTGAGTTTAACGCTATATTTTTAACAACTATATAAAATATATATAATTATATATAGTAATATTATTATAAAAGGGGGTTTTTACCGTTTAATGACCCGTTTGTCGATTTTATATTTTAAGCGTAAAGATAAATGACGATAATATAAATGACAGAATTTAAATTGCGATAAAGTAAATTGCAGTAATTAAAATGACAGTAAATAAAGGTACGTTGAAATATAAAAGTATTATGCTTATTTAAACTTCCGTAATCATGATGTTTGACGTTTTGATTTTAATTTATTACCCTGGGTTAATTGTCTTTTGTCCTGGCTTATTTGATACCTATCTGGGTTTTGCCCATAATAGTCCATCGGTCATAATTATAATATGCTCGTCAAATTAACCTTATTCCCGAAGTCAAATATTCCAACTAATTAGGGATTCAAACTGTAACAAGGTTTTAATACTTTGTTAATAATTACACCAGGTTATCGACTGCGTGTAATCCAAGGTTTTAATAGTTTATTAACAATTACACCAATTATCCTTGTATGTAATCTACCCCTATTTTAATGAGATATGAATATTAATTTACCCACTTGATCAGAATGAATAATCAATTACCCAACCCGAATAATTAATTAAATGATCGTAAAAGATGTCGTATAAACGTCACTAAATAGGATATACATAACCATTTTAATAATTATTAGATTAACTAATTTGAAGATAGGTTCGACAGGTTCCAATGAGTTGTCATTCAATTAGACAATATCCCCTACCTATTAATAGTCAATAGTCCAATGTTCACAAGTGTCGGTCTTTTGTCCAAACCTTAATTATGGTATAAAATCCAATAACCCCATCTTAATATTTAGTCTAACATCACGATTACTTCGGCTCAAATAAGCATAATAATAACTTAGTTACGATACATTAATTTAAAAAGGAAGAACATAGCTTACAGTGGTATTTAATCGCGTAGCGTTACACGGACAGAGTTCCGACTTACAAAACCTTAAAACATTTCTAACATTAACCCAATTATTATTAAACTTAATTTAAACTTTATATTATAAATATAAATATATATTACATTGATCAGAGGAAGGAAAAGAAAAAGATGTGTGTATAATTCGCTGAATTCGTTGGCTTTTATAGATGTGAACTGATCCTGAGGGCCATGCGATCGCATGGCTTCTCATTGTTATTCCCATGCGATCGCTTGGCCAGCCTGGCATGCTCCCATCAGTTTGTTTTCTAGTTTGCCGACGTTTTATTTAATAATATAATATAATATAATATACGTAATTTTATATAATTATATATATTATATTATATTCATGTGCATAGTAGACTTGTAATTTTAGCTCCGTTTCCTCGTGCGTTGATGCTCGGTTTATGTCTCAGTTCCGGATTTTCGAACGTCCTTTCGTACGCGTAGATATCGTGTACTTTGCGTTCCGCGGCTTGTACTCTTGTAATTTTTTAGATGTTTCTCATCAATAAATTAAACCACTTGGATTGTATCTTGTACATTTGAGCTTTTTAGTCATTTGCGTCTTCAAATCTTCATTTGCGTCTTCAGTCTTCGCACTTATTTATTTAAACGAATATTACGTGGAATTAGAAAAATTTCAACTAAAAACTTTACATATTGGGATGATATTGCGACTAAATATATGTTCATTTGGAGCACTATCATGTATCTCCAAAAATACCGAACTACTAATACATTCCGATTATAAATTGCTAGTGCGACTAGCTCGAAACCAGTGATTACAGTTACCATAGGATTTGCATTCACCAGTAGAAACCAGTGATTACAGTTACCAGACTAGGAAATATTTTTGTTCAACTCATAATAAATAATTTAAATTTAATTGCCACTTGTGTGTAAACGTAAAACAAAATGCATGTAATCACATCCTAAAAATACTTTAAACAGTATGAAAACGGGACTATAACTCACCTTAACGTAAAGGAAGTGATAACACAGAAACATGAGCAGCAAAAGATAAAGTGATCAAGAATGATCACAACGCCGACCTATAAATAAAGCAGGTCGATATAAATAACTAACTTAGGTCAAGTCTTAGTATGATAGCTATAGTACTTGTTGCAAATAGACATAGAACAAAACTCCGTATGTTTCGGTATTATCAGGACAGCGTATAACACATACTTTCTATTTTTAGAAAGTTTCTATTTTTAGCAGGTTTCCATTTTTGGAAAGTTTTTATTTTTGGAAAGTTTCTATTTTTGGAAAGTTTCTATTTTTGAAAAGTTTTCATATTTAGAAAGTTGCTATTTTTGAAAAGTTTTTTTTAACTTAGGAAAGGTTTCCTTAATTAGAAAGCCAACAAAAGTCAACTAAAGTCAAGTTAATCGAAAGTCAACTCAAAAGTCAACCTTGGTCAAACTTAGTCAACCTTAAATTATAAAGTGTATATTATATTAATAATATAAGTTATAATGTTATTTAAAGTCATTTATGTAAAATAATGTCATATCATAAGTTTAATTAATTTAAATTGAATTATAAAGTTAACATAAGTTTAAATGATATAATTACTATAACATAAGTATTTAATTTATTAATTAATATTAGTCATAACATAAGTATTATTAATTAATAATAGATTTTTAATCATATTATAAGTATTATTAATTAATAATGAATTATTAATCATATCATAAGTATTTAATTATAATTATTAAACCATAAGTATTTAATATTTAATTTATAATTAAATAATAATTAAGCTTTATAATAATTAAATAATTAATTAATCTTTATTATAAGTCTTAATGTAATAATCTCATAACATAATTTTAATACTTATCATAAGTATTTTTCATTAATAATAAAAATATTATTAATCATAAGTTTAATTAAAAGTATAATTAAATCATAATGTAATTAATAAATGATATAATAAATATATATCATAAGTCTTGATTAAAAATAATTACTTTTATATCATAACTAATTTAATAATAATGAAAATCATTATTTATAACATAAGTTTAAATTTTATAACCATAAGTTTAATTAGAAGTTCGTCGGGTCATAACTTGAGCCTCGGGTATCGGTTTTGACGAATTTTATATATATCTTCGTCTAACCAAACCACCCGACACATTAGTGCACTCAAGAACACCCTAAGGTCAGTTCATGGTTCGTGAAAAACAGCCATGAACCAACTTAGAATATTAATCCGCACAAAATCTTGTTTTAGTCATTCCGAGTGATCTGTGGCTCGGATTTCGATGACCCGAACATGAATGTTCATCTAATCATCAATCCTAATACACTAGTACACCCTATAGACTCCAAAAAATGGTCACAAAGTTGTTCCAAAACTGATTACATTCATTTTTACATTTTAATTCCATCAAAACACCAAATTAAGCATAACTTTTGATACAGGATTCGAAATAACATGAATCCAAAGACTAAATTTATTGTCTTGATGAGAGGAACTCATTTATTCACTTTATTTTATCAATAACACATGTTAAGTTTGCTGATTTCATCAAAAAGTCCGCTGTCCATAATTAATCAAACCGAAAACATACACAAACGAGCATTTATACGCATACAATCATCAATACAACAATACACAAGTACTATACAATCATAATAACATCAATAACATTAAAAATGAATAAAAATGAAAAATTTAAGGTTAGAGTTTATACCCTAATCAAGAATTGATTAGTATAATCGTGTAGAGGATGAAGAGAGCAATCCGGATGTAAGAACTATTGAATGATCCAAGCACAAAATTTATTGATGATGGTTGGAGACGGCAAAAGGAGAAAAAGGGAGGAGGAATGAGAGAAAATAATAAGGGTTTGCTAAATGAAAATGTAATTGTGAAATGGATTGCAAAAATGAAAAAAAAAAAAAACAAGGCACTCCCCCCTACACAAGGGGTTCGCCCAAATGGGGGGTATGTGTAACGACCCTACTTTTTCTGTTATCTTTTACCGTTAATCATTTAACAACCGTTAACTGTCATTCATGCCACATCATTTCCATGACCTATATTATTATTTTAGTAGTAATATATTATGTATTATGTGTTAAATGAATATTTGTATTCATATTTTAAGTTATATGTTTCTACGTGTCGCGGATTTCTATCCGGTGAATCTTTTCGGTTTTCAAACCAACGGTCAAACTTTTGGGATTTTTAAATCCAAATTATTTTTATTATGATATTTTTATATCATATGATTATATAAAGTATTTCTATATTTAATTTTTCGCGTGTGCGTAATTCCTCCGAAGATTTAATCGCGTAATAGTGTTTTCGCGTTTCGGGCTTCGTTCGGGCGTTCGTGCTAAAAGCTATTAGTCTTTGTATCATTTTAGCCCAAAAATGGGGCCCAACCACACCATTTTGGTCAACCATAGCCCATATCCCTCCCCATTTCATTTTTCAATTCATTTTATTCATTTACACTTTAATTTCCCTAAAAACCTAAAACTAGCGAGTCATATTTTTCTCTTCCTCTTCTTTTTTTTTTCTTTTTGGCCGTCACCCTCATCACCAACATCATCATCATTCTTCATCAACTATTACTTGGATTTTAGGGCTTTCAACATAATCGGATTCATCTCTTCGATCTCTACGCGTTCATACTAATCAATTCTTGATTAGGGTATAAACACTAACCCTAGCTTTTTAATTTTTTCATTTATTTTTATGTTTTTATGTGATATTATGATAGTATGATGCTTACATGTTATTGTATTGTTGATTGTATGCGTAGAAATGCTCGATTATATATGTTTTTGGTTTGATTGATTTGGGACAGCAGCTTGTTTTATATTTTCTATAAATTTAACTATTATAAAAGTGAAATTAAAGTGTCTATATGAGTTCCTCTCATCAAGACATTGATTTTAGACTCCGGATTCATGTTATTTCGATTCCCGGAACTTAAGTTATGATTAAAATGGTGTTTTCATGGAATTAAAATATAAAAACGAATGTGTATAGATTTAGTCCGACTTTGTGACCATTTTTGGAGTCTCTAGGGTGTACTAGTGTATTAGGATTGATGATTGGATGAACTTTCATGTTCGATTCATCGAAATCCGAGCCACGGATCACCCGTTATGACTAAAACTTGTTTTTGATCGGATTAAAGTCCCAAGTTGAATTATGTCTGTTGGTCATGACTTGGGGGCTGTTCTTGGGGTGTTCTTAAGGGCACTAATGTGTCAGGTGGTTTAGTTAGGCGAGGATATATATAAGACTCGCCGAAAATCGGCACCCGGGGCTCAAGTTATGACCCGATGAACTTTTAATTAAAACTTATGGTTATGAAATAAGACTTATGATATAAATAATGATTTTCATTATTATTACATTACTTATGATATAAAAGTAATTATTCTAATTTAAGACTTATAATATATATATTTATATTTATTATATCATTTATTAATTACATTTTGATTAATGAAACTTTAATTAAACTTATGATTAATAATACTTTTATTGTTAATGAAAAATACTTATGGTAAGTACTAAACTTATGAGATTATTATAATAAGACTTATAATAAGGATTAATTAATTATATAATTATTATAAGGCTTAGTTATTATTTAATTAAAATTCAATTATTAAATACTTATGATTTAATAATTTTAATTAAAACTTATGATATGATTAATAATTCATTATTAATTAATAATACTTATGATATAATTTAATTTTTTTTTATTAATTAATAATACTTATATTATGATTGATATTTAATTACTTAATTAAATACTTATGTTATATTAATTATATCATTTAAACTTATGTTAACTTTAATAATTTATTTAATTTAATTAAAACTTATGTTATGACATAATTATACATATATGACTTTAATTAACGTTATAACCTATATTATTAATATAAATTATACTTTAAAAATCAATGTTGACTATGTTTGACCAAGGTTGACTTTTGAGTTGACTTTTGGTTGACGTTGAGTCTCAGTTGACTTCTGTTGACTTTCTAATTAAGAAAACTTTCCTAACTTATAAACTTTCCAAAAATAGCAACTTTCTAAATATGGAAACTTTTCAAAAATAGAAACTTTCTAAAAATAGAAACTTTCCAAAAATAGAAACTTTTCAAAAATAGAAACTTTCTAAAAATGGAAACCTGCTAAAAATAGAAACTTTCTATAAATAGAAAGTGTGTGTCCGTATGCTGTTCCGATCAAACTGATGCATGTTGAGTGTTGTTCTATGTCTACTTGCAACATGTACAATAGCTATTATACAAAGACTTGACCTAAGTTAGTTATTTATATCGACCTGGTTTATTTATAGGTCAGCGTTGTGATCATCCCTGATCACTTTACCTCGTTTGCTATTCACATTTTTGTGTGGTTACTTCATTTGGTTTAAGGTTAGTTATAGTCCCATTTTTCTATTTTAAATCTTTTGGGATGAGAATACATGCATTTTATTTTTACGTATTGGACACAAGTGGAAGTTGGTTTAAATTATTCATTGTGAGTCGAACAAAAATATTCCCTATTCTGGTAATTGTAATCACTGGTTTCTACTGGTGAATGCGAATCCTATGGATAGATCTATCAGGTTTGACAACCCCATTTCGAGCTAGACGCTCTAGTAATTTATAATCGGAATGTTTAGTACTTCGTATTTAGTTGAAGATACACTTGTTCGGTGTATATTATTTATTGTGTTTGGCAAGGGTAAATAAATGGTTAAGTGGTTACCAGGTCGCTCACGGAAAATGGAATAATGTTTTTATATGTTTTCTAGCATATAATTTTTGTGGTCCAAAGAGGAGTTTTTATGTTTTCAAACATAAAATTTTTTATGGTTTGAATTAAATATTGTTTGCAATATTAAACCTATAATTCACTCAACATTTTTGTTGACAGTTACTCGCATGTTTTATTCTCAGGTTCATGATTGATTGCTTTCGCTGTGCTTAGAGAGTCTGCATATTTATGATGGCAGCTTTTGTTAAACATTAACTTGCATTCTATTTTGATACATTTAATAGTAAATGTTGTTGACTTTGTTTTGGTCAACTTTTGGTTAAGTAATAATGTATGGTTTTTCTAAACTTACGCATTTTGGTAGGTTTCCTTTATAGGAAATCATTTTTAAATAAAGAATGCAAGGTTATTTATCAAATTCATATAGAGTTATGATCAAGCTTTGGGACCAAGATAACGATGGTCGTCAAGTGTACTTTGACAGGTCATTTCAGTTGGTATCAGAGCTATGGTAGTAGGGAATTAGGCTGCATTGATGTCGTTACCCGAGTCGATAGGGTGTATTAGTGAGTCTAGTCTACAGCTCGGCCTATAATATATTATTATATGTGATTATTTGTATCGTATTGGTATGTATATTGTTATCATACATCCATCTCTATTATGTTCTGAATCCGGGAGGAACTCCCATTCTGATTTAAACGTATACTCCGACTCATGTGAACTTATCCTTATAAGAACACCTCGGGTAGTGAAACCGAGGGATGTCATTCTTGACTTCTGAAATTTTTGACATTTATATGTCATCTATTATGGTTATGTATATAACGTTCGAGTTATATTACGCGAGATGTCATTCTTGACTTCTAAATGCTTGGCATTTTAATGTCAGCTATTATGTTAGGTATATAACATTCTTGTTATATTACGTGCCTTGGTGCCGTTGTGCCTATGTGCTTTGATTTTTGAATCGGAAAATGTCATTCTTGACTTTTAGAGACTCTTAGTACTTCAAAGACATTTCTATGTCATCGTTACTCCTATTCATTACTTTTGATGTTTTGCCTCTTGTGCTATCCTTAGCACATTGTTTAAGTAATTGATTTAGAGAAATTATGTGGAAATCTGAGGTTGATCGCGTGTCCTGACCTCATGTAGTACTATTGGAATGGAACTATGAATTAGTGAAATATAATGGCGTCAGGCTAACGTGATTATTATACGTTAATTCATAAAGAAGTCCCAATATTGTGACATGAGGAATAGAAAGCGAGTCAAAATTTTTTTTTACACTACTCATTCAGAAATTCCAATGTATTACATGGGTAGGGAAAATATTCATTATCTTACCTGTTGATATACGAGAGGCTCGTTTTAACCAGATTATCTATCTCATGCTCTATCCTTCATAACTTGCTTGTTAGCAACAGCTTTGCTCGGGAACAGTTTTGGCCCAAGGACTTATGTCCTGATAATAGTCAAAACAACATTTAACTCATTGATTTTCATGACCTCGTAACAGTTGTTGGTTAAAGGTCGCACGACGATTCAAGTCCTTTACTCGATCTTCCACGATCTTACTTCAACTTGTAACCTCTGCAACACAGATACTCTGTTTATCATCGGGAGTTTTACACATTTGTTTAATTGGGCGGTTCTCACGAGATTTATGGGCGAATAGAAGTAATGAAATATTTTGTCATGTATACAATTTATAAAATCATATATGTATGTAAGGATTCAAATGAATAAAATTACCCTTACCTATTTTGGCTAGTATATACTAAATTATACCTTCAAAATTATTTTAAGACCACTCATTTATTGAGCTATTTAACTAAGTCAATTTGTTTTACATAAAATGGTACACGTTGTACATACTTCTAAATTTACTAAGAACTTCGTTCCGTTTATGTTGTCACATCAAACGTTTAAAGCTTTTTTTTTTTTTTTCAAAACACCTTTGATTGATTTTATCAAATTTTCGCATTACTCTACAGAATGTTTGGATCACAGTTCTTCTCATCCTCCGTTTAAGGATGAAACTTACCATTAAGTTCATTGATAGAAACTCTTACACCACTTTGGATTCCGGTTTTATAAAATTTGTTGGAAAGTCTTTGCACTCATAAAATTTTCCCTCTTATGGTTGGACATGGTCGAAAAGCGGTTGGACATGGTCGAAACACGGACCGATAAACCAATTTTTTGGGGTACACTCGGTTGTCACCCTATTGTAGAAAAGGCGGGTTTCTACCCCAACTGTTGTTATAGTGGGTTTCATGGATATATATTACACTAGACCGTTTGAGGAGTTTCTACTCTCAATATTCGATGTTAACCGCAAGACCCTCGTAAAAATCAATCCTATAATTCAATACTTTGAGATGAACAGAATCATTTTGGAGATTCATCTCACTTGGAGCTGACTATTCTTTATATTCCACGATCCACGCTTCTTTTCATCCGCATATAAATTGAATAATAAGGATGAATCCCAGACTGTCTCGCTCATTGTGCAAGGTAGTTCACTCTTGTTGAAAGATCACACCTTTCGTACGTCTTCCTTTCGGAAATGTAATGAAAATTTACTTTGAAGTCCATGATCCTCGTTATCCCCTTTGAGAGAATTGCCTTAAATATCTATGCCACTGATGTGAATACTCCATATATTTCTTCCTTCATTGTTGCAACTATATTTCATTCATCCCAGTCCGTCCCCTTGGGGAGCTCATGTTCTATTTGTTAAGAAGAAAGATGGTTCGTTTCGTTTGTGTATTGATTATCATGAATTGAACAAGCTTACTGTTAAAAACCGTTACCCCCTCCCAAGAATTGATGATCTGTTTGATCAGATTCAAGGTTCGTCTGTTTATTCTAAAATCGATCTTCGTTCCGGTTATCATCAACTGCGTGTTAAAGAATCTGATGCTCCGAAAACTGCTTTTCGCACCCGTTATGGTCACTATGAATTTCTTGTTATGCTGTTCGGATTGACTAACGCACCTGCTGTGTTCATGAACCTCATGAACCGTGTGTGTAGACCTTATCTGGACAATTCGTTATTATTTTCATCGGCGATATTCTCATCTAATCCAAGAGTGATCAAGAGCACGAAGATTAGTGCTTGATTTGTTAAGAAAAGAAGAGTTGTATGCTGAATTTTTCTAAGTGTGCATTCTGGTTGAAAGAAGTTCAATTTCTTGGGAACGTTGTTAGTAAATAGGGAATTCAAGTTGATCATGCCAAGATTGAGGCAAATGAGAAGTGGAAAACTCCGAAGACTCCTACTCATATTCGTCAGTTCCTAGGTTTGGCAGGCCATTATAGAAGGTTCATTCAATATTTTTCATTAGTAATGAAACCTCTAACTGCTTTAACGCATAAGGGGAAGAAGTACGAGTGGAAGAGTGAACAAGAGTCTACTTTCCAAACTCTGAAGAAGAAGTTAACTTCTGCACCAATATTATCACTACCTGAGGGTAATGATGATTTTTTAATCTATTGTGATGCTTCGTGTCAAGGCTTTGGTTGTGTTTTGATGCAGCGAAAGAAAGTCATTGCTTACGCGTCATGTCAATTGAGGATTCATGAACAAAATTATACAACCCATGATTTAGAATTGGGAGATGTTGTGTTCGCACTCAAGAATTGGTTACTTATATGGGGTCAAATGTACGGTGTACACTGATCACAAAAGTCTTCAACATGTTCTTGATCAAAAACAGCTAATTTGAGACAGCGAAGATGGATTGAGTTATTGAATGAGTATTATTGTGAACTCCTTTATCATCCGGGAAGGGCCAATGTTGTGGCCGATGCTTTAAGTCAAAAAGAGATAGTTAAACCTCGTAGGTTTAGAGCCTTGAGTATGACCATTTGAACTAACCTCGCTAGGTAGATTCTTGAGGTATAACAAGAAGCCTTGAAGGAGGAGAATTTTCTTAACGGGAAGGTCCGAGGCTTGAGTAAACAGTTTGAGGTATGAACCGATGGTACTCGGTATTTTGCGAGACGTCCTTAGGTTTTGAAGTTTGGTGATCTGCGACAACTTGTGTTGGATGAGGCTCATAATTCCAGATACTCTATTCATCCTGGTTCAGGAAAGATGTATCATGATTTTAAGGAGCTATATTGGTGGCCTAATTTAAAAGCTGATGTGGCTACATATGTGGCCAAATGTTTGACTTATACTAAGGTTAAAGCTGAACATCAGAAACCGTCTGGACTTTTGGTACAACCTGAGATTCCCGAGTGGAAGTGGGAAATTATTACGATGGATTTTATTACGAAGTTACCGAGAACTGTGGGTAGTTATGATACCATTTGGGTGATTTTTGGCCGGCTCACAATGTCAGCTCATTTCTTGCCGATTAAGGAAACAGATTCGATGGAGAAGCTTACTTATTTGTATTTGAAGGAAATTGTTTCAAGACATGGTGTTCCCGTATCTATTATTTCAGACCGAGACAGTCGATTTATGTCGAGGTTTTGGCAATCCTTACAGGAAGCTTTGGGAACTAAGTTAGATATGAGCACCGCTTATCATCCACAGACGGATGGTCAGAGTGATAGGACCATTCAAATATTGGAAGATATGTTACGAGCGTGTGTTATTGATTTTGGTAATGGGTGGGATAGATATTTGCCGCTAGCTGAATTTTTTTATAATAACAGTTATCATGCAAGTATTAAAGTCGCACCGTTTGAAGCTGTATGGTAGAAAGTGTAGGTCTCCCATATGTTGGAATAAGGTTGGGGATGCTCAACTCACAGGCCCAGAAATTATTCATGAGACTACCGAGAAGATCGTACAGTTTAAAGAAAGGTTGAGAACCGCTAGAAGTCGGCAAAAGAGTTATGCCGATAAGAGAAGGAAAGATATAAAATTTCAAGTTGGTGACCGTGTTATGTTGAAGGTATCACCTTGGAAATGTGTGGTACGTTTTAGTAAGAGAGGAAAGTTGAATTCTCGCTTTGTTGGACCGTTTGAGATTATCGAAAGAATTGGACCCGTGGCTTATCATTTGAAATTGCTACAAGAACTCATCGCCGTTCATAACGTTTTTCATAAATCGAATTTAAAGAAGTGTTTGGCCAAAGTTGATGAGACTATTCCTCTTGAGGAGCTGCATGTTGATAAGCAACTTCATTTTATTAAGGAACCTGTTGAGATTATGGATCAGGAAGTTAAGACACTCAAGCAGAGTGGAATCCCTATCGTCCGAGTTAGATGGAAGTTCACTTAGGAGGGTGAAAGTCAGATGAAGCATAAGTACCCGCATTTGTTCCCAGATGCTGAGTCAACCCCTGCACCTGCTTAAATTTCGGGACAAAATTTCCGTAACGGGAAAGAACTGTAACGATCCTACTTTTTCCGTTATCTTTTACCGTTAATCATTTAACAACCGTTAACTGTCATTCATGCCACGTCATTTCCATGACCTATATTATTATTTTAGTAGTAATATATTATGTATTATGTGTTAAATAAATATTTGTATTCATATTTTAAGTTATATGTTTCTACGTGTCGTGGATTTCTATCCGGTGAATCTTTTCGGTTTTCAAACCAACGGTCAAACTTTTGGGATTTTTAAATCCAAATTATTTTTATTATGATATTTTTATATCATATGATTATATAAAGTATTTCTATATTTAATTTTTCGCGTGTGCGTAATTCCTCCGAAGATTTAATCGCGTAACAACGTTTTCGCGTTTCGGGCTTCTTTCGGGCGTTTGGGCTAAAAGCTATTAGTATTTGTATCATTTTGGCCCACAAATGGGGCCCACCCACACCATTTTGGTCATCCATATCCCATGTCCCTCCCCATTTCATTTTTCAATTCATTTTATTCATTTACACTTTAATTTCCCTAAAAACCTAAAACTAGCAAGTCATATTTTTCTCTTCCTTTTCTTTTTTTTTCTTTTTGGCCATCACCCTCGTCACCAACATCATCATCATTCTTCATCAATTATTACTTGGATTTCAGGGCTTTCAACATAATCAGATTCATCTCTTCGATCTCTACGCGTTCATACTAATCAATTCTTGATTAGGGTATAAACCCTAACCCTAGTTTTTTAATTTTTTCATTTATTTTTCTATTTTTATGTGATATTATGATAGTTTGATGCTTACATGTTATTGTATTGTTGATTGTATGCGTAGAAATGCTCGATTATATATGTTTTCGGTTTAATTGATTTGGGACAGCAGCTTGTTTGATCTTTTCTGTAAACTTAAATGTTATAAAAGTGAAATTAGAGTGTCTAGATGAGTTCCACTCATCAAGACATTGATTTTAGACTCCGGATTCATGTTATTTCGATTCCCGGAACTTAAGTTATGATTAAAATGGTGTTTTCATGGAATTAAAATATAAAAACGAATGTGTTCAGGTTTTGTCCGACTTTGTGACCAGTTTTGGAGTCTCTAGAGTGTACTAGTATATTAGGATTGATGATTGGATGAACTTTCAGGTTCGAGTCATCGAAATCCGAGCCACGGATCACCCGTTATGACTAAAACTTGTTTTTGATCAGATTAAAGTCCCAAGTTGAATTATATCTATTGGTCATGACTTGGGGGCTATTCTTGGGGTGTTCTTGAGGGCACTAATGTTTCGGGTGGTTTGGTTAGGCGGGGATATATATAAGACTCGCCGAAAACCGACACCCGGGGCTCAAGTTATGACCCGATGAACTTTTAATTAAAACTTATGGTTGTGAAATAAGACTTATGATATAAATAATAATTTTCATTATTATTTCATTACTTATGATATAAAAGTAATTATTCTAATTTAAGACTTATAATATATATATTTATTATATCATTTATTAATTACATTTTGATTAATGAAACTTTAATTAAACTTATGATTAATAATACTTTTATTGTTAATGAAAAATACTTATGGTAAATACTAAACTTATGAGATTATTATAATAAGACTTATAATAAGGATTAATTAATTATTTAATTATTATAAGGATTAGTTATTATTTAATTAAAATTCAATTATTAAATACTTATGATTTAATAATTTTAATTAAAACTTATGATATGATTAATAATTCATTATTAATTAATAATACTTATGATATAATTTAATTTTTTTTATTAATTAATAATACTTATATTATGATTGATATTTAATTACTTAATTAAATACTTATGTTATATTAATTATATCATTTAAACTTATGTTAACTTTAATAATTCATTTAATTTAATTAAAACTTATGTTATGACATAATTATAGATATATGACTTTAATTAATGTTATAACCTATATTATTAATATAACTTATACTTTAAAAATCAATGTTGACTATGTTTGACCAAGGTTGACTTTTGAGTTGACTTTCGGTTGACTTTGACTTTCAGTCGGCTTCTATTGACTTTCTAATTAAGGAAACTTTCCTAACTTATAAACTTTCCAAAAATAGCAACTTTCTAAATATGGAAACTTTCCAAAAATAGAAACTTTCTAAATATGGAAACTTTCCAAAAATAGAAACTTTCTAAAAATAGAAACTTTCCAAAAATAGAAACGTTCGTAAAATAGAAACTTTCCAAAAATGGAAACCTGCTAAAAATAGAAACTTTCTAAAAATAGAAAGCGTGTATCCGTACGCTGTTCTGATCAAACTGATGCATGTTGAGTGTTGTTCTATATCTACTTGCAACATGTACAATAGCTATCATACTAAGACTTGACCTAAGTTAGTTATTTATATCGACCTACTTTATTTATAGGTCGGCGTTGTGATCATCCCTGATCGCTTTACCTCGTTTGTTGTTCGCATTTTTGTGTGGTTACTTCATTTGCTTTAAGGTGAGTTATAGTCCCATTTTTCTATTTTAAATCTTTTCGGATGAGAATACATGCATTTTATTTTTACGTATTGGACACAAGTGGAAGTTGGTTTAAATTATTCATTGTGAGTCGAACAAAAATATTCCCTAATCTGGTAATTGTAATCACTGGTTTCTACTGGTGAACACGAATTCTATGGATAGATCTATCGGGTTTGACAACCCCATTTCGAGCTAGTCACGCTAGTAATTTATAATCGGAATGTTTAGTACTTTGTATTTAGTTGAATATACACTTGTTCGGTGTATATTATTTATTGTGTTTGGTGTAGTGACCCGGAAATTTCCGATCAAATTTAAACTTAATGTTTATATGATCTCGACATGATAAGCAAAGTCTATAATGTAGAATCTCAATATTTTTGAACTGCTGTCTTACATTCATTAAACCCCGACTGCTCACGACGATTCACGAACTACTATTGTAATTAAATACATATATATTTGAATATATGGATATATAATAATAATTTGAAATATAATTAGAAATACATATATTGTTGTTATTAAAGTTATTATTAGTAATATCATTATAAAGTATTATTTGTATTATTATTATTATTATCTTCACTTCAAATTATTTTTATTATTACGTTTGTCATTAGTTTTATTTTGATATTATCATTAATGTTATTATTATTATTATTATTAGTAAGTTAGATTATTAGAAATATAATTATAATTATTAATTATTAACATTATTATCATTATTACTTCTATTATTATTACTATTGGTTTCATGATTATTAATAAAATTAATATGAAATACTAATGTTTATATAATGAATATTATTTTGCTTCTTTATTTAATGAATACACAAATAAATATATATACATATATAATGATATATAAGGATACAAATGCAGATATATACGTAATTACATATGCATATATGAAATAAAAATATACATACATAAATACTGAATTATACGAATAAATAAACAGATAAAGTTGTATTCTATTTAACATCACAATCCAAGGATCTTCTCTTGTCTATGATCTTCAGATATATCCAAAACTCTTATTAGCAATCGACATCAAACCTGATATTTTTATTTTATTTCTTTTGCTCCATGTCCTTTCTTCTCTGTTGGGAGATTCTTTGTCGACCACTCTTACTAAGTAACAAATATGTATGATGCTTCCATTATTTGTCTAAACTAATCACTATCAATTGTATAACTGTTATCCACCACTGATTATTGGAAATCAAAATAGAAATACAATAAACATATTTTTTTTTCCTCTATTCTTACCAGTTATCATTTTTTTTCTTTGTATCTGTCGTCGACTATTGATCACCACAACCATCTTCACATCAAAGCATCACCAATAATCCTCCATATTTCAACACTTCCTTGTTCCTGTTACTCATGAACAACAACCATCGTGAAACTCATCCCCATCCATCACCTTCTTTTACTTTCTCCCTCTTCATTCTTTCTCTTCTCTCTCTACGAATGAACCATCACCTTCTATCACCCAATACCACTGTAAACCACCACCTGTATTCGCTAATATTAACTTCTGTTTTCCTTCTGTTTTTGTTGGATTGCCGGGTTCAAAAGCCATTACAAACCTTCAACAAATTAATAACTATTATCAAGTGAGTTATGAATTGAAATATGAGAACGAGATCGGTGTTTTTTTGTGTTTCCTTTCCTTACTGGCCGACATCTTTGAGTAAAATGAACCCACTTGCCTTATTTTAATAGCATGCGTATTCTTTAATCTGTTTCATACCACTACATCATCGAATCAAATAATTAAATGGGAACTATATCTGGATTCGTTTTAGTAATGGGCTGCAACAACTTTAAATTGATATTGGGCCGACCCAACTTTGTTCCTGCTGGACTAATACGATGGAAATGAAGATAAATTGATGATGGGATGATACATGGATGATATATTGCTGATATTATTGCTGCTCGCTACTTTTCTGTCTCCACTTCCTGTTACAACAGCGAAACAGAAACAAAAGACTTATGATGTGTTATCTATGATGATGTTAGTGTAAGAGATATTGGGAAGATGATGCTCGATTATGATAAGATGATGATGATAGTTAATAATTCTATGAATGATGATGATGACCTGAGTATTTTTTTTTTGTTGCAGCCGAATGAAACCAAACCAAAATCCCACTTTGTTTCCCTACTTAAGTCACCATGAAAAAGATAGATACATTCACTATAGAATAAGTTGATGAATTTATAATGATGATTAGGATAGGATTAGTGATGATTATGATGATGGTGGTGTATAATGATATTGATGATTGATGATGATGATGCCGCATGTATATTAGTTATAGATTAAGAAAATGATGTTGATAATGATATGAAAAATGATGATGATGAGTTGCTTTTGTTCCAGACACACCATCGAGCCAATTTAATTCAAAGTGTTATTGGGTTTATGAAATTGGATTAGGCCAAAGTTATATTATTTTTTTTCCTTGGGCCGAGAATTATTAAAACTGTTGGGCCGGGTAACATCTGTTGGGCTGGGTATTCTCTGTTGGGCCATGAACTAATGATTTTTCTGTTGGGCTGAATAGTTTACGGGTTAAGTAAATTAAGTTTGTATAATAGATTAGAAAAACAGAGATGGAGGAGTGGTGTGGGGTGTTGCTAGATGAGTGAGTGGTCTCGGGTTCAATTCCTAGCTGGGACATCAATTTCTTTTTAAAGCTTGTTAAGGTAGCCTTTTATTTCTTTTATTATTATTATTATTATTATTATTATTATTATTATTAATATTATTATTATTATTATTATTATTATTATTATTATTATTATTATTATTATTATTAATATTATATATGTATTATTAATATAATTATAATTATTATTATTATTATCATCATTATTATGTACATAATATAAGTTATCATTATAAATATTATTATTAGTAACATTTTCTTAAATTGTTAGTATTATCATTACTATTATTAATATTACAAAGTATCATTAATCGACTTATCAAATAAACATTAATATTTGTAATACTATTCGATTACTGTAATTTCTAATAAAACTATTAAAAATTTCCACTATTATTAGAAGTATTATTTTTGCTAAAATTATCATTGTTATTGTTATCAGTATTATCTATATCATTATTATTAAGATAATTACGATTATGAAATTAAAAGTATAAATGACATTATTAAAGTTATAAGTATAAAAATAAAGATTATATATAAATGTATATTTAATACACATAATTTAACTATATTAATATATCTATATATAAAATGAAAAATATATATAATAAAACTTATTAATCTACTATATAAATGAATTACATCACTAATAATAATATATTTGTTTGATTACAACAATGTATATTAATAAATATATAAATGATATAGGTTCGTGAATCCGAGACCAACCTTACACTTGTTCAATGATGTTATATGTATTTTTACTAAGAAATACAGTATGGTGAGTTTCATTTGACTTTTTACCCTTTATATTTTTGGGCTGAGAATACATGCGCAACCTTTATAACTGTTTTACGAAATAGACACAAGTAATCGAAACTACATTATATGGTTGAATGATCGAAGTTGAATATGCCCCTTTTTATTAAGTCTGGTAATCTAAGAATTAGGGAACAGACATCCTAATTGACGCGAACTCTAAAGATAGATCTATCGGGCCCAACAAGCCCCATCCAAAGTACCGGATGCTTTAGTACTTCAAAATTAATATCATGTCCGAAGGAGGATCCCGGAATGAAGGGGATATTCTTATATGCATATTGTGAATGTCGGTTACCAGGTGTTCAATCCATATGAATGATATTTTTGTCTCTATGTATGGGACGAATATTTATGTGAAATGAAAATCTTGTAGTCTATTAAAATGATGGAAATGATTATTTATGTTAAACTAATGAACTCACCAACCTTTTGGTTGACACTTTAAAGCATGTTTATTCTCAGGTACGAAAGAAATTTTCCGCTGTGCATTAACTCATATTAGAGACATTACTTGGAGTCATTCATGGCATATTTCAAAAGACATTGCATTCAAGTCATTGAGTTTATCAATATTATTATTAAGTCAATTATAGTTGGATATATTATGAAATGGTATGCCTGCTGTCAACTTTCGATGTAATGAAAGTTTGTCTTTTCAAAAACGAATGCAATGTTTGTAAAATGTATCATATAGGGGTCAAGTACCTCGAGATGTAATCAACTGTTGTGAATCATTTATAATCGATATGGACTTCGTCTGGATGGATTAGGACGGGTCTTCACAGTTGGTATCAGAGCGGTGGTCTTAGCGAACCATGTCTGCATTAGTGTGTCTAACTGATAAGTCATTAGGATGCATTAGTGAGTCTGGACTTCGACCGTGTCTGCATGTCAAAAGTTTTGCTTATCATTTTGTGTCAAAAATTACCTGCTTATCATTCTTAGAGAATCACTTGCTTATCATTCTTAGTCTAGACACGTTTTACTGCATTGACTGCATGAATAGTGTATAGACAAAATTCATATCTTAACGTATCTGCTACTTCATATCTTAGCGTATCTGTTACTGTAACTTTGCCTGACAACTTCCGTAGATTCCTCCGTAACTTATGGGATTTTAGTATTATATATGCATATGTAAATTATGTATTGCAGGGTACTAATCTACATCCTATAATCTATTTCTTATCGAAAATCCTTCATCTGATCGTACGAGGTGAATCCCTCAACCAGTTCGAGTCCCTCAGATTCCGATGGCTATTCCGATAGTTATTCCGATAGCAATTTCGATATGGATTTCCACTCGAACTCCGAAAGCATTATAACCGGAATGGAGCAACCAATCAGCCATCCCCAATTTATTGATGGGTTCGTAGTCAACTTAATTAATGGAAATGTGCAGAAGGCAATCCCTTCCACCAACCGAATTCACCTCTTGACAATGAACCTGAAGCGTTTACCGGCGAACCTGTTCGAGACACCATTTTCAGTCTCATTTCCAGGGTAACTCGACAAGATTATATTCTATCCACAATTCTGAACCTTATTCATCCGCTCGTTCTGACCGACAATCATCCTGGAGTAATAAGTCAACGAACTTCGCGCTCGAATAATCAATTCGGAGAATATGGTGCAAAATGTACCAGCTTCAGCAACATCACCGGCACCAACAGTACCATCAATAACAGCACCAGTACCATCAACAATCCATGCTTCAATATCATCATCTGTACTTTGAGTATGATCTTCATTCTACGTATCGTTCTACCTCATTTATCTTCGTTCGACATGGCGAATATGTAATCTCTAAAGTTTTAGAGATTATTTATTCCAGTTCCAACCAAAAAACAAATGAGTTTAATATCATATTAACTCATTAAATCCATGAATACATCTGAAGAAAATATATATGTATATATGTTTTCATAAAGATTGTAATTAAAAATTCTCTTGTACAAACTGTTATTGGTGAAAATATTTTAATGGGTAGGTAATACCCGAGGAATATTTAAATTTCACATTAATAAGTTACATTGTACGTTCTTCGAATCTGTTTCAACAGTCATATACTATCCTACTTACATCTATCGATATACAAATCCGTTCACCATACAATAACCATATTCATCCGATTTCATATTTGGATTTTGATTTATCAGAATCCAACAAGTGGCATAATGAAGAAAACATTTGACAAAATAAAATTTGTTAGAAACAAACAAATTAACTATGAGTAATTTTGTTAAGAATCCACGCTAACTGTTCCTAGCTAATTATTCCTAGCTAACTGATTACATTTTATTTATCGCAATTTAATTATCGCAATTTACATTCTCTCAATTTTATTTATCGTCATTTAATTTCTGTTATTTACTTTACGCACATTATTTATCGTCATTTAATTTCTGTTATTTATTTTTACGCACTTTAAATATCGGGACACGTATACAAGGTTTTGACATATCATATCGACACATCTATATATATTATTTGGAATCACCATAGACACTCTATATGCAGTAATGATCGAGTTCTCTATACATGGTTGAGGTTGATTCTCAAATAATATATATACTTTGAGTTGTGATCGAGTCTGAGACATGTACACGGGTCACGATATGAATTAATTAATTCGAATATTATATATTAAACTATGTATGAATTATTGGACTGTTAACTGTGGACTATCGACTGTGGACTGCCAACATTGGACAATTAAAATGAATTAAAATACTGATTATAACATATGAAACTAAACAATTCTTTAAGTTTGCCACTTGATTTCATCTTAAACCTCATTTGTATCTTGACGATTACAATCCGCGTTCAAACCTTTCATGATTCTTGAAAACACCTCAATTGAGAGGATGAACCAACCGCACTTCATCTATGGAAGGAAAGATTTATGCATATAACTATGCACCTGAAAACACTCGGAACCTGAGTAAACGTTTAACATGTATGTGTGTTAGATCCTTTACCATTATTAGTACCCAAAATAACTTTACAATCACTTTTCAAGGTAGTAAATTTTGTCACAGCTCCATCAAGTCAACTTCGACTTTTCACTCGGATTAGCTTATTATAACCCTGATATATAAGTTGTCTTTCGTCATCGATACCGGAAAACCGTTTATATCTCACCACATTAGCAGTAAATTTACCAATAACTCCGTTGATCTCTGACTTTTCGAAAAATCACTATATTTAGTGAAACCCTATCATTTACTCATTTACATCTTATAACAAGAATTACTGTACCAACCATCGAGAATTAGCAATCAGTATTTAGAAATCTCGCAGCATGTCTACATCAATAGTTATATGTATACATATAACAATTATCTCCTAGAATTTCAATCTTTAATTCTGAAATTTTGAAAAGGCACCCAACTTACGAATCAATACATTGAACTTTGAAAAAGCTGAATGAAGCAGCAAAAAAAAACTGTAGGCAACCATAAACGACCTTAGTCGTCGGAAGTTTGATGATAAAGAATAGTATGTTGGAAAAGCTCAGAAACGTTGGAACTGGAAAACGGATTGAGCTAACTACGAAGGAGACCAAGGATAAATACAAGGACCATACCATATATTCAAAGAATCCAGATAATTCTGGATCCGTTGAAATCTTTAGAGAATATCTTGCTCCGAAGTCATGTTAAAATCTTGCTGAAAAATCTTTCTCCATCAACCATCGAACTTAGAAATTCCAAAATATCATCATCAATATCTTCGATATTTCTGAGAATATTTTCATAAATATTATCGTCCGAAATTATATACATCTTCGTGCTTCCTGTGTATCATTATATTAGAAACATTCAATAGAAAATTTAGTACCGAAAAGCAGATTATACGAAACTATGAAGAGAGCCGTGGACAAATCACAAAGAATAAGTTTGACTTCAAAGGATTCAAATGATTCAATGTCTGCTAAAGTCTTTAGTGAATATCTTGCTCCTTACTCTAAACCCTTGCAGACAATAGTTTCTATCATCCTCTGATCTTAGATATTCCGAGATATTATCGTATCTTTCATTATAAATATCCTCCATATTTCTGGAGATATTTTTATAATTATTCTTATCTGAAATCATTAATCTCTTCGTGCTATCAGTATTACATCATATAGAAACTGTTAGTTTCTATATTCTGTAAACTTTCGAGCTTAAAATATGAATGTTATTGAAGTAATGTTGGGAACTGAAGCATGAATTAGTATAATATAATGACATTTGATCAACGTGATTATATTACAGTAATTCATGTTGAGTTTCTAATGAAATGTTATGATTCACAGTACCATCATTATGTGACATGTTACACGACTCTTACATTCTATTTAATCTCTAAACATATCAAGAAAATATTTTCTTGATAATTTGGTCTTTTCCAGGATATTCTGGTAATTCGACAAATCAAGATCGTGCCATTACAATTTCCTTCTTAGAACATTAATTATGTTCATTCCGAATTTCATATCTACAAATTCTGGACCATTATTCGCTTGATTTAGAGTCAAGAAGAGAATAAAAAGGCAAAAGGCTCCGAAAAATGATGGAGAATATAAAGCCCGATAACAACCCTAAAATTTCAAACTGTGTATCTCAATGTGTATAACAATATAAAGACACGGGAGGACGAAAAATACTATAACCTCAAGGTAATGGTAGAAGAAAGTAACTTCCTCCGGTGGTAGATGAAAAAGAAGAATGACAGATATGAAAGTTAAGAGTATATCAAGAATCAGTACTGGATGGAGTATATTGATGAATGCTTTAAAGTATGAATCAGAAGAAAAAGAATAGAAGATGTGAGTGGTGGAAAATAAAGAAACAAAGATGATGGATTTATAGTGAAATATCAGACAAAGCAATCAAGACAGATCATCACATTTAATCAAAGAGGATCCTAATTTCTTTGATTATCGAAGAATCAAATCTTATTACGAGGATTTTCTCCAAATCTCTCGAATTTGGAAATCAATTCTATCTACGTCAAAAGATATGTCGAATCTATACATACTCATTTCACTCTTCAGGGATAGCTTCACTCGTACGCTTCACCTAATCGAATCGTTTTATTTATATTAATCAATAATGATAAGACTCTATTTATCAACCCAAATTCGTCATGAAAACACTTTTATTAGTAGCCATGACGACCTCACTCAAATTTCGGGACGAAATTTCTTTAACGGGTAGGTACTGTAGTGACCGGAAAATTTTCGATCAAATTTAAACTTAATCTTTATATGATCTCGACACGATAAGCAAAGTCTATAATGTAGAATCTCAAAATTTTTGAACTGCTGTCTTACATTCATTAAACCCCGACTGCTCACGACGATTCACGAACTACTATTGTAATTAAATACATATATATTTGAATATATGGATATATAATAATAATTTGAAATATAATTAGAAATATATATATTGTTGTTATTAAAGTAATTATTAGTAATATCATTATAAAGTATTATTTGTATTATTATTATTATTATCTTCACTTCAAATTATTGTTATTATTACGTTTGTCATTAGTTTTATTTTGATATTATCATTAATGTTATTGTTATTATTATTATTAGTAAGTTAGATTATTAGAAATATAATTATAATTATTAATTATTAACATTATTATCATTATTACTTCTATTATTATTACTATTAGTTTCATGATTATTAATAAAATTAATATGAAATACTAATGTTTATATAATGAATATTATTTTGCTTCTTTAATTAATTAATACACAAATAAATATATATACATATATAATGATATATAAGGATACAAATGAAGATATATACGTAATTACATATGCATATACAAAATACAAGTATACATACATAAATACTGAATTATACATATAAATATACAGATAAAGCTGTATTCTGTTTAACATCATAATCCAAGGATCTTCTCTTGTCTATGATCTTGTAAAAAGAATCGAATTCAATCATATATATCCAAAACTCTTGTTAGCAATCGACATCAAACCTGATATTTTTATTTTATTTCTTTTGCTCCATGTCCTTTCTTCTCTGTTGGGAGATTCTTTATCGACCACGCTTACTAAGTAACAAATATGTATGATGCTTCCATTATTCGTCTAAACTAATCACTATCAATTGTATAACTGTTATCCACCACTGCTAATTGGAAATCAAAACAGAAATACAATAAACATATTTTTTTTCCTCTATTCTTACCGCTCATCATTTTTTTTTTCTTTGTATCTGTCGTCGACTATTGATCACCACAACCATCTTCACATCAAAGCATCACCAATAATCCTCCATCTTTCAACACTTCCTTGTTCCTGTTACTCATGAACAACAACCATCGTGAAACTCATCCCCATCCATCACCTTCTTTTACTTTCTCCCTCTTCATTCTTTCTCTTCTCTCTCTACGAATGAACCATCACCTTCTATCACCCAATACCACTGTAAACCACCACCTGTATCCGCTGATATTAACTTCTGTTTTCCTTCTGTTTTTTTTGGATTGCCGGGTTCAAAATCCATTACAAACCTTCAACAAATTAATAACTATTATCAAGTGAGTTATGAATTGAAATATGAGAACCAGGTCGGTGTTTTTTTTGTGTTTCCTTTCCTTGTTGGCCGATATCTTTAAGTAAAATGAACCCACTTGCCTTATTTTAATAGCATGCGTATTCTTTAATCTGTTTCATACCACTACATCATCGAATCAAATAATTAAATGGGAACTATATCTGGATTCATTTTAGTAATGGGCTGCAACAACTTTAAATTGATATTGGGCCGACCCAACTTTGTTCCTGCTGGACTAATACGATGGAAATTAAGATAAATTGATGATGGGATGATACATGGATGATATATTGCTGATATTATTGCTGCTCGCTACTTTTCAGTCTCCACTTCCTGTTACAACAGCGAAACAGAAACAAAAGACTTATGATGTGTTATCTATGATGATGTTAGTGTAAGAGATATTGAGAAGATGATGCTCGATTATGATAAGATGATGATGATAGTCAATAATTCTATGAATGATGATGACGACCTGAGTATTATTTTTTTTGTTGCAGCCGAATGAAACCAAACCAAAATCCAACTTTGTTTCCCTACCTAAGTCACCATGAAAAAGATAGATACATTCACTATAGAATAAGTTGATGAATTTATAATGATGATTAGGATAGGATTAGTGATGATTATGATGATGGTGGTGTATAATGATATTGATGATTGATGATGATGATGCCGCATGTATATTAGTTATAGATTAAGAAAATGATGTTGATAATGATATGAAAAATGATGATGATGAGTTGCTTTTGCTCCAAACACCACATCACCAAAAATCCCATCGAGCCAATTTAATTCAAAGTGTTATTGGGTTTATGAAATTGGATTAGGCCAAAGTTATATTATTTTTTTTCTTGGGCCGAGAATTATTAAAACTGTTGGGCCGGGTAACATCTGTTGGGCTGGGTATTCTCTATTGGGCCATGAACTAATGATTTTTCTATTGGGCTGAATAGTTTACGGGTTAAGTAAATTAAGTTTGTATAATAGATTAGAAAAACAGAGATGGAGGAGTGGTGTGGGGTGTTGCTAGATGAGTGAGTGGTCTCGGGTTCAATTCCTAGATGGGACATCAATTTCGTTTTAAAGCTTGTTAAGGTAGCCTTTTATTTCTTTTATTATTATTACTAATATTATATATGTATTATTAATATAATTATAATCATTATTATTATTATTATCATTATTATGTACATAATATAAGTTATCATTATAAATATTATTATTAGTAACATTTTCTTAAATTGTTAGTATTATCATTACTATTATTAATATTACAAAGTATCATTAATCGACTTATCAAATAAACGTTAATATTTGTAATACTATTCGATTACTGTAATTTCTAATAAAACTATTAAAAATTTCCACTATTATTAGAAGTATTATTTTTGCTAAAATTATCATTGTTATTGTTATCAGTATTATCTATATCATTATTATTAAGATAATTACGATTATGAAATTAAAAGTATTAATGACATTATTAAAGTTATAAGTATAAAAATAAAGATTATATATAAATGTATATTTAATACACATAATTTAACTATATTTATATATCTATATATAAAATGAAAAATATATATAATAAAACTTATTAATCTACTATATAAATGAATTACATCACTAATAATAATATATTTGTTCGATTACAACAATGTATATTAATAAATATATATATGATATAGGTTCGTGAATCCGAGGCCAACCTTACACTTGTTCAATGATGTTATATGTATTTTTACTACGAAATACAGTATGGTGAGTTTCATTTGCCTTTTTACCCTTTATATTTTTGGGCTGAGAATACATGCGCAACCTTTATAACTGTTTTACGAAATAGACACAAGTAATCGAAACTACATTATATGGTTGAATGATCGAAGTCGAATATGCCCCTTTTTATTAAGTCTGGTAATCTAAGAATTAGGGAACAGACACCCTAATTGACGCAAACTCTAAAGATAGATCTATCAGGCCCAACAAGCCCCATCCAAAGTACCGGATGCTTTAGTACTTTGAAATTAATATCATGTCCGAAGGAGGATCCCGGAATGATGGGGATATTCTTATATGCATATTATGAATGTCAGTTACCAGGTGTTCAATCCATATGAATGATATTTTTGTCTCTATGTATGGAACGAATATTTATGTGAAATGAAAATCTTGTGGTCTATTAAAATGATAGAAATGATTATTTATGTTAAACTAATGAACTCACCAACCTTTTGGTTGACACTTTAAAGTATGTTTATTCTCAGGTACGAAAGAAATCTTCCACTGTGCATTAACTCATATTAGAGACATTACTTGGAGTCATTCATGGCATATTTCAAAAGACATTGCATTCAAGTCGTTGAGTTCATCAATATTATTATTAAGTCAATTATAGTTGGATATATTATGAAATGGTATTCCTGCTGTCAACTTTCGATGTAATGAAAGTTTGTCTTTTCAAAAACGAAAGCAATGTTTGTAAAATGTATCATATAGGGGTCAAGTACCTCGCGATGTAATCAACTGTTGTGAATCGTTTATAATCGATATGGACTTCGTCCGGATGGATTAGGACGGGTCTTCACATTTGGCAAGGGTAAATAAATGGTTAAGTGGTTACCATGTGGCTCACGGAAAATGGAATAATGTTTTTATATGTTTTCTAGCATATAATTTTTGTGGTCCAAAGAGGAGTTTTTATGTTTTCAAACATAAATTTTTTTATGGTTTGAATTAAATGTTGTTTGCAATATTAAACCTATAATTCACTCAACATTTTTGTTGACAGTTACTCGCATGTTTTATTCTCAGGTTCATGATTGATTGCTTCCGCTGTGCTTAGAGAGTCTGCATATTTATGATGGCAGCTTTTGTTAAACATTAACTTGCATTCTATTTTGATACATTTAATAGTGGATGTTGTTGACTTTGTTTTGGTCAACTTTTGGTTAAGTAATAATGTATGGTTTTTCTAAACTTACACATTTTGGTAGGTTTCCTTTATAGGAAATCATTTTTAAATAAAGAATGCAAGGTTATTTATCAAATTCATATAGAGTTATGATCAAGCTTTAGGACCAAGATAACGATGGTCGTCAAGTGTACTTTGATGGGTCGTTTCAGTATGGGGTGGACCCCCTTGGCCCAAAATTGAATATTGATAATTTGCTTTTAGCTCGAATGCTCGAACGAAACTCGAAACGTGAAAACACCGCTACGCGATTAAATATTCGGAGATAGCAAAAAATAAAATATATAAACACTATATATGCTCATATGATATGAAAATATCATATTTAAAATAATTGGGATTCGAAAATCTCAAAAATCTGACCATTGGTTTGAAAACCGAAAAGATTCGCCAGTTAGAAATCCGCGATACGTAGAAACATACAAATTTAAATACGAATACAAATATTCATATAACACATAATAATTAATATATTATTACTAAAATAATAATATAGATCATAGAAATGACGTGGCACGAATAACAATTAACAAACGTTAAATAATAAATGGTAAAAGATAACGGAAAAACTAGGGTCGTGACAGTACCTTCCCGTTATGGAAATTTCGTCCCAAAATTTAAGCAGGTGCAGGGGTTGACTCGTCATTTGGGAACAAATGCGGGTACTTCTACCTCATCTGATCTTCACGTTCCCAAGTGAACTCGGGTCCGCGTCTGGCATTCCATCTACTCGGATGATAGGAATTTTACTTTGCTTGAGGGTCTTAACCTCTCGATCCATAATCTCGATAGGTTCCTCAATAAAGTGGAGTTGTTTATCAACATGAAGTTCATCAAGAGGAATGGTTTCATCGGCCTCGGATAAACACTTCTTCAAATTCGACACATGTAAAACGTCATGAACGGCGCTAAGTTCTTGTGGCAATTTCAAACGATAAGCCACGGGAACCATTACTAAAATCAATCACGCACGCTCTCAACATGTCTTTCAACGTTTGAATGGTCCTTTCACTCTAACCATCCGACTATGGATAATAAGCGGTGCTCATATCCAACTTAGTTCCTAAAGCTTCCTGTAAGGATTTCCAAAACCTCGATGTGAATTGACTGTCTCGGTCTGAAATAATAGACACAGGAACACCATGCCTCGAAACAATCTCTTTTAAATACAAACGAGTAAGTTTTTCCATCGAATCTTTTTCCTTAATCGGCAAAAAGTGAGCTGACTTTGTGAGTCGATCAACAATCACTCAAATGGTATCGTAACCTCCCACAACTCTTGGTAACTTCGTGATAAAGTCTATCGTAATTCCTTCCCACTTCCACTCGGGAATCTCAGGTTGCACCAGAAGTCCAGACGGTTTCTGATGTTCAGCTTTAACCGTAGCACAGGTCAAACACTTAGCCACATAAGTATCCACATCAGCTTTCAAGTTAGGCCACCAATACAGGTCCTTAAGATCATGATACATCTTTCCTGAACCAGGATGACTAGAGTACCTAGACTTATGAGCTTCATCTAACACAAGTTGTCGCAAATCACCAAATTTTGGAACCCAAAGATGTCCCGCAAAATACCGAGTGCCATCTGCTCGTACCTCAAATTTCTTACTCATGCCTCTGACCTTCTCGTTCGCAAAATTTTCCTCCTTCAAGGCTTCTTGTTGAGTAGCGAGAATCTGCCTTGCGAGGTTTGTTCGAATGGTCATATTCAAGGCTCTAAGCCTGCGAGGTTCAACTCTCTCTTTTCGACTTAATGCATCGGCTACCACATTGGCCTTTCTCGGATGATATAGGAGCTCACAATCATAATCATTCAATGTCTCAACCCATCTTCGTTGTCTCATATTCAACTGTTTCTGATCAAGAATATGTTGAAGACTTTTGTGATCAGTGTACACTGTGCTTTTGACCCCATATAGATAATGTCTCCAAATCTTAAGTGTAAACACAACAACTCCTAATTCTAAATCATGGGTTGTATAATTCTGTTCATGGATCTTCAACTAACGTGACGCGTAAGCGATGACTTTCTTTCTTTGCATCAAAACGCAACCAAATCCTTGACGCGATGCATCACAATAGACAACAAAATCGTCATTACCCTCAGGTAGTGATAATATCAGGGCAGAAGTTAACTTCTTCTTCAGAGTTTGAAAAGCAGCATCTTGTTCATCCTTCCACTCATACTTCTTCCCCTTGTGCGTTAAAGCAGTCAGAGGTTTCACTATTCGAGAGAAATCTTGGATGAACCTTCTATAATAGCCTGCTAACCCTAGAAACTGACGAATTTGAGTAGGAGTCTTTGGAATTCCCACTTCTCAATCGCCTCTATCTTAGCAGGATCAACTTGAATTCCCTTCTTACTAACAACATGTCCAAGGAATTGAACTTCTTTCAGCCAGAATGCACACTTTGAAAACTTAGCATACAGTTCCTCCTTTCTTAACAAATCGAGCACTAACTTCAAATGCTCTTCGTGCTCTTGATCACTCTTGGAATAGATAAGGATGTCGTCGATGAAAATGATAACGAACTTGTCCAGATACGGTCTACACACACAGTTCATGAGGTCCATGAACACAGCAGGTGTGTTAGTCATTCCGAACGGCATAACAAGAAATTCGTAGTGACCATAACGGGTACGGAATGCGGTTTTCGGAACATCAGTTTCTTTAACCCGCAATTGATGATAACCGGAATGAAGATCAATCTTAGAATAAACGAACGAACCTTGAAGCTGATCGAACAGATCATCGATTCTCGGAAGAGGGTAACGGTTTTTAACTGTAAGCTTGTTCAATTCGCGATAATCAATACACAAACGGAAGGAACTATCTTTCTTTTTAACAATCAGAACAGGAGCTCCCCAAGGGGATGAACTGGGATGAATGAAGCCTTTATCTAACAACTCACGGAGTTGACTCGACAATTCTTGAAGTTCGGAAGGAGCGAGTCAATAAGGAGCACGTGCTACAGGGGCAGCACCGGGAACAAGATCGATTTGAAACTCTACCGCGCATTGCGGCGGAAGGCCAGGTAATTCCTCAGGAAATACCTCAGGAAAATTTCTAACAATATGAACATTACTGAAAGGACCTGTCCTAATCCATCTGGACGAAGTCTTCAACAGTTGTTCCCATTGCGAGGTTCTGACCTCTATATTCCATGAAGACTCCATGTAATATGAGCAAATGCACAACGGAAGATTTCTTTCATACCTGAAAATAAACATGCTTTAAAGTGTCAACCAAAAGGTTGGTGAGTTCATAAGTTTATCATAAAACAATAAAATTCATCATTTTGATAGACCACAAGATTTAAATCCTGCATGGTACTAAATGGGCCCAAATCCTATACCCACCGGTAATTTACATGCGATATCTTTTAAATACAGTACACCTTTCTCGTGTACGAAATCATCTTTCATAAATCTTAACCGTACACATATCTCGTGCACAAAAATAACATACACATAACCTGTGTATAAAATCATTCTCTCGATACATAACATTCACTTTTCATTGCTTTCATAGCTTGGCTTGGTAACCGACCTTAACATATAATGCGCATAAATAATATCCCCAAAACAGAACATCTCGTCTGTATAATAATCATATAAACTTCGAAGTACTAAACACCACGCCCACTAGCCCTTCCGTCTAGTGAACATTCTGGGTGGGGTGTTAAACCAGGTAGCTACCTTTAGGATTCTCGTGAATTAGGGCCATACTCGATTCTAATTCTTAGGTTACCAAGAAATAATAATCAGGGGAAAAATATTCACAACAATTAGTGGCAATTATCAAGTCCACATAATTCAATAATAATCCACAGAACTTCTGTCTGCATAATAATTCACTCGAGGAATATTTTGCTTGTGTCTATCTCGTCAAACATTTATAAAAGCATTTCATGTATTCGCAGTTCAAAAATATATTTCAGAAGCATTTAATAAAGCAGTTGTAAAAGTAGCGCATGTATTCTCAGTCCCAAAAATGTAAAGAGTAAAAGGGAATCAAGTGAACTCACCATACTGTATTTTGTAGTAAAAATAGATATGAAGACATTGAACAAGTATATGGTTGGCCTCGGATTCACGAACCTTTGAAGCTTTCATAAAAATAAAATGCCTCGAGCAGGGCTCGAACCCGCGACCTCTCGCTAACCCACTAACAACTTTAATCAAAGCTCCGCTATTTCTTTTCTGATTTACTTGTCGATTTAAACGGTTATAACTACTCGTTATTTTATGCGATTTCATCTTCATCATTATCATATTCATAACCTTAATCATAATCCTAATCTTCATCTAACCTCATTATCATTCATCATTCTTATATCATCATCATTCAAGGTTATTACTTGAAATCATAACTATATCATTATCATTATGTAATCCGTATCATCACCATTATCAAAATCATATAATCTTATTATTAACCTATGTCAACCCTAATAACATTATCATCAATTTCATTAACATCACCATATCACCTCATCGTTGCTCATCAGAATGTATCACGTATCAAGTTGTAGTGGCAGTTTTTAGTTCGAGCAGGAATGAAGGGAATGCAGAAATCAAACAGCCCAATATTGTAAACAAACTCGCAGCCCAACTATTCAGGCTTATACACGGCCCAAATCAAGTAATACTAGCCTGGCTATTTAACAGAAACGTTTAAGAGAAAAAAAATGTCGGTCATACATTCTTTAACCGTCCCATATGCAATCAAATCAACCCCTTTGTGGTTTTAATTCCCTCATGGCCCAATACAATAACACAGATCTCGGTCCCATTTATTTAATTAAATCCCGTAGCTTTTGTTTGTATATTATGAAAAGGATTTGGCTTTTGGCTTAACAAAACAAACGAGATTCATCATATTAAATAACTAAAGAAAAAGAAACGCCACTTACTCCCACTGTTTTCATATTGGTCGGCCACCTTTCCTTACTATATTCAAAGTATTATATTACGTTCCTATTTCCTTTTTCAATACTACATCATAGTCATTAACATCTAAGGGTTGTTTTGTTTGGTAACGAGCTGCAAACAGAAAATGAAACGGACAGCAGTAAAAAGGTTGTACAAAGTAGTGGTTTGTGTTTTGTTGTGTTATCCATTGTGGAAGATACAGAAAACAAATTAAAGTGGAGATGGTTTTGTGGTGGTTTTAAATAAAGTGAAGGAAATAGAAAACTTGGTGATCGATGGTGTGGTTAAGGGTTGTTATGGTGGTCACGAGGTGGTGTTTGATCGTAGGAGAAGTTCACAAATGGTGGCGGTTTGAGATTTCATTAGAAACAGAAAACGTAACTATTAAGATGGTGATGGTGGTAAATCGTGGGTGAAGGTTCACGAAAAGAATTATAGGAGAGAGAGAGTGAGAGAGAATTTACGAATAGGGTGTTTGGTTTATTCAAAAGAGAAGTGAGTCAACATAGAGGATTTCGGTGATTGTGGTTTCAAAAGTGATTGACTTGATTATCACCTTTACAGCTCATCGATAGGTCATATTCCACTATCATATTTATAATAGATACATTAACTAATTGATAATAATTGGCAACTAAAATTGATCGACATAATATAGTGGGTGGGATTTCTTGAGGAACAAAACAACACGCAAGACTTCAAAAAAATAAACTGTTACAGGTCCACATATACAGAACATTGCTGTAGAAATGGTAGTTTAATCGTGAACAAACAATAGCATCTAATAATACTCTAATAGTGATGGATGATTTTTGTGGTATTATTTTATGGCTGTAACAAGCAAATCGAATAATAGGTAAATGGTGGTTGCATTGAATTTTCGATGATAGAAGGTGGTGATGTTTAGGCTGCAAGAACAGGTAGAAGAGGTGGTGGACGGTTGGATCATAAACAAGATTATAAGAAGATGATTTACGATAGAAATTTTAGAGAGAGATATAGATAGGTGGTGAAGTCGTGGTGATTATGGTGTAGGGTGATATCTCTTTGCATCTCATATACATACATATATCTATATATGATATTAGAATAAACAAGTTAATGATATAAGGATAAATAAATCAACAATGTAATAGTAAACATATCAATCGAGAATAATTTAATATGAATGTACAGCTCATATCCAACTTTGTAAAATTCACGGATAGGAATTTAGAAACAAGAAAGCAATCTTGAAAGTGATACATAACAACTTATTTTCGCCTAATTATTTATTTATATAATCTATTTAATATTAATACCTACTAAATATATTTATAATAATATTATTAATATTAATAATAATTATTATCATAATAATAATACATATTGATAATAATGATAATAATAATTACTAATAATAATGTTATCAATGATGTTAATAATAATAATATTAATATAACAAAATAATATTATTTACATAAAAAGGAACTTCTATATATATTATTTTACATAATTATTTATAACAACAATTTCATACAATTGTTTAATAATTTTTCAAGTTATTATATATATATATATATATATATATATATATATATATATATATATATATATATATATATATATATATATATATATATATATATATATATACACATATCTATTTACAATTAGTTGTTCGTGAATCGTCGGAAATGATCGAAGGTCAATTGAATATATGAACATCGTTCCAAAATTTTCTAGACTTAACATTACATACTTTGCTTATCGTATCGAAATCATATAAAGATTAAGTTTCAAAAATTTGGTCGAAAATTTCTGGGTAGTCACAATCACCAACGCTCTTCTCTTCTTTACCAGAATCAACAACATGGGCTAGAATAGCATGACAGCCTTTGCGAAGGTATTTTTGAACTTTCAAACAGCTAACAAGATTTAACTGTCTGCATTTCTTATCCCTAAAAACCATCAACGGCTCACCAACCACTTTAGTAATACGAACAGCCTTCTCATAACACTCGATTTCAGCACGATTCTCAGACAACCAATCCATAACAATGACAACGTCAAAACTTCCTAGTTCAATCGGTATCAAGTCTACCTAAAAGTCCCTACCAGCCAGTTTAATGTTACACTTACGATACACAATCTTAGCAGTAAGCACTTTACCATTACCTATCTCTACAACATAAGTTCTGTCTAGAGGGGTTAACGGAGTTTTTATTTTTGGACTAAATTTACTTGACACAAAACTTAAATCAGCCCCTGAATCAAATAGTACATAAACCGATAAATCATTGACCGAGAACGTACCAGTAACGAGTTTTGGATCTTCCTCGGCACCCCTAGCATTAATATGAACGCCCTTCCACACGCATTCTCTGTAGTTTTCTTATTAGGGCACATATCGCAGAAATGCCCAGGCTTGCCACATTCATAACAAACCTTCTGGGTACCACCATTTTTCGACTTCCCATTACCATTACCACCATTATTACCACCACAATTAGCAGGAGGAGCAACATTTAGCATAACCACTTTGCAATCCTTCACAATGTGACCCTGTTTCGAACACTTATTACAAGTAACTGAACAATACCCGATCAAATCAAAATCATTAAGGGTGAATAGATTTCGGGGTTGAGTACTTGATTTGGGAAAAAGAGTGGATCGAATGTTTTAACTCCAATAATTGTGCAAACCATGATTTGAAATCTGGATTTCAAGGGCATAAAATAGTCGATTAGATTAACCTTTTTTGATCGGGATAGAATAAGTTAATACCTTAAAGTGAGGATTAACTCCGATCGGAGTACTGCTCGGAATTGTGTTAACGACTGGAGAAATGCCACCGTAATTAAATTGGGCAGAGTAACATTAATGCATCCAGTGTTGTTGAATAAATGATCTTGTTCGTGTTTTTATAGACGTTGTGAGGGAATGGTGACGTGGCACATGTTCCTTTCATGGTTGTAACAAACTTTACCAATCCCAAGGGGTGACGTGGCACATGTCCCTTTCATGGGAATAATCGAGCAGATCCTAACAAACTTTCCTAGATTCGTGGGCTGACGTGAAGTGCAACCTGCTTGTATGTTTGTTCCAGGATCGAGTACTCGTTCCGGGATGAAGTGTCTATTCCGGAACAGTGCACTTTCTCCGGGACAGCGTGCTTGTCCCGGGAAGGTATCTTTATAACGGGTTGGAATACTGAACCGGGAAGTAGTGGCGGTACCGACAGCATGTTGGTCTCGGTTAAGATGTCACGAAGTACTTAGTTCAACCGGGAAGGTTTTGCTTTCTATTTACTCCAACTGTTTCTTCACGGTGCTAGTAATGACCGGGAAAATTGTTGTCGATTTATCAACAGGCTTATTTGTGATGATATAATCCTTTTCTTCTTAATGCCACTGCATCCAGCCAGGTGATGCTGGTAGCGTGTATGCTTATCCGGGCTGGATGGCGTTCCTGGCTAGCTATTGTTTGACGTGGTCCTTCCCGGGCGCATGCATAAGTAACCTTCTGGTCAGGTCACTGAGGTGATGCCAGGAAGTTGTCCTTTTCAGGGATAGGCTTATGCCGGGGAAAAACCATGGCCGGGATGCTGCTAATTAGTGTCTTTTTTAGACGGATCATGATACGTATCATCAAGTCCCCCCAGTTTGATGATGGTAGTCGGAACAGTTGTCGTTGTCAAACTTTTTTTAAAATGAAGCCATGCTTTCGATTGGATGTGCATTTAATGCTTGTCAGGGTGAAAAGACAGTTTTTGTAAATACGCCCCCTTTTGTGTTTTTCCATGTTTCAACTTTTTAGAACAGCGTTCGAGGAACTTCTTTTTGCAATTTTAATCATTAGTTTTGTTGATCCCTCCTTTGATCTGTGCCGTTGGATCAATTTCCTTGAAACCTATCAATAGCTTTAGTTTTTCAATTTTTTTCACTTTTTACAGCCTTCATACTCTAAACGTTTCTTCTTCAAAAATCAACAGTTTTTTTACGAAAGAAGGTACCTTTTCTGCTTCCTTCCTTTTATTACTTTGCATTTTTGTATTTTTCGTATATATGGCGGATCAGTCTTCCACTTCATCTACTGTAGACGCTCCCGAATCTTCTTCCAGGCCTTCTGTAGATGTTAGTAGTATCATGAGTCAAGTGTGTGATAAATACCTTGATGAAATGGTACGTAAGTATCTGTTTTTGACCCGTTATACGTTGAGGGTTCCTGACGCCACCCACCGGGCATGGTTGCCAATTTTCCATTTATGGTGCAACCATCAGCGTGGGCAATTTTCGGTTTCCCTATTCTGAATTCATGTATCAATTCTTTACGCACTACGAAATAGCACCTGCTCAGGTACATCCCCATGCGTACCAGAAATTTGTAATGTGGGAGATGTACCTTAATCATTATCATATTCTTCCTGCCGTTCGCATGTTCCGATTCTGTTTCTCCATCTCAACGTCTGAGATTGGATGGTTTTCCATTAAATGAAGAGCATTGTTCAATTTTACTGGAGACATGGATACTTCGTTAAAAGAGTGGCGGGAGTCTTTCTTTTTTGTTGATAGCAAAGGGCTACCGCCATGATTTGTTGAGCGCTGTGAATGGGCAGTCAATGTGAAAAAGGGAGCCAATAAGATCTCAAATCTGAACGCTGCCGAGATGACATGCATGTTAGCCATCCGGGAGTTCAGGTTTCCCCAACGGCCATACCCAGAGGCCATGCTTATGTTGGGAGGAGTTAGTCACCAATTTCCAGATCCGAATACCAAGCCAGTCCTTCGTTTTAATGGAGTAGGTGAAGACTGATCCTAGCCAACTGTTACGCCGCCTAGTTTATTATTCATATACTAACCCCGTTTTTTTTTATGTTTATGCAACAGTAATGGAGTTCGCCACTGCTATGGCTTTTGGTGACCTAGAGGAGATCCGGGTGGAGAGTTTCCCGGTCAATCCGGAAGGCGAGCCGGATGTCACTCCCCATGACCTGAAGCAGAATGCCGGTGATGGGACCGACTTGGTTCTATCAGGCCCGGATGTGCCGGAGGGGGCACACGGCAGTGAAGAGGAGGATTCATGACCTTCCTCAGCTGTGGATGAAGAAGGCCAAAGGTAATCTCCTCGTTCCGACAAGCTAGTCATGTTTGTTGTTGTTACTTATCTCGTATCTGAATTTTCTCAATTTTTGCAGCTGCTGTAGAGCCTTCCGTTGGTGCCGGTACGACTGAGACAGAGCCAATTGACTTGGGTGGTGGAGAGGGTGATCACTTTACCCTGGAGAGTTTTGATGACATTCATTTCAATGTCTCTTCTGGCGACGATCTTTTCTGTGCCTTCTCTCAACTTGATATTGATTATCATGGTTGTAAGAGTGCTTTGGAGAAGGGGTGTTCTACATCTTTCCGCCAGGCGGTTTCTGCCCTCCCCCGGGAAGACTCTAAGGTTCTCCGAGCATGGGGGCTCATGGCATTGAATACACTTTTTTTGGACGGTTTGGACCAAGAATAGCAGATGACGGACCTGGAGCGCCAGCTCAAAGCCGCTCGTGATGAGCTGTCCCAGGCACCCATGGCCCAGGAAGCTATTAAAAGCTTGGAGAGCCAGCTGAGGGCTGCCAAGGATGAGCTTGTCCGGGTATTAGGGGAGAAGGATAAGGAGGTTACTTCTGCTGTTGCTACCAGGGAGGCATCCCTGGAGGAGTGTAAACGACTGCAGGGTAGTCTTCCTTCGATTTGAAGAAGGCTATCAATTCCTCCACTGTGAAGGCACCTTTCCAGGATTATTTGGATAGCTTTGGGGCGGCCAATTTTACCTACGCTGTTAGGTTGATGTAGAAGCATCACGTTAGTGGGGTCGTCCCCTTGCATCCCGATATTACTGGGAAGTTGAATCCGGCTGCTGCGCAGGAGCTCCAGGCTGTTCAAAAGGCCTTGGCGGAGATCTGTTTTGGCAGTTTTGAGGATCTTTGTGCTGATGATGGTACAACCGTGCAGCAGCTTTTAGATTTTAATTTTTAGTTTGTTGTACTGTACGTTGTTGCGCATTTTTGAAGTAACCTGTAATGAAATCATGTGTAATTAATGAAATTTTAATTTCAAGTATTTTGTGATAAATTTTCTTCAATTGAACTAGTTCATCTCTTCATATGTAGGTCTAGACTACATTTGTATTAGTTTTAGTGTGTACACCGTGTAGTCACACGTGTTTATGCCATCTACTCATTGGCTGTTTATCAGTATAAACTTGTACCGACGAGGGCTAGACAATTACCTCTTAAGGGGGTACAAAATAACTTACATGGGACTTATGTGGATGCCGAAATCCGTCTGCCGCTAGCCGGTTATTATTATGTGAACATCGTTGTAAATAACATAATGACTAAGTTATTGTAAACAGTAGAATTCTTTTATTCATTCCTAAAAAGGAAAAGCATACATAGATTCTTTATTAGGAGAAAAAGACATAAACATCAAGATAACCATGAGTTGAAGTGATCAGTTTCAATCACGGTATCTATCTAAATTTCAGTTGTTGCACTTAGCCACTTTTGTTTCCTTCAACTGTTGTCTTGTCTCGGTTGGAGCTCTCGTAGCTTTCAGTCCTGGAATGTTTGGGTGCCAGATTGAAGGGTTCAGCCTTTTCGTGCACACCATTAAATGGTTTCTCACATCCTGCCCGGCGACGCCAGTCGGCAACTGCCTTCTCTGCCTCATTGACAATGACTGGATTTTTGCTACCGAAGTGTGCTGATGGGGAGAATAAAGTTAGCCTTTTAAGAACAGATACACATTTTTCCTCCATGACGTGTGGTGTCTTCCATGATTCGGCACATTTCCTATCTCGAGGGCACTCATTCTCAGGGAAAGGGTGTCGGGTGGATTGAACCATTGCCACGCCTCGCCGGGTTGGGAGCTTGAGTATACCATGAGCGGTAGAGGCTATTGCACCAAACTTCCTGAAGAACTGTCTTCCTAGTATCACGTTTGTAGCAGTCACAGATTTGACGACATAAAAGTCGATGACTTCACTACGGAGGTAGGGTTGAGTACCCATCGTGACTATTGCCTTGAGTCTACCTATGGGTTCTTCAGTGGAACCCGTGAACCCAGAAATGACAGCATTAGATTGTCTCATCTTCCTTCCGACACACTTTGGGAACTGGGAAAGGCAATGGGCATACAAGACTTCAACTTCACTTTCCGTGTTAGTGTACATTTTGTTGATCGGGAACCCATCTATTAAGCCGGTAATTACTGCTGGTTCATCCCTGGAGTATCGTTCCGATAATCCCGGGAATGTGATGGTAGCATCTTTCCAGGAACTTTGCGGAACAAAATCGTCCGTCTCGATGTTGATCATGTTAATGACAACTTTATCTTTTGCCTTCTCACGCTTCTTGCCCTCTTCCTTTTGCCAACTGAATGTTTTATTGGGGTCGGCCTTTTTGAACTTTTGACCGAATAATAAGTGATTAAGTTCGCATGTCTTAATTTTGGCGATGATTTCTCGTATTAACGCTTTGCATTCATCGGTGTCATGACCATTGTCTTCGTGGAATTCACAGTACTTGTCTGACTTTTGGCCATCCCTCTTTTCTAACGGTGCCGGAGGGGTAAACTTTGCCTTTACGGGCTCCGTTAACAGTATTTCCCTTGGAGTTTAGGAAAGGCTGTCAATTAGGGATCCCTTATCATATGGTTTTCGGCTGCTCTTATTATACCTATGGCTGTCATGGCTTTTACCATGGCTATTGTGGCTTTTGTGATGGCTTTCACTCCGTCTGCTGCTGTCATGACGGTGCCTGCTATCGCTTCTCATTTCCTCTTCTCTTTTCTTTTCATCCCGGTAATACCCATCCTATCTTTCCTTTCCAGAGTGTTGGTATTGCCTTGCTATCGTCACGGGATCTGCAAATGTACTTGGGATGTTCCATCGGAGTTCAGAGACGAGCGATGGGTGTGCATCTTTGTCCAGGCATGTTATGAATCCGAAAATCTGCTGTGTTTAGAGTAATGAAAGATATGATGATACCTTAGAATATCTAAGATTACAGGATGATGAAGAATATTGTTCGCAAGGGTTTAGAGTAAGTAGTAAGTATTCTTTAAAGACTTCAGCAGACACTGAATCATTTGGATTCTTTGAAGGCAGATTTAGTCTTTGTGATTTGTCCACAGCCTCCTTCATGGTTTGCTCAATCCGTTTTCCAGTTCTAAACCTTCTCTTTTTCTGAGCTTTGCCAACACACTACTCTTTATCATCAAACTTTTTACTGTTATGGTTGTCTACAGTTTTTGCTTCTTCATTCAGCTTTTCTAAAAATTCGAAGAACTACTTCGTAGATTGGGGTGTTTTTCAGAAACTTCACATTCGTAGTATGTAAGTCTTGGAGGTAGATGTTATATGTATATATATATATATAACTGTTGGCGTAGAACTGTTACAAAATTCGAGAATAATGATTCCAGCTTTTTGGTATGGTAACTACCATTACAAGATGCAGATGAGTACATGATAGGGTTTCAATGAATAAGTATAGTGATTTTTCGGAGAGGCTTAAAGATCAATGAAATTGCTGGTAAGTTTACTACTAATGTGATGGGATATAAAAGGTTTTCCGGTAATGATGACGAAAGGGCAATGTATATATCGAGGTTATAATAAGATGTTTCAACTGTAAAGTCGAAGTTGACTTGTTGGAGCTGTGACGAAACTGGCTACTTTGAAAAAGAATCGCAAAGTTATTTTTGCTAATAAATGCCAAAGAATCTGACGCGGATACGAGTTTAAACTTTTACTTTGGTTTCAAGAGTTTTTCAGGTACATAACTGTGGGTAACATCTGGTTGGATTATCATCTCGATTGTTCATTATTTGAAGTGTCTTCAGGAACTTTGAGGGGTTTGAACACAGATTGTAATCGTTAATGTACATATGATGTTCTAGGATTTTGAATGAGGATAGTTGTTCTAATTTCTATGAAAGAATGTTGTTATGAAAGTAGTGAATATAGTTGATGATTGCTGAATCAGATTCGAAGAATGTAACATATTAATTGTGAATTTATATATATCTCTCGGGTATTACCTGTTAAAAAAAATTTCACAATTAATATTTTGTACAAAAGAATTTTATTACAGTCTTTATGAAAATATATATATGTATATTTTCTTCAGATGTAACATAGATTTAATGAGTTAATATTAAATTAAACTCATTTGATTTACGGTTGAAACTAGAATTGAATAATCTCTAAAAACTTTAGAAATTACATAACTTTTACGGAATATTTCTTCAATGAAATTGAAATTATGAATCAATACTTCGTTATTTGTTGATGCATGATGTTGGTGTTCGTGGAATTCTTGTGAACTTCGCAAGGTACAAATGATGTTATCTGAAAAGTTTCGAGTACATCGATAATGAAAGTGTAAAATCAAACATATATTTAAATAATACACTTGATTTATTATGAAATAAAATTCATTGAATTGAAACAGAGATTGTAGTTAATGATGATTAAGTCGCTAACGAAGAATGTACATCATAGCATATTAATAATATGAATTAACCGAGTAGTTAAGATTCACACATAATAGCTTATTACGGAAAGATTCATTATGGTTTAAAAAAAATTATATATAAGATATACATATAAATCCTTCAGTGGAAATGAGTTAATACTTCATAACTCGTTATTTCGAAATACCTATGGGTGACTGTGTTGTCGATATCATTGGTGGTTATGTAATTGATGGAGCTTGTAGTGTTACAGGTGTTGCTGGTGTTGGGAATACTGACGGTGATACTGGCGGTACTGGCAGTGCTAGTGATACTGACGGTACTATTGATGCTGTTGGTAAACAAGTCTAGCTTGTAAATCACGCACCATTCATGTCAGTGTTTTTATTCTTCCTTCTATCATTTTGGTTCATTCATCTGATTTAAGGTTAGGGATAGAATAGATAATCTCTAAGACTTTAGAGATTACATAATTGCGTATGACGTTGATGCTCGGGGTACAGATTGTGATGTTGAGGTGTGGGATGTGGATGTTGTTGTTAGTGGTAATGGTACCGTTGGTGTTGATGATGGTGGTGCTGTTGATGTCGATGTTGTTGCTGGTGCTTGTAATCTTTGCACCATATTCTCCAAAGCCAATACTCGAGCGCGAAGCTCATTGACTTCTTCCATTACCCCGGGATGATCGGTGGTTCGGACGAGTGGGTGAATAAGATCTAGAATTTGAGATAATATATAATCATGACGAGATACTCTGTAAATGAGAGAGAAAATGGTGTCTCAAACAGGTTCGCCGGTGAGTGCTTCAGGTTCATCGCCAAGAGGGCAATGTGGTAGATGGAAGGGATCACCTTCTTCTTGTCTCCAATGATGGAGGAGGCTACGAACCCAACCCCAATTCATCCAGAATAGATGATGGCTGATTAGTTGATCCATTCCGATCACACTGCTTTTGGAGCTTGAGTGAAACTCCATATCGGAATCCGAGAGACTTGAACTAGTGGCGTATTCCATTTCGTACGATTGAACAAAGGATTTTTCAATATGAAACGGTTTCTGGCTATCGGATGGTATTCTAATTACATAGAATATATATATATATATATATATATATATATATATATATATATATATATATATATATATATAGGACAAAAGATTTCGTAGATTACGGAGGAATTTACGGAATATGCCCGGCAAAGTTTACAGTAACAGATACGCTAAGATATGAATTTTGTCTATACAATATTCATGCAATCAATGCAGTAAGATGTGTCTAAACTAAGAATGATAAGCAGGTAATTTCCGACAAGAAATGATAAGCAAAACTTTTGACATGCAGACATGATCGAAGTCCAGACTCATTAATGCATCTTAATATCTATCAGTTAGACACACTAATGCAAGACCTGGTTCGCTAAGACCACCGCTCTGATACCACATTAGACGACCCGTCCTAATCCATAAGGACGAATACAATAACATATGGTTACATCGCGAGGTACTTGACCTCTATATGTTACATTTTACAAATTTTACATTCGTTTTTAAAAGACAAACTTTCATTTCATTGAAAGTTGACAGGCATGCATACCCTTTCATAATATATCTAATCTATAAATGACTTAATCAGTTATCTTCTTAATAATAATCTTTATTGAAAGAAATAACTTGAATGCAACGTCTTTTGAAATATGCCATGAATGACTCCAAGTAATATCTCTAAATGAGCAAATGCACAGCGGAAGACTTCTTTCAACCCTGAGAATAAATATGCTTTCAAGTGTCAACCAAAAGGTTGGTGAGTTCATTAGTTTATCATAAACATTCATTTCCATAAATTTTAATAGACCACAAGATTTCAGATATATAATTGTACACGTAACCCGAGTACAAAATAGTACGCATAACCTGCGAATTAAAAATCATTCATATGGTGAACACCTGATAACCGACATTAACAAATGCATCTAGAATATCCCCAATATACAGGTACACTCATCTGTATATAAAAATCGAAGTACTAAAGCATCCATAACCTGGATGGAACGTGTCAAAGTCCATAGATCTATCTTCAGGATTCGCGTTAATTTGGGGGTCTATTCCCAAATTCTTAGGCTACCAAGCTAAAAAGGGTGATATCCATTATAATAATTCAACCATTGAATGTAGTTTCAAGTACTTGTGTCTATTTCATGAAACATTTATAAAAGCAGCGCATGTATTCTCAGTCCCAAAAATATATATTGCAAAAGCATTTAAAAAAGGAGTAAATGAAACTCACAATACTGTATTTCGTAGCAATAATGCATATGATGGCAATGAACAAGTGCAGGGTTGGCCTCGGATTCATGAACTTATGTTAAGTATATATATTTATATGTTGGTCAATATCTGTTTAACAATTTAGGTCAGGTCATAGTGTACCACAATCCTAATGCTTGAGATCGATATGCAAAAGTCAACAAAAGTCAGTTTGACCCAAAATGATTTACAAAATCTAAACATGTTTATTATATAAATTAAATGGTCATTTTATATTTTTAAATATATTTATCGGATTTTATTAGAGTAATTAATATAAATAATTTATTAATAAAAAAATTTTATAAAAATTTATATATAAAGATATACTTTTATATATCTTAAGTAATAAAATTTATAAAATTCATTTAATATCATAAAAATATAGTGGTATATATTATTAATGTAATTATATTACATGTGGTAAATTATCTTTGTATCACATATTCATTTGATAAAATAATATTGATAATAATAATAACAAGTAAAAGTTGTATTATTTTGTATTAATAATAATAATTATTATTATTCTACTAATAAAAATAACAATATTTATACTTACTAATGACGATATTAATTATGATAAAATGATAATTCTAATCATGATATTCTTAATAATGTTGGTACTTTTTAATATTAACAGTAATAATAATAATATTTTATAAAAATAATAATTCTATTCAAAAAGATAATTTTAAATAATAATAATACTAAAATGATTATGATATTTTATAATAACAGTAATATTTCTATTTAAAAATGATAATTTTAATAAAATGATGGTTTTAATATTAATGATACTTTTAATAATAATAATGACGATAAAAATAATAGAATGATAGTTTTGATAAAAATATTAATTATTTTAATAATAATAATAAAAATAATAATAATAATAATAATAATAATAATAATAATAATAATAATAATAATAATAATAATAATAATAATAATAATAATAATAATAATCATAATCATAATAATAATAATAATAATAATAATAATATTGATTATTAGATAATAATAATAATAACGAGAATAACAATGATAACGATAACGATAACGATAACGATAATAATAATCATTTTAACAATAATACTTTAAAATTATAGATACTTCAATTGACAATATCTTTTAATCAGTTCATCGAAATCATATACTTTCTAAATGAAAAGTTATTAATTTTTCGCCAGCTTTCCAACGACATGCATATCATATACCTTATTTCAGTAGCATATGTATCAAACTCATAATTCGTCAAAACTATTTAACGACGAAATTAAACATACAAGCATGCATAATCATATATACTCAAGCACTAGTCAGGGATACATTACTAATATATAAAAGTTAAGTTATGAGTGCTCACATATCAATATTGAGATTCAATATTGCAGGAAAGTACGTAGACGCAACGGAGATGATAAACACTAAATTGACCTCACGAGCATAACCTCCAAACCATACCCATAACCTCCATAGCTATAACCCATAATTTTCTTAGATCTATCCCGCTCATAAAGCCCGTTTTAAAATAATTCGCTCATGACTTCGTCGTAGTATTTTATCTATACTAATACTAATACTAATGCTACTAATAATAATATTAGGATTAATAATAATAATTTTAATAATAATAATAATAATAATAATAATAATAATAATAATAATAATAATAATAATAATAATAATAATAATAATAATAATAATAATCATAACATAGATGATACGGAGTGAAAATGGAATGAATGAGTTCCAGGAACAACGAATTCGATTTAAAGGGAGTTCAGCCACCAACCCCCCTCATGCGATCGCATGAGATTGTGTGGAGAGACTCATGCGATCGCATGAGTCTTGTTTACAGTTCCTAAATGATACAAAAGTCCTACCGACACAATATATATAATATTTAATATATAATATATTTAATCTTTAGAATTAATTAAATATTATATTATATTCTCGTGCATAGTTGATTTGTAATTTTTGCACCGATGAATTGTACGTTGACACTAGACTTATGTACCGGTTCCAATTTTTCGAACGCATTTTCGTACGCTTAGAAAACTGGTACTTTATGTTTCATGTAATGTAACTTTATCAATAACAAGACTCAAATCAATGAAAAATTATCCCACTCAAAGTATAACTTATTCATTCTAGTGTTTTGGTCATTTGCTTCTATAAATCGACGTCTCGTTATTTACCAATATATATTATAATAATACTATTTTAAATCTAAAACGTTTTACGACTAAGTTAATATTATATTTTTATCACTTTGTAAAATAATGATATTATTATTTAAAAATATAAACTTATATATTTTAGAAATAGTTACTTACTAATATAATATTTAGTTTTTCAAAAACTAATTATATTTTAATCGTTTAAATATTAGATATTATTATATCACCTTACGTTTTACGCTCTAGTACATAATTTGATATGATTCATTTATGCGCCAACGTTTAATTTAACTTCTCAAACGTTCTAATTAACATATCTATAAATCAATTGAATCAATAAACAAGTGTTACAATCGTTTACATAACTTATCGATATTCATTTTCTAAGTTATCTATATTCCCCAATTTTACTTTTACATTAAATAATTTAAAGGTTAAATAGTTTATCTTATCAAAAGTCACGAGGCAATTATTGTAAGGCATGTAATAGAATTCAATAGGAATTTCCACCAATTTGTCTAGCTCTCGCTACTTGACACTTTGTCCTTACTCGAAGATCACTTTATCATTTATTCCAAATACCATTAAAAAGGAAAGGTTTCCTAAATCAAAGTGGACCTCTCAACAGAGACCCGTAATCATACAATGTTTCTGATAATTCAACCATTTGATATTATCTTCTAATTCCATCGGTAAACATATGAAAACAAATACGTTCACGTAAAGTATTATACGTTTAATACTTTGTTAATATTCTCAAGTTATAATTCATATCCAATTAAATAATGGTCCGTGAATCGTCGGAATCCGGTCAAGATTAAATGAATGTATGGCACAGTTTAAAATTCTTGAAATTTAACTTAACAAACTTTGCTTATCGTGTCGGAATAATATAAAGATAGAGTTTAAATTTGGTTGGAAATTTCCGGGTTATCACGCTATAAACAAAGCAGTTCGATATAAATAACTAACTTAGGTCAAGTTTTACTATGATAGCTATAATATTTGTTACAAATAGACATAGAACAACACTCTGTATGTTTCGGTATGATCAGGACAGCGTATAACACGTACTTTCTATTTTTATAAAGTTTTTATTTTTAGCAGGTTTCCATTTTTGGAAAGTTTCTATTTTTGGGAAAAAAATTTAACTTAGAAAAGTTTCCTTAATTAGAAAGTCAAAAAAAGTCAACTGAAAGTCAAATCAACCGAAAGTCAACTCAAAAGTCAACCTTGGTCAAACTTACTCAACCTTAAATTTTAGAGTGTATATTATATTAATAATATAAGTTATAATGTTATTTAAAGTCATTTATGTAAAATAATGTCATATCATAAGTTTAATTAATTTAAATTGAATTATAAAGTTTACATAAGTTTAAATGATATAATTACTATAACATAAGTATTTAATTGATTAATTAATATTAGTCATAACATAAGTATTATTAATTAATAATAGATTTTTAATCATATCATAAGTATTATTAATTAATAATGAATTATTAATCATATCATAAGTATTTAATTAAAATTATTAAACCATAAGTATTTAATAATTAATTTATAATTAAATAATAATTAAGCCTTATAATAATTAAATAATTAATTAATCTTTATTATAAGTCTTAATGTAATAATCTCATAACATAAGTTTAATACTTATCATAAGTATTTTTCATTAATAATAAAAGTATTATTAATCATAAGTTTAATTAAAAGTATAATTAAATCATAGTGTAATTAATAAATGATATAATAAATATATATCATAAGTCTTGATTAAAAATAATTACTTTTATATTATAAGTAATTTAATAATAATGAAAATCATTATTTATAACATAAGTTCAAATTTTATAACCATAAATTTAATTAGAAGTTCGCTGGGTCATAACTTGAGCCTCGGGTGTCGGTTTTTGATGAATTTTATATATATCTTCGTCTAACCAAACCTCCCGACACATTAGTGCACTCAAGAACACCCTAAAGTTAGTTCATGGTTCGTGAAAAACAGCCATGAACCAACTTAGAACATTAATCCGCTCAAAATCTTGTTTTAGTCATTCCCGGTGATCCGTGGCTCGGATTTCGATGACCCGAACATGAATGTTCATCCAATCATCAATCCTAACACACTAGTACACCCTAGAGACTCCAAAAATAGTCACAAAGTCGGACCAAAACTGATTACATTGGTTTTTACATTTTAATTCCATCAAAACACCAAATTAAGCATAAATTTTGATCCGGGACTCGAAATTAAATGAATCCAAAGCCTAAAATTATTGTCTTGATGAGAGGAACTCATCTATACACTTTATTTTATCAATAACACATGTTAAGCTTACTGATTTCATCAAAAACTCCGCTGTCCAAAATTAATCAAACCGAAAACATACACAAACGATCATTTCTACGCATACAATCATCAATACAACAATACACAAGTACTATACAATCATAATAATATTAAAAACAGTAAAAATGAATAAAAATGAAAATGTTAGGGTTAGGGTTTATACCCTAATCAAGAATTGATTAGTATAATCGTGTAGAGGATGAAGAGAGCAATCCGGATGTAAGAACTATTGAATGATCCAAGCACAAAATTGATTGATGATGATGATGATATTGATGATGGTTGGCGAAGGCACAAGGAGAAAAAGGGAGGAGGAATGAGAGAAAATAATAAGAGTTTGCAAAATGAAAATGTAATTGTGAAATGGATTGCAAAAATAAAAAAAAAACAAGTCACTCCCCCTACACAAGGGGTTCAGCCAAATGGGGGGTATGGGATGGTCCCCCTTAGCCCAAAATTGAATATTGATAATTTTCTTTTAGCCCGAATGCTCGAACGAAACTCAAAACGCGAAAACACTGCTACGAGATTAAATATTCAGAGAGATAACACACGCGCGAAAAATAAAATATCTAAACACTATATATTTTCATATGATATAAAAATATCATATTTAAAATAATTGGGATTCGAAAATCTCAAAAATCTGACCATTGGTTTGAAAACCGAAAAGATTCGCCGGATAGAAATTCGCGACACATAGAAATGTACAAATTTAAATACGAATACAAATATTCATATAAAACATAATAATTAATATATTATTACTAAAATAATAATATAGATCATAGAAATGATGTGGCACGAATAAAAATTAACGAACGTTAAATAATAAACGGTAAAAGATAACGGAAAAAGTAGGGTCGTGACAGTTGTACTGTAGCCGGAAATAAGTATCAACATATGGCACCGTCCGTCTCAAAGAACACTAGGAGCACAAAAAGTATGTTGGAAAAAACAACTGACATACCTTCCACAAGCACAATAATGGAAACAGTTGATGAACTTAACGTTGATGGAATACCTATTTGTTGATCGAATGATCGAAGAAAATACCTTAGTAGAAGAAGATGACAACACAATTCAAGGAATGCTAAAAGATATAATCAAAGAGACAATAAAAAGATTCAAGAAGTTAATAGCAAACGGACCTGATAACTCCTAAATTATACAGTATTTTGATAACATTTTAAGGAGTTATCTTAGTGTTTTAAAGTCATTTTAATCCTAAAACACACTAAAATGAGTAAAAAGGGGAAAAAGGTAATTCTAACGATATTATTGAAGTTATGTTTCAAACAGGATCAAAAACAGGTAAAAACTGTAGAAAAGGCTATGTAGCCACCGACATGGATACAAGGAAGTCGCCGGCTTGGGAAAAATATTCCAGAATGTTCTAGAATTGATCGCAGAATTTGATGAACTTGTTGACCAAGCAAAGGCAGTTAAATCCGCCGGCTTCAAACTGAAGCCGCCGGCCTAAGTTACATGGTTTTATCAACTTACTGACCAAGTTCAAGCTAAAAATGGAAACAAAATCGAAAAGATTGCCGGATCTTTGAAGCCGCCTGCCTGCTACCAAAGCCGTCGGCTTAACTTTTATGGTTACGCGTTTATGTGCTTGCGTCCTAAGTTAAACTTGCAAAAGGAGTCACCAACACACGGAAGCCGTCGCCTTCTCAATGAAGCCTCCGACTTGGCCACCGTTTCTAAAAAGTATAAATAGAGGCCTTCTGTATCAGTTTTGTATAGTTCAGTTTCGTTTTTCTTTTAGGGTTTTCTCAAAATCATGAAAACTCTAGATTAGGCTTTATTTTTCATTGTAATCAAGATTATCAAAGTTATTAATTCAAGTTTCTTTCATATACCTTTTTGAGGTATGATCCTATCTTTATTTTACCGTTTATTCTGTTTCTGTTCATCTACCATTATGAACTAAACGTTCGTAGTGATTACTTGGACGAAAACTAAACTTTGTCTGGGAATCAGATGAAGCCACCGGCTTCACCAATTCAAGCCGCCGGCTTGATTGGGACAAAGCTCGGCTTTGTGCTTTACTCCGTATGGTTTTTGGTTCTTTCTAGATCTGTATGGTCGAGTTTCTGTAATGATATTTGAACTGTTTTGAATCTGTTATGCTTTAATATACTTGATTGCCATGCTTAATGATTAGATGACATGATTTTATGATTGATTAATACTTAATTCAATGATCTATTATTCGATTCATGCTACTTGTTTAGATCAAGTCCATCAACTTGTTAAATTGAATTAAGTTAAACAACATAATAGTGATAAATCTGTTTAATTTGAAATATGCTTATATAATAGAGTTTTATATTGATAGGCTTAATCGAAGATCCTTTGTTTGGATATGTTTAATTAATGATTGCATAAAAACTTAGTAGTAATTGACTTTCAGCTATTAACTTGAGTTGATCTACTTGATGTTTAATAGCTTATATAATTTGTCAGTCTATTTGCATGTTGATCCGCATCATAAGGTTGATATGTATCATATAATTGAATTGAACATGAAGAATTGAGATGTTAGTTATGCACATCACATATCTAGCATATGCTATAAGTCCTGCTTATTAAATGATATGCAATGCCTGTCTTAACCTGATTAGGGATAATAATTGGTCTATAATTATTATTTTGCCATGTGTTAATATAAGTTATGAGACCTATCTAATATGATTACCGTACAAGTTATTTGTCCATGTAACTACTTTTGTTTATAATTGTTTATTTTAATCTTTATTTCTTGCTTTATTGTTTTGTTATTTAATTCATTAAGAACGTATCTTCAATTGTCTCTTTCCTAGAACATAATATTCAAAACTTAAACAACAACTAAAAACATAAATACATATATAGCTAATTCTTTAATAAGAGTTAGACTAAAGAATAACACAACTTATAACGCATCCATGCTCTCTTGAGACGATAACCTAAAATACTACATCTGATCGAGTTTTGTTGCTCGATAGGGTGTTAAAGTGTATTAAATAAAGGTTTTATAAATTTAAAAGTTGAAATAAAAACATTAAGCACTATTGCACACACTTTTGACACATCAGGACCCAAATAAAATGCATAGGGAGCAAAATAGAGAGTGTATAACGTATCATTTAAGAAGTCATCCAAGGACAGAACAAGGCAAACGTTTAAAAAACAAACAATGACTACAAGGCAAGCATCTAAGTTGTTGGAACACTTAGGGATTTTAATTAAAGATAAAGAGCAAAAAGAAAAATAATTATCTTTTCATGATGTTAAAGAAGTAGAAGGATGAAGAATTTATTCAAGAAAAATTGGCAACCAAAATGTTGGAAGGAATTTTGACCAAGACAGCACTATCTATATGAGATGACCCACTATATACATGTCCCAGACTCGATCACAACTCAAAGTATATATATTATTATAAAATCAACATCAACCCTGTATAGCTAACTCAAGCATTACTGCATATAGAGTGTCTATGGTTATTTCAAATAATATATATAGATGCGTCGATATGATATGTCAAAACCTTGTATACGTCTCCCGATATTTAAAATGCGTAAATAACAGTATTTAAATGACGATAAATAAAGTACGTAAAATAAATAACAGAAATTAAATGACGATAAATAAAATTGCGAGAATATAAATTGCGATAAATAAATTGCGATAAATAAAATGTAATCAGTTAGCTAGGAACAGTTAGCTAGGAACAGTTAGCGTGGATTCTTAACAAAAATTTTCTCATAGTTAATTGGTTTGTTTCTAATAAATTTTATTTTGTCCAATGTTTTCTTCATTATGCCACTTGTTGGATTCTGGTAAGTCAAAATCCAAATATAAAATTGAATGAAAATGGTTATTCTGTGGTGAACGGATTAATATATCTGTGGATGTAAGTAGGATAGTAAATGACCGTTGAATCAGATTCGAAGAATGTACAGTGTAACTTATTAATGTGAAATCTAAATATTCCTCGGGTATTACCTACCCGTTAAAATATTTTCACCATTAATAGTTTGTACAAGAGAATTTTTAATTACAATCTTTATGAAAATATACATACATATATATTTTCTTCAGATGTAATCATTGAGTTAATGAGTTAATATGATATTAAACTCCTTTGATTTATCGTTAGAACTAGAACACATAATCTCTAAAACATTAGAAATTATATAATCGTCATGTAGAACGAAGATAAATGATGTAGAACGTCACGTAGAACGATGATTATACTCGAGGTACAGAATGAGATGTTGAGGCATGGGATGCGGATGTTGCTGTTGATGGTGGTGATGGTACTGTTGGTATTGCTGATGGTGATACTATTTATGCTGCTGGTGCTGTTACTGGTGTTTGTAACCTTTGCACCATATTCTCTAAAGCCACCACCCGAGCGCGAAGCTCGTTAACTTCTTCTATTACACCGGGGTGATTGTCGGTTCGGACGAGTGGATAAATAAAATCTAGAATTTGATGTAGCATATAATCGTGACTAGATACTCTAGAAATGAGAGAGAAAATAGTGTTTCGGACAGGTTCGCAGATAAGTGGTTCAGGTTCTTCGCCAAGAGGGCAATGTGGTGGATGGAAGGGATCACCTTTTTTTTGTCTCCAATGATTGAGGAGGCTACGAACCCATCAGATGAATTGGGGATGGCTGATTGGTTGATTCATTCTGGTGACGCTGCTTCCGGAGCTTAGGTGAACATCCATGTCAGAATAGCTGTCGGGTTCCAAAGAACTTGAACTAGTGACGAGTTCCATTTCGTACGATTGAGAAAAGGGTTTTTTCGTATGAAATGATTTTCGGCTATCGGATGGTATTCTAATTACATAGAATATCTATATATATAGAACAAAAGATTTCGTAGAATACGGAGGAATTTACGGAATATGTCAGGCAAAGTTTACAGTAACAGATACGCTAAGATATGAATTTTGTCTATACACTATTCATGCAATCAATGCAGTAAGATGTGTCTAGACTAAGAATGATAAGCAAAGGATTCCCTAAGAATGATAAGCAGGTAATTTTTGACACGAAATGATAAGCAAAACTTTTGACATGCAGACACGGTCGAAGTCCAGACTTACTAATGCATCTAATCAACTATCAGTTAGACACACTAATGCAAGACCTGGTTCGCTAAGACCACCGCTCTGATACCACATGAGATGACCCACTGTATACATGTCTCAGACTCAATCACAACTCAAAGTATATATATTATTATAGAATCAACCTCAACCCTATATAGCTAACTCAAGCATTACTGCATATAGACTGTCTATGGTTATTCCAAATAATATATATAGATGCATCGATATGATATGTCAAAACCTTGTAAACGTGTTCCGATATTTAAAATGCGTAAATAACAGTATTTAAATGACGATAAATAAAGTGCGTAAAATAAATAACAGAAATTAAATGACGATAAATAATATTGCGAGAATATAAATTGCGATAAATATAATGTAATCAGTTAGCTAGGAACAGTTAGCTGGGAACAGTTAGCGTGGATTATTAACAAAAAATTTCTCATAGTTAATTGGTTTGTTTCTAATAAATTTTATTTTGTCCAATGTTTTTTTCATTATGCCACTTGTTGAATTCTGGTAAGTCAAAATCCAAATATGAAATTGAATGAAAATGGTTATTCTGTGGTGAACGGATTCGTATATCTGTGGATATAAGTAGGATAGTAAATGACCGTCGAATCAGATTCGAAGAATGTACAGTGTAAATTATTAATGTGAAATCTAAATATTCCTCGGGTATTACCTACCCGTTAAAATATTTTCAGCATTAACATTTTGTACAAGAGAATTTTTAATTTAAATCTTTATGAAAATATACATACATATATATTTTTGGGACTGAGAATACATGCGCTGCTTTTATAAATGCTTTACGAAATAGACACAAGTGATCGAAACTACATTCTATGGTTGGATTATCGAACCGAATATGCCCCTTTTTAGCTTGGTAGCCTAAGAATTGGTGTTTATTATAATTGCCACCAATTGTCGCGAATCCTAAGGATAGATCTATGGGCACTAACAAGCCACAGTCAGAGAATTTGAATTGCTTTAGTACTTCGATTTATCATGTCCGATGTGAGTCCTGGAATGATGGGGATATTCTATATGCATCCTGTTAAGGTCAGTTACCAGGTGTTCAATCTATATGAATGAATTTTAATTCGCGAGTTACGCGTGACAATATATGAAATCTTATGGTCTATTAAAATGATGAAAATGAATGATTATGATAAACTAATGAACTCACCAACCTTTTGGTTGACACTTGAAAGCATGTTTATTCTCAGGTATGAAAGAAATCTTCCGCTGTGCATTTGCTCATATTAGAGATATTACTTGGAGTCATTCATTACATATTTCAAAAGACCTTGCATTCGAGTCATTGAGTTCATCAAGATTATTATTAAGTCAATTATAGTTGGATAGTATGAAATGGTATGCATGCCGTCAACTTTCGATGTAATGAAATATTGTCTTTTCAAAAACGAATGCAATGTTAGTAAAATGTATCATATAGAGGTCAAGTACCTCGCGATGTAACCAAATGTAATGTATTCGTCCAGATGGATTAGGACGGGTCGTTTCACTATATACAAGCAGAAATTGGCACAACCCGCCACACGTGCAATGTTTTGTCAACCGTATTGCAAATTATTAGTTACCACGACATCTGGAAATTCCATCTTCGATAGGAACATATGAAGGGACGACTGATCCAGAAGACTTTTTGGCTGTATTTGAAGGAACTATGCATTTGCAGCATTATGTAGATTAAGTGCTTGTAATATTTTTCCAATGGTACAACAAAAAATGGCAAGAGAATGGTTTGAAAGTTTGCCAGCAAGGAGTGTTAGAAGCTTTCTAGATCTCAGGGCAAAATTCGTGATGCAATACTAGAGTTTGAGAAGTTGTACATTAACTCACTTAGGAGCTCATGAAATTAAAATGCATCGAGATGAGTCTTTTAGTAAGTCATGAAAAGGTATACGCTTGAGTGCCAAAAAAATCCCAGATATACCAGAATCACAGTTAGTATCAGGATTCATTTTCTGTTTAGATCATCGACTATTTGCAAATTTGGTGCACCATTAAGGTATGATGTGCCAAAGACTTTACATGAAGCTTTGGAAATAGCACAAAAACATCTTAGGGCAGGAGACTTGGGATAAGTGCAGTATGATCGAGGTGTTAGGCATAATGGTGTGCGATATTATGATAGAATGCAGGGAAGGAGTGATTATCAAGCATGGAAAGGAAATAATAACAATCAACATAATAGTCGCAGGGCACTTGAAAGAAACCCATTAATTATGGCATTAACAAAAACCCCTCATGAAATCTTGTTCACAGAACCTGTGAGAAAATCTTTCAACCCTTCGGCACCAATGGAAGAAAGAGATGAACCAAAAAATGAACTGTGGTGTGACTTCCATGAGGCTTATGGCCATGATACTGAAAATTACAAATCGTTAATGCGAGAGATCATTGTGAAAATCAAAGCTGGGGAATTGTATCATTTGTTACCAGGAAGAAGGTACCGCAGAAATAATTCAAATAAGCGTTTTGCTTAGCAAGAGACAAATCAAAGGGGAGGACGATTGGAGCATAACGCAAGGTATACAAAAGGAAAGGAGGAAGAAAGAAAAAAAGATAGTGATCCAACTCCAGAGATGAGAGTCAGGGTAATCTTGAACGATGATGTATTTGAAGAGATAGAAAGGGAAGCGAATGAATAATCTTGGATGTATGCTCTAATCATCTTTCATAAGATAAGGAACTGGAGATTGTTCGAAAGCCCAGTAATCATATGAGCAGTGATTGTAAATCATCATATTAAGAGTTTTTATATTGATTCAGGAAGTGAAGCTGATATAATTTACATGGTTTGCTCCAGGATTTTTCCGTTCAGCGTTCAAAATGCCATCCGTGAAACAACTGTTTGAATAACAGGGATTACAGGAGTACCAATTAAAGCTGTGGGAAGAATCAAAATGAAAGTTTCAATGGAAGCATACCCCCTTGTTCGAAGAGAGATTGTTGATTTCATAATTTTAAATGGAACTTCAAGATTCAACACATAATTGGGAAGAAGATCCTTAAGGAAATTTGGTGCCATTATCTCCATTCCACATGCCGAAACGGGTATTCCTACGTCAAATGGTGTAGCGGTTATTCATTCAGAAGGCATACCTCTAGGCATAGAACGATCCGTTATCTGTTATGCAAGGAGTGATGAAGCAAGGTATGATCCACAACATCAACTGTTTAGTAGAAATGAAGCAAGAGAATATTTTAACTGAAGAATTTTGAATGTTGGATGATTGAATATTGTGGAAGAGGCAGAATAAAGAGATTGAGCAATTAGTTACAAACTTTTAAGAATAAAGCAAAATCTTATCGTGCTCCGGACAGAATTGATCACTCCGAACGTGTTGAATCATGATTAGATCTATGTAATCATAAATAAAAGCAATAATGAAAACTCTTTATTTTTTCAACAAAGAGTTCCATGAAACAAATGTAGAGCATAGCATTCAAACCCTGCCCGCATAAGAAATACATTATTTGTTTTCGATGGCAGAAGCGTTTGTGTTGCTCAATAAATGCAAAGGATCGACTAACGAATAAAAGATAAAATTTGTTAGAAAGCACTGAGGAAAATATTAAATTCTTCAGAAAATGTCATGACATAAATAATGTACTTCATAAACAAATAAAGCTTTGGCATAAAATAATGTACTTCATAAATAAATAATGCTTAATGTCGGTTACGTACTTTTAGCATAAAGTAACCACTAGTAAAGTGACATGTGTATTTTCGAACATTCAGGAGCTCTCACTCCTATAAATAGGCCACATGGACCATCACTTTTCAGGCACTTGAACTTGTGGCAGAGAACACACATTCTCTCTCACACACAGTACTTTCTTACTCTAGAACCTGAAGACCTAACCGCATTTGACTAGACGGACCAATCCATCATTTGGTCCAAAAAGATTAATTTAGCCATTCCACAGTAACCAAACCGTGATCCGGGTTTGCAGAGATAACTGTCTCGAGCGTAAATATCAATCGGCAATATATCTCTACTACATTCAGTTCTAGAACCTGTACTGATACTTGTGAATGCTAGTCGTTGTACTCTAGCCGTAAATAAGTATCAACAAGTAAGTTCAATAATAACTTCGTCTTTGGAGTCGGATTGAAAAATTAAATTCTACGAATTCATAAATATAAAAATCGTATAGATGTGAAATGTGTGACTTTATTATGAAAAATGAAATGTGAATATAAGGTATTTATAGATAAAAACTAGGGAATTAAAAAATGGAAACGGTAGTATTTCATTGGAAAAACTGTCAAAAGAAACCACCAATCACAAATCATCGCGTAGCCCTAAAGCCGTTTTTCTGTTACTCACTTGACTGACACCCTGCCGGCATCAGCTCTGACGCCGCGTTAGGGGCGTCGGGTGCGTCAAATCTGCCAAATTTGGTCGCCACGTTAAAATCGGTCTAAGGCTAGAATATAGGGATAAAGTAAGGGGTGAAAATGTGAAGTAAAAGAAAAAATATAATGTAATGATGAGTTTTCTTAAGTTGTGTATTTTTTTTTTTTTGTATGTTGACTATGAATATGAGACGAAGAGAGTATATGTTTCAATAGTTAGGATTCACTATAAATCTATTCGATCTACTATCTATTATCTACTAAGACCATTATTATTGGTCATTTATGTGATGGATTGTGATGAGAGTTTTTCTGAAGTATAGTGGTGATGTGATAAATGTGATGTAAGAAAGGTTTGTAGTGGTGTTGGATATATTAAGTGTGAAGGGAGGGTGATGAATGATGTGTCAAATTTGGATTGAAAGTTGTGATCGAAAGGTGTTGAAAAAGGTTGAAAAAGGTTAGAAATTACATTAAAATGTTGAATCTGGGAGTGAGCAATCAAAAATTTGAGCATGATGTGATACTATCATGCCACACAATGGGTGTGATATGGCATAATGGACTCAAAATGCCCTATAACATTGCGTTAATAGTGGTCTAAAGGAGAGTACGTATTGCTAACAGTCATGAAACTGACATGGCACAATCTTAGGTATGTTTTATATTTATATAGATGATAGATGATGTGTCGTCACCAAGTTCATCCCTATATGTCAACATTACAACTTAAATAAAGATAAAGATGAAAATTTTGAAAATTATTTATCCAAATTATAACTTAGTTGACAATAATGATGTCTTTGTGACGTAAATAAAATAAAATAAAATCAAAAATGAAAGAATAAAAAAAACAAACAATGGTTCCGACTTGCCTCGTAACTAAAACACGACAAGAATTAAAAAAATAACCTAACTAAGAAACTAGAGACAAGTCGAACCAGACTACAACTAACGACACGGAATGATAAAACAAACGGATGAGAACCTAACCATGAACCAATAACAACACCATACAACACCACCCAACTAGAACAAATTGAAAATGAGGTGGTCGAGAAGATTAATGAGGTGGAGGCTAAATTTGAAAATGATACTGCTAGCGATATTAATAGACATGAACGTGTCAATCTGAAGAAGGAATTGGTGGATTTTGAGAAAATCGAAGACTCCGATATATTGCAAAAATCCAAGGTTAAATGGGATGTCGAGGTTGACGAAAACTCTAGCTTGTTTCATAATCTGCTCAAGCAAAAAAGAAGCACGCAATTGGTTAAAGGGGTTTTGATAAACGGCGATGGGATAACAGATCCTCATTTGGTAAAGGATGCATTTTCTGATTTTTATTCGCGCAAGTTTTATAAGGTGGATGTGGCGATTAGTAGACCGAACTTCATCCAAAATTGCGTGTTATCTGAAACTGATCGCGTGATATTGGAAACAATGGTTATGGATGGTGAAATTCGGGATGCTATTTAGGAGTGCGGAAGTAATAAAGCCCTGGGTCTGGACGGCTTTAATTTTTCGTTCAACAAACGGTATTGGGATGATTTGAAGGAGGAGTTATGTACCACTGTTCGAAATGCTTTTGTGTCTAAAAGATTACCTAAGGGTTCAGGTTCGGCTTTTATTACATTGATCCCTAATATCGCTAACCCTGCGGTAATTAAAGATTATCGTCCTATCTCTTTTATTGGCGTTGTTTATAAAGTTGTTACCGCAATTCTTGCTTCTCTAATCACTAATGTTATTGATAAGATTATTTGTAAAGAACAGTCAGCGTTTATTAAATGGAGACATATTCTGGATGGGCCTCTTGTTCTAAATGAAGTGATTGGTTGGCACAAGAAAATAAGAAGAAACTTATGGTTCTTAAGGTTGACTTTGAGAAAGCATTCGATACGGTGAGCTGGGATTTTCTGGATCATATGCTTTTTACTCTAGGTTTTGGTGAGGCTTGGAGAGGGTGGATAAGGATGTGTCTTCATTCAGCCCGAACTTCTATTCTTGTCATTGGTAGTCCTACTGGAGAATTCGGTGTAAAGAGAGGGCTTCGACGAAGAGATCCTTTAAGTCCCTCTTTATTTCTTATTGTTATGGAAGGGCTCCACTTGCGTGTTAGAGAGAAAGTCGCTTTGGGCGAGTTGGTGGCGGCTTCGGTTTGTAATGGTTCGGTTTCTATCTCCCATCTTTTATACACGGATGAAGTTATTTTTATTTCCAAATGGTGCATGGAAAACCTTGATTGCATTAAAGAGGTTCTCAATTATTTCTATGATATATCGGGACTGAAGATTAATTTTGATAAGTCTCATATTTTTGGAGTTGGTGTTTTGGATCAAGACTTAAATTTATTCGCAAGCTATGCATGATGTGCTAAAGGATCCTTTCCGTTCACTTATTTGGGGGTTCCGATGGGTTCGAACATGGCATTGATTAATAATTGGAAGGTTTTATGTGATCATTTTTGGAAAAGGTTATCTGGTTGAAAAGGTAACCTTCTCTCAATCGGTGGTCGTTTGACATTATTGAAATCGGTTCTTGGGAGTTTGGCTATTTATTATTTCTCTATATACAAGTGTCTGGAGACTGTTCTAGATAAGTTGGAATCCATTCGATCCTTTTTTTGGGGCTCCTCAGGTGGGATTAATAAATGCATTGGGTTAAATGGGATCAAGTGCTTAACTCTTTCGACCATGGGGGATTGCAAGTAGGAAGTCTTCGAGCTTTTAATCAAGCCTTATTATTAAAATGGGTGTGGAGATTTAATAATAATCCTAATAGCACTTGGGCTTCGGTTATAAGGGCCATTTACGGATCAAAAGGTGGAATAGATGGGACTCAAGTTCAAGGCAATACCACCTGGTGCATCGACCCGACAAAATCGTCATTGACGGCGCCGTTAACTTAGGTCCCGTTGCGTGGTCATAGTCCCTATATGAGACGCGTTTGACCAAAATTATGTCGCATTCATTTGAAACGTACAAGACTTACAAAGTTTAGTTTACCAAACGGTTCGACAACAAGTTTACGTTTACAAAAGTTGTAAAGTATAAATGAAATAACTTGCGACATAATATAAGTTGAAAATCACAGTTGCTATAAATAGCGTAAGTATGTATGCTTTAAGTTTGAATCCAAAGGTGCTATCACTAGCGTATGCATGTATGCTTGACCCCAAGAAAGTAATCAAAGTGTGCGGAAGCATGTATCAAGTAGCTAAGTATGAACCTGAGAAACATATAGAAAACTGTCAACGAAAAACGTTGGTGAAATCATAGGTGTATTTGTAAACGTTATATTTTGAACCACAAGATTTAGTATTTCCATAACGTTGATTATCTAAATCGTTTGCATTCCAAAAGTATGTTCGTGAGCACCCAATTATCAAGACTTAACTTTCCATCCATAGAACCCCATCACAATAGTGTTAGAACATACAGTGTTTCTCGAAAATATATTTCATCCGTAGACGGTAGCGAACCGTCTGAATGAGGGTTTGTCAAACCCGTATGGCCACACAATATAAGTTCTTGCTTACACCTTGCAAGTGTAACTAATGATAATCGAATTGAGGATTTTTGTTCAAACTCGCTGTGGAATGTTTGTTTCTTCGTACTTGTGTTCAAAGCATAAAAGTATGTAGTATAAAACTGTATATGTTTCTCATCCCATGATTTAAAAGTATAAAAGTTGTTGAAAGATGGGACTATGATCTCATCTCGAGTGCACGAGTATAAATGTACTTCACAAAGTAAACGTGTGCATGAAAGTTGCTTAGCCTTGACCTAAACAAGTAAGTTATATTAATTAACCGGTTACGACACATGGTCGGGTGAAATGTGTTCAATTAGTCATATGGCTCGTTATGACTCAAATAGTATAGCATGTGAATCACGTTGTCAAGTTTCATGCAAGAATCAAGTATAAAGGTACGTTAGAACTATTGCATAAGTGTTTGGTTAAGTCTGACTAAAAGTCAAACTTGGTCAAAGTCAAAGTCAACGAAAAAGTCAACACGTTCGGGTCGGGTCCCGAACTATTTTCCTAAGCTTAGAAATCATATATGAGCATGTTGGCTAAGTTTCATGTCAATCGGGGGTGCATAGCATAGCTAGAATTAAACGAAAAATGACGTTTTTGGGTAGTATGCCTCAGATGCGCCGCATCCAAGGAAGATGCGCCGCATCTGGACCAGGTTCAGCAATTCTGGGGCAGTTTAACTGAAATGTCCCATTCATATTGATTATAAACGTTCCATATTAATTGATTTCGTCGCGAGGTTTTGACCTCTATATGAGACGTTTTTCAAAGACTGCATTCATTTTTAAAACAACCATAACCTTTATTTTATCTATAAAGGTTTAAAAAGCATTACGTAAATTATCAAATAATGATAATCTAAAATATACCGTTTACACACGACCATTACATAATAGTTTACAATAAGAATATATTACATCAAAAATAAGTTTCTTGAATGCAGTTTTTACATAATATCATACAAGCATGGACTCCAAATCTTTTCCTTATTTTAGTATGCAACAACGGAAGCTCTTAATAATTACCTGAGAATAAACATGCTTAAAACGTCAACAAAAATGTTGGTGAGTTATAGGTTTAACCTATATATTATCAAATCATAATAATAGACCACAAGATTTCATATTTCAATATACATCCCATACATAGAGATAAAAAATCATTCATATGGTGAACACCTGATAACCGACATTAACAAGATGCATATAAGAATATCCCCATCATTCCGGGACATCCACCGGACATGATATAAAACTCGAAGTACTAAAGCATCAGGTACTTTGGATGGGGTTTGTTAGGCCCAATAGATCTATCTTTAGGATTCACGTCAATTAGGCGTGCACTAATTCTCAAAATTAGTGATGTTCCCTAATTCTTAGGCTACCAAGCAAAAAGGGGCATATTCGGCTTCGATCATTCAACCATAGAAAGTAGTTTCATATACTTGTGTTTATTTTGTAAAACATTTATAAAGCTGCATGTATTCTTATCCCAAAAATATTAGATTTTAAAAGTGGGACTATAACTCACTTTCACAGATTTTTACTGCGTCGGGAAGTAAGACTTGACCACTGATCGATTCACGAACCTATAACAAATATGTACATATATATCAAAGTATGTTCAAAATATAATTACAATACTTTTAATACATATTTGATGTTTTAAGTTTATTGAGTCAGCTGTCCTCGTTAGTAACCTACAACTAGTTGTCCAAAGTTAGATGTACAGAAATAAATTGATATATATTATCTTGAATCAATCCACGACCCAGTGTATACCCGTCTCAGGCTAGATCACAACTCAAAGTATATATATTTTTGGAATCCACCTCAACCCTGTATAGCTAACTCCAACATTACTGCATATAGAGTGTCTATGGTTGTTCCAAATAATATATATACATGGGTCGATATGATATGTCAAAACATTTGCATACCTATCTATGGTATCCCAAGATTACATAATTTATTAGAATATATGTATAATACAATATAAGTTAGCTAGGATATGATTAATATAGATTTGTCACAATATTTCTCGTAGCTACAACAATAAAAAAATATCCAATCTTGTTTTACCCATAACTTCTTCGTTTTAAATCCGTTTTGAGTGAATCAAATTGCTATGATTTCATATTGAACTCAATTTTATGAATCTAAACAGAAAAAGTATAGGTTTATAGTCAGAAATATAAGTTACAAGTCGTTTTTGTAAGAGGTAGTCATTTCAGTCGAAAGAACGACGTCTTGATGACCATTTTGAAAAACATACTTCCATTTTGAGTTTAACCATGATTTTTGAATATAGTTTCATGTTCATAAGAAAAATCATTTTCCCAGAAGAACAACTTTTAAATCAAAGTTTATCATAGTTTTTAATTATCAAACCCAAAACAGCCCGCGGTGTTACTACGACGGCGTATGTCCGGTTTTACGGTGTTTTTCGTGCTTCCAGGTTTTAAATCATTAAGTTAGCATATCATATAGATATAGAACATGTGTTTAGTTGATTTTAAAATTCAAGTTAGAAGGATTAACTTTTTTTTGCGAACAAGTTTAGAATTAACTAAACTATGTTCTAGTGATTTCAAGTTTAAACCTTCGAATAAGGTAGTTTTATATATATATGAATCGAATGATGTTATGAACATCATTACTACCTTAGGTTTTGTGAATAAACCTACTGGAAATGAGAAAAATAGATCTAGCTTCAAAAGATCCTTGGATGGCTTGAAAGTTCTTGAAGCAGAATCATGACACGAAAATAAGTTCAAGTAAGATTTCCACTCGGAATATGATTGTTATAGTTATAGAAATTGAATCAATGTTTGAATATGAGTATTACCTTGTATTATAAAGATATCTTACTGTAAATAAGAAAGATTTCTTGAGGTTGGATGATCACTTTACAAGATTGGAAGTAAGCTAGCAAACTTGGAAGTATTCTTGATTTTATGAAACTAGAACTTATAGAATTTATGAAGAACACTTAGAACTTGAAGATAGAACTTGAGAGAGATCAATTAGATGAAGAAAATTGAAGAATGAAAGCATTTGTAGGTGTTTTTGGTCGTTGGTATATGGATTAGATATAAAGGATGTGTAATTTTGTTTACATGTAAATAAGTCATGAATGATTACTAAAATTTTTGTAATTTTATGAGATATTTCATGCTAGTTTCCAAATGATGGTTCCCACATGTGTTAGGTGACTCAAATGGGCTGCTAAGAGCTGATCATTAGAGTGTATATACCAATAGTACATACATCTAAAAGCTTGTATTGTACGAGTACGAATACGGGTGCATATGAGTAGAATTGTTGATGAAACAGAACGACGATGTAATTGTAAGCATTTTTGTTAAGTGGAAGTATTTTGATAAGTGTCTTGAAGTCTTTCAAAAGTGTATGAATACATATTAAAACACTACATGTATATACATTTTAACTGAGTCGTTAAGTCATCGTTAGTCGTTACATGTAAATGTTGTTTTGAAACCTTTAGGTTAACGATCTTGTTAAATGTTGTTAACCCATTGTTTATTATATCTAAAGAGATGTTAAATTATTACATTATCATGATATTATGATATATTAATATTTCTTAGTATGATATATATATACAGTTAAATGTTGTTACAACGATAATCGTTACATATATGTCTCGTTTCGAAATCATTAAGTTAGTAGTCTTATTTTTACATATGTAGTTCATTGTTAATACACTTAATGACATGTTCACTTATCATTTATCATGATTAAACATAGTGTATCAATATCTTAATATGATTCATATGTATTTAGTAAGACGTTGTTATAACGATAATCGTTATATATATCGTTTCGAGTTTCTTAATTCAATAAACTCAATTTTATGTATATAACTCATTGTTAAAATACCTAATGAGATACTTACTTATCATAATATCATGTTAACTATATATATAATCATATATAAGTCATCATATAGTTTTTACAAGTTTTAACGTTCGTGAATCACCGGTCAACTTGGGTAGTCAATTGTCTATATGAAACCTATTTCAATTAATCAAGTCTTAACAAGTTTGATTTCTTAACATGTTGGAAACACTTAATCATGTAAATAACAATTTCATTTAATATATATAAACATGGAAAAGTTCGGGTCACTACAGTACCTACCTGTTAAATAAATTTCGTCCCGAAATTTTAAGCAGTTGGAGGTGTTGTCGTATCTTCTGGAAATAAGTGCGGGTATTTCTTCTTCATCTGATATTCTCATTCCCAGGTGAACTTGGGTCCTCTATGAGCATTCGATCGAACCTTAACAATTGGTATTTTGTTTTGCTTAAGTCTTTTAACCTCACGATCCATTATTTCGACGGGTTCTTCGATAAATTGAAGTTTTTCGTTGATTTGGATTTCGTCTAACAGAATAGTGAGATCTTCTTTAGCAAAACATTTCTTCAAATTCCAGACTTGGAAAGTGTTATGTACAGCCGCGAGTTGTTGAGGTAACTCAAGTCGGTAAGCTACTGGTCCGACGCGATCAATAACCTTGAATGGTCCAATATACCTTGGGTTTAATTTCCCTCTTTTACCAAATCGGACAATGCCTTTCCAAGGTGCAACTTTAAGCATGACCATCTCTCCAATTTCAAATCCTTTTCTTTTAATGTCAGCGTAGCTCTTTTATCGACTTTGGGCGGTTTTAAACCGTTGTTGAATTTGGATGATCTTCTCGGTAGTTTCTTGTATTATCTCCGGACCCGTAATCTGTCTATCCCCCACTTCACTCCAACAAATCAGAGACCTGCACTTTCTACCATAAAGTGCTTCAAACGGTGCCATCTCAATACTTGAATGGTAGCTGTTGTTGTAGGAAAATTCTTCTAACGGTAGATGTCGATCCCAACTGTTTTCGAAATCAATAACACATGCTCGTAGTATGTCTTCAAGCATTTGTATCGTCCTTTCACTCTGCCCATCAGTTTGTGGATGATAGGCAGTACTCATGTCTAGACGAGTTCCCAATGCTTGCTGTAATGTCTGCCAGAATCTTGAAATAAATCTGTCATCCCTATCAGAGATAATAGAGATTGGTATTCCATGTCTGGAGATGACTTCCTTCAAATACAATCATGTTAACTTCTCCATCTTGTCATCTTCTCTTATTGGCAGGAAATATGCTGATTTGGTGTGACAATCAACTATTACCCAAATAGTATCAAAACCACTGGCAGTCCTTGGCAATTTAGTGATGAAATCCATGGTAATGTTTTCCCATTTCCATTCCGGGATTTCGAGTTGTTAAAGTAGACCTGATGGTTTCTGATGCTCTGCTTTGACCTTAGAACACGTCAAACATTTTCCTACGTATTTAGCAACATCGGCTTTCATACCCGGCCACCAAAAATGTTTCTTGAGATCCTTGTACATCTTCCCCATTCCAGGGTGTATTGAGTATCTGGTTTTATGAGCTTCTCTAAGTACCATTTCTCTCATCTCTCCAAATTTTGGTACCCAAATTCTTTCAGCCCTATACCGGGTTCCGTCTTCTTGAATATTAAGATGCTTCTCCGATCCTTTGGGTATTTCATCCTTTAAATTTCCCTCTTTTAAAAATACTTGTTGCGCCTCCTTTATTTGAGTAGTAAGGTTATTGTGAATCATTATATTCATAGCTTTTACTCGAATGGGTTCTCTGTCCTTTCTGCTCAAGGCGTCGGCTACCACATTTGCCTTCCCCGGGTGATAACGAATCTCAAAGTCGTAATCATTCAACAATTCAATCCATCTGCGCTGCCTCATGTTCAGTTGTTTCTGATTAAATATGTGTTGAAGACTTTTGTGGTCGGTATATATAATACTTTTGACCCCATATAAGTAGTGCCTCCAAGTCTTTAATGCAAAAATAACCGCGCCTAATTCCAAATCATGCGTCGTATAATTCTGCTCGTGAATCTTCAATTGTCTAGACGCATAAGCAATTACTTTCGTTCGTTGCATTAATACACAACCGAGACCTTTCTTTGAGGCGTCACAATATATCACAAAATCATCATGCCCTTCAGGTAATGACAATATAGGTGTTGTAGTTAACTTTTTCTTTAATAATTGAAACGCCTTTTCTTGTTCATCCTTCCATTCAAATTTCCTCCTTTTATGCGTTAATGCAGTCAAGGGTTTTGCTATTCTGGAAAAATCTTGGATGAACCTTCTGTAGTAACCAGCTAGTCCTAAAAATTGGCGTATATGCTTCGGAATTTTTGGGGTTTTCCACTTTTCAACAGTTTCAATCTTTGCTGGATCCACCTGAATACCTTCTTTATTCACTATGTGACTGAGGAATTGAACTTCTTCCAACGAAAATGCACACTTTGAAAACTTAGCGTACAGTTTTTCTTTCCTCAGCAACTCTAGTACTTTTCTCAAATGTTCTTCGTGCTCTTGATCATTCTTCGAGTAAATAAGTATGTCATCGATGAAAATAATGACAAACTTGTCAAGGTATGGTCCACACACTCGGTTCATGAGGTCCATGAACACAGCTGGTGCGTTAGTCAACCCAAACGGCATAACCATAAAATCGTAATGACCCTAACGCGTCCTAAAAGCAGTTTTTGAATTATCATCCTCCTTCACCCGCATTTGATGTTACCCAGAACGTAAATCAATCTTCGAATAAACCGACGAGCTTTGTAGTTGATCAATTAAGTCGTCGATTCTCGGTAGTGGGTAGCGGTTCTTGATGGTAAGTTTGTTCAACTCTCGATAGTCGATGCATAACCTAAATGTACCATCCTTCTTCTTGACAAACAAAACAGGAGCTCCCCACGGTGATGTGCTTGGTCGAATGAAACCACGCTCTAAAAGTTCTTGTAATTGGCTCTGAAGTTCCTTCATTTCGCTAGGTGCGAGTCTGTATGGAGCACAAGCTATTGGTGCAGCTCCCGGTACAAGGTCTATTTGAAATTCAACGGATCGGTGTGGAGGTAGTCCCGGTAATTCTTTCGGAAATACATCGGGAAATTCTTTTGCGACGGGAACATCATTGATGTTCTTTTCTTCGGAATTGACTTTCTCGATGTGTGCTAGCATAGCATAGCAACCTTTTCTTATTAGTTTTTGTGCCTTCAGGTTACTAATAAGATTTAACTTCGCGTTGCTCTTTTCTCCGTACACCATTAAGGGTTTTCCTTTTTCTCGTATAATGCGAATTGCATTTTTGTAACAAATAATCTCTGCTTTCACTTCTTTCAACCAGTCCATACCGATTATCATATCAAAACTCCCTAACTCTACTGGTATCAAGTCAATCTTAAATGTTTCGCTAACCAGTTTAATTTCTCGATTCCGACATATATTATCTGCTGTAATTAATTTACCATTTGCTAATTCGAGTAAAAATTTATTATCCAAGGGCGTCGGTGAGCAACTTAGTTTAGCACAAAAATCTCTACTCATATAGCTTCTATCCGCACCAGAATCAAATAAAACATAAGCAGATTTTTTGTCAATGAGAAACGTACCCGTAACAAGCTCCAGGTCTTCCTGCGCTTCTGTCGTATTAATATTGAAAACTCTTCTGCGGCCCTGCCCATTAGTATTCCCCTGATTTGGGCAATTTTTAATAATGTGGCCCGGTTTTCCACATTTATACCAGACTACGTTGGCAGTACTTGCTCCGACACTACTTGTTCTGACATTACTCGTTCCGGAATTATTTGTTCCTTTAGTTCTGTTATACATTGGTCACTAGACCTCACACTTTGAAGCGCTATGACCATTTCTTTTACACCTGTTGCAAAATGTTGTGCAGAATCCCGGGTGATTCTCTTCACACCTTTGGCATTGTTGTCTCTGATTATTGTTGTTGTTGTTGCGGTTGTTATTGTTGTTGGGATGATTATCGTAGTTGTTGTTGGGACGTTTGTTGAAGTTGTTGTTGCGATTGATGTTACTATTATTGGGATAGTTATTACGATTGTGGTTGTGATTGTTGTTGTTGTATTGGTGACTTTTGTCATTGTTTTCCTCCCACTTTCTCTTAACTTGTTTCATGTTAGCCTCTTCGATCGTCTATTCCTTAATCCTTCCTTCGATCTGGTTCACTAATTTGTGAGCCATTTGACTTGCCTTTTGTATGGAGGCGGGCTCGTGTGAACTCACATCTTCTTGAATTCTTTCCGGTAACCCTTTTACAAATGCGTCGATCTTCTCTTCTTCGTCTTCGAACGTTCTGGGACACAATAGGCACAATTCTGTGAATCGTCGTTCGTACGTGGTGATATCAAAACCTTGCGTTCGTAATCCTCTAAGCTCTACCTTGAGCTTATTGACCTCGTTTCTGGGACGATGCTGCTCGTTCATCAATTGCTTGAATGCTGACCATGGTAGTGCGTAAGCAGCATCTTGTCCTACCTACTCGAGATAGGTATTCCACCATGTTAACGCCGTACCTGTGAAGGTATGCGTAGCGTACTTACCTTTGTCCTCTTCAGTATACTTACTTATGGCAAACACCGATTCGACCTTCACGGTCCACCGTTTCAATCCAATTGGTCCTTCGGTTCCATCAAATTCCAAAGGTTTGCAGGCAGTGAATTCTTTGTAGGAGCATCCTACATGATTTCTTGTAGAATTAGTTCCACTGCTAGATCCAGAGTTATTGTTATTTTGCATCGCAGCCTGTACTGCGGCTATGTTTGCTGCAAGGAAAACACGGAAGTCTTCCTCACTCATGTTCAAGTTCTGACGAGTTGCCGGTGCCATTTCCTTCAAAAATAGCCAAAAAAATTGAGTTAATCATATAGAATTTAAGAGTAGTCAATAGTATTTCGTAGCATTATATGAACTTATTTATAAAAGCTTTTTCTTCATATTAGCATTTTATTGTTTTCATTCGGGTAGTACCTACCCGTTAAGTTCATACTTACTAGCTACTATACAACTCAACTACTATGCTTCTATATGAAAAACTTATTACAATAAGATTTCGCGTTCAAACTTTATACAAATTATTACAACTTACAATACCGCTATTATACATATAGGATGAAATATAACACATAATAACATTGCTACTCGGCAGCTATAAAGGCAATTCTAGTTAATACGCAAGTTGTTCAACAAAAGAAATAAAGACACGTAATTCATAAGTCCAGAAACAAGTCATGCATTCTGGTTTTACTAAGACGACTTCCCACCCTTGGTTTTGTGGAAAGTAACCGTTATGACCATTAGCTAGGCAGCATGTTGTAATTTCGTCAAAAGGACGAGGGTTTCGTAATGCCCAACAGCCCCGTAACAATCTAAAAACCTTGTTTCTCATCTCTACTACCGAGTCCGTCACTTGTGGGAACGTTTTATTTAAAAGTTGCAACCCAATGTTCTTTTTCTCAATTTGATGAGAAGCGAACATTATCAACCCGTAAGCATAACATGCTTCTTTATGTTGCATGTTAGAAGCTCTTTCTAACTCACGAAATCCTATGTTGGGATATGTTGAATCAAAATAGGTCCTTAACCTGTAGCGTAAACTTGCATTTGGGTTCCCCGCATTTAACGCTTTAAAGAAAACACAGCGTAACTTACGGTCTCCCCAATGTGATATACCTCACCTATCAAAGGAAAACCTTTTATAAACTAAGGCATTTCTAGAAAGTCTTTCAAATGTTTGACAAGTTAATTTCGCCATAACTAAATGTGCTGATGAATTCTGACTGACTCTAGACAAGATTTCCTCAATCATATCCTCTGGTAGGTGTTCTAAAATATTCGGTTGTCTATCCTTAACGTCCATTTTGTTTTTATACTGTAAAATAGACAAGGATTAGATTCGTAAAAGATAATTAACAAACAATACAAGCAATTTTTACATAGAACATAAAAGGACAAGCACACTACAATACATATAATACATAACATGATTACAACCCTCTAATCTGAATCACTGGTTTCTTCTTCTTCGGACTTGGTTCGTTTTCCTAATTTTCTAGGGATATATGATGTTCCTCTGATATGAGCCGTCGTTTTCCACAATGGTTTAGAAAACCTGGTGGTTTAGAGGTTCCCGGGTTAATGTTACAATTTAGGAAATATGAACGTTGTCGATACATATAAATTTCATCGGGGTTGGAATCGGGTTTCTCTATTTTTATACTTTTTCCCTTATTATTTTCTTTCGCTTTATTAAATTGGGTCGAGGTAATTTCTATAACATCATCAGAATCCTCATCGGGATCCGATTCATCGAAAAATTGGTAATCTTCCCAATATTTTGCTTCCTCGGCGGAAACACCATTGACCATTATTAACTTTGGTCCGTTGGTTGAGGATTTTCTTTTATTTAATCGATTTACAGTTGGTATCAATATTTCTTCCTCCGAAACCTCTTCTTCTTCCGGTTCCTCCTCTTCCGGTTCCTCCTCTTCCGGTTCCTCATCGGGAATTTGTGAATCTTCCCAAAGTATATTCGACTCTTCATTATTATTAGGTGAGTCGATGGGATTTGTACTAGTGGTAGACATCTATCACACAATATCAAACACATTAAGAGGTTAATATATCACATAATATTTACATGTTAATAATATATAGTTTCCAACAAAAGTGTTAAGTAATCGTTTTTAAAGAAAACACGATCGAAGTCCAGACTCACTAATGTATCCTAACAAACTCAATAAGACACACTAATGCAAATTTATGGTTCTCTAAGTCCAACGCACGGATACCAACTGAAATGTCCCGTTCATATTGATTATAAACGTTCCATATTAATTGATTTTGTCGCGAGGTTTTGACCTCTATATGAGACGTTTTTCAAAGACTGCATTCATTTTTAAAACAATCATAACCTTTATTTTATCTATAAAGGTTTAAAAAGCATTGCGTAGATTATCAAATAATGATAATCTAAAATATACCGTTTACACACGACCATTACATAATGGTTTACAATAAGAATATATTACATCAAAAATAAGTTTATTGAATGCAGTTTTTACATAATATCATACAAGCATGGACTCCAAATCTTGTCCTTATTTTAGTATGCAACAGCGGAAGCTCTTAATAATCACCTGAGAATAAACATGCTTAAAATGTCAACAACAATGTTGGTGAGTTATAGGTTTAACATATATATTATCAAATCATAATAATAGACCACAAGATTTCATATTTCAATATACATCCCATATATAGAGATAAAAAATCATTCATATGGTGAACACCTGGTAACCGACATTAACAAGATGCATATAAGAATATCCCCATCATTCTGGGACATCCATCGGCCATGATATAAAACTCAAAGTACTAAAGCATCCGGTACTTTGGATGGGGTATGTTAGGCCCAATAGATCTATCTTTAGTATTCGCGTCAATTAGGCGTGCACTAATTCTCAAAATTAGTGATGTTCCCTAATTCTTAAGCTACCAAGCAAAAAGGAGAATATTCGGCTTCGATCATTCAACCATAGAAAGTAGTTTCATGTACTTGTGTCTATTTTGTAAAACATTTATAAAGCTGCATGTATTCTCATCCCAAAAATATTAGATTTTAAAAGTGTTACTATAACTCACTTTCACAGATTTTTACTTCGTCGGAAAGTAAGACTTGGCCACTGATCGATTCACGAACCTATAACAAATATGTACATATATATCAAAGTATGTTCAAAATATAATTACAACACTTTTAATACATTTTTGATGTTTTAAGTTTATTAAGTCAGCTGTCCTCGTTAGTAACCTACAACTAGTTGTCCAAAGTTAGATGTACAGAAATAAATTGATATATATTATCTTGAATCAATTCACAACCCAGTGTATACACGTCTCAGGCTAGATCACAACTCAAAGTATATATTTTTTTGGAATCAACCTCAACCCTGTATAGCTAACTCCAACATTACTGCATATAGAGTGTCTATGGTTGTTCCAAATAATATATATACATGGGTCGATATGATATGTCAAAATATATGCATACGTGTCTATGGTATCCCAAGATTACATAATATATTAGAATACATGTATAATACAATATAAGTTAGCTAGGATATGATTAATATAGATTTGTTACAATATTTCCCGTAGCTACAACAATCAAAAAATATCGAATCTTGTTTTACCCATAACTTCTTCGTTTTAAATCCATTTTGAGTGAATCAAATTGCTATGGTTTCATATTGAACTCTATTTTATGAATCTAAACAGAAAAAGTATAGTTTTATAGTCGGAAATATAAGTTACAAGTCATTTTTGTAAGAGGTAGTCATTTCAGTCAAAAGAACGACGTCTTGATGACCATTTTGAAAAACATACTTCCATTTTGAGTTTAACCATGATTTTTGGATATAGTTTCATGTTCATAAGAAAAATCATTGGTATATGGATTAATTAGAACTTGAGAGAGATCAATTAGATGAAGATAATTGAAGAATGAAAGTGTTTGTAGGCCTTTTTGGTCGTTGGTATATGGATTAGATATAAAGAATGTGTAATTTTGTTTACATGTAAATAAGTCATGAATGATTACTAATATTTTTGTAATTTTATGAGATATTTCATGCTAGTTTCCAAATGATGGTTCCCACATGTGTTAGGTGACTCACATGGGCTGCTAAGAGTTGATCATTGGAGTGTATATACCAATAGTACATATATCTAAAAGATTGTATTGTACGAGTACGAATACGGGTGCATACGAGTAGAATTGTTGATGAAACTGAACGACGATGTAATTGTAAGCATTTTTATTAAGTAGAAGTATTTTGATAAGTGTCTTGAAGTCTTTCAAAAGTGTATGAATACATATTAAAACACTACATGTATATACATTTTAACTGAGTCGTTAAGTCATCGTTAGTCGTTACATGTAAATGTTGTTTTGAAACCTTTAGGTTAACGATCTTGTTAAATGTTGTTAACCCATTGTTTATTATATCTAAAGAGATGTTAAATTATTACATTATCATGATATTATGATATATTAATATATCTTAGTATGATATATATACAGTTAAATGTTGTTACAACGATAATCGTTACATATATGTCTCGTTTCGAAATCATTAAGTTAGTAGTCTTGTTTTTACATATGTAGTTCATTGTTAATACACTTAATGACATGTTCACTTATCATTTATCATGATTAAACATAGTGTATCAATATCTTAATATGATTCATATGTATTTAGTAAGACGTTGTTATAACGATAATCGTTATATATATCGTTTCGAGTTTCTTAATTCAATAAACTCAATTTTATGTATATAACTCATTGTTAAAATACCTAATGAGATACTTACTTATCATAATATCATGTTAACTATATATATAATCATATATAAGTCATCATATAGTTTTTACAAGTTTTAACGTTCGTGAATCACCGGTTAACTTGGGTAGTCAATTGTCTATATGAAACCTATTTCAATTAATCAAGTCTTAACAAGTTTGATTGCTTACCATGTTGGAAACACTTAATCATGTAAATAACAATTTCATTTAATATATATAAACATGGAAAAGTTCGGGTCACTACATTAACACTTAGACGATTCCAACTTCAAACAACCATAACTTATGAACCGTAAACATTCAAAACACGTATCTTATATCGTTGGAAAGGTAATTTAAAGAGGAATACAACTAAACAAATTTAGTCAATAAATTCCATCATTAAAAACAATGAAAACCTCAATAAATGATCATTAAAAGTTCAAAATCAAAGTTTCAAGTTCATAAAACGCATTTCTTGACTCGGGAATCCAATTGACACATATGATATGCCGTTTTGAATGTGATGAAACATATAATACAACTAAACACCTACTAATAACATTTTATAGCATTCAATGCATCAAAAGTCCATTTTAAAGTTCATCAAACCCTAACCAAGAATCAAGAATTCATCAATTTTATAAATGAAGCTTTTCTAAATCAACCTACACATCAAAATGAAGCTAATGATGCTAGTAACAAATTTAATACATGAACTTTAACATTTAAACAACATTTAATCAACCAAAATCAAGGATTAAGCACACTCATTTCAAGTTCATGCTAGTTACTCCAAAATCAACAAATCGAGCAAACCAAACATATATTCATGTTAGACTTGAGCCATAGACACTAATTAACACCATTTCAAGTCAATAAAATAAATTTAGAGAAATCTAGTGTTTTAGAGATGTTACCCAAATGAGATGAAATTTGTATCAAAATGTAGAGGATGAAGAGAGGATTCCAAATATGTAGTCGGATTTGTTGTGAGCTTCCTAGATGTGAAATGGATGATGATTTCTTGTTTGAGTGTTTGAGAGAAAAAGAGGAAGTAAGAAAGAAAGAAAGAGATGAATGAATGAGTTGAGGTGGTGAGGTGGTTGACTAGTCAACTACTAGCCACCTCTTTGGTCAAGTGGCAAAACTAGTCCCTCGATTTTGAATGCGGGTGCGTGAATTACCTAAACGAAATATTTTAAAAACGCTAGGGTAAACGAGAGATGTTAAATCAAATAACGGAAATATTAAGAACGTTAGTTAACGAAAGATACGAATTTAGATAACGAAAGATATTATCTAAAAAAAACGGTGTTAAAATAAATTTAACGGAAAAACGCGGGATGTTACATTACCTACACTTTAAAAGAAAATTCGTCCCGAAATTTAGTTGGAAGTAGTAGTTGTTGTTTCTTCTTCGAAACTTTTGTGTTGTAAATTCTACGAATAAGTGAAGGTACTCCCTTGAGCATTTCAACGAACTTTCACAGTCAGGGTTTTACGTTGTTTCAGAGTTTGGTTTCACGATTCAAAATTTTAATCGGTCCTCTTAGGAAGAGGAGTTTTTCATCGATATTAAGCTCATCGGAAGGAATAACAAGTTCTTGTTCGGAAAGACACTTCTTTAAGTTTGATACATGGAATGTAGTATGAACGGAGACTCAATGAGTCAGACAAATCTAAACGGCTAGCAACGGGTCCAAAACACCCCAAGATTTTCAAAGGATCAAAATATTGCGGATTTAGCTTTCTACGTTTCCCGAAACGGATTACACCTTTCTAAGGTGCTACTTTTAACGTTACGCGGTTACCCACTTGGAATTTTGAAAGGTTTATGTCTAATGTCGTCATAGCTCCTTTGGAGACTACGGTCGTTTTGAGTCTTTTGTATTTGAACAATTTCTCGATTGTTTCATGAATGAGTTCGGGTTCAGTGGTTTGCTTGTCACCTACTTCGGCTCAACGATTAAGAAAACGACAATTGCGGCTATATGAGTTTTCAAAAGGTGTGGCATCTGTAGTGACCCGAACTTTTCCATGTTTATATATATTAATTGAGATTGATATTTACATGATTAAATGTTTCCAACATGTTAAGCAATCAAACTTGTTAAGACTTGATTAATTGAAATATGTTTCATATAGACAATTGACCACTCAAGTTGACCGGCGATTCACGAACGTTAAAACTTGTAAAAACGACATGACGATATATATATATGGATATACATATGGTTAACATGAGATTATGATAAGTAAGTATCTCCATAAGGATATTAACAATGAGTTATATACATATAAACAAGACTACTAACTTAAGGATTTCGAAACGAGACATATATGTAACGATTATCGTTGTAACGACATTTAAATGTATATATATCATATTAAGATATATTAATATATCATAATATCATGATAATATAATAATTTAACATCTCATTAGATATAATAAACAATGGGTTAACAACATTAATTGAGATCGTTAACTTAAACGTTTCAAAACAACACTTACATGTAACGACTAACGATGACTTAACGACTCAGTTAAAATGTATATACATGTAGTGTATTTAGATGTATTAAAATACTTTTGTAAGACTTCAAGACATATATCAAAACACTCATACTTAACGAAAATGGTTACAGTTACTTTCCCATTCTTTTCTTTCATCAAGAATTCTAGTCGTATTCTTACCCGTATTATACACAGCTTCAAAACGTACTTACTATGGGTATATACCAATAGGAACTAGCATGGGATTCCACTCTTGATTATTTCATGTATGACTAATCAATTTTAACTTCTACCATGAGCTAGTCAACTAACTAGAACTCCTTTTAACGCCACTCACCACTCACCAATTACCACTCATCATTCACTCCATTTCACTTCCAATTCTCTTTCTAATTCTCTCTCAACACACACACACTATTATGAACGTATTTATCCAGTAGTTAATCATCATCTTCATCAAAAATCACTTCAAGAATCAAGCTATAATCATCATAGGAAGAACACTTCAAGAACACTTCAAAAATCCCTTCAAGTTTACTAATTTACTTCCAAGCTTTCTAATCCATTCCAAGTAATCATCTAAGATCAAGAAACCTTTGTTATATACAGTAGGTAATATTTCTTATTCAAGGTAATATTCATATTCAAACTTTGATTCAATTTCTATAACTATAAACTATCTTAATTCGAGTAAAAATCTTACTTGAACTTGTTTTTGTGTCATGATCCTACTTCAAGAACTTTCAAGCCATCCAAGATCCTTTGAAGCTAGATCATTTCTTGTCACTTCCAGTAGGTTTACCTACTAAACTTGAGGTAGTAATGATGTTCATAACATCATTCGATTCATATATATAAAACTATCTTATTCGAAGGTTTAAACTCGTAATCACTAGAACATAGTTTAGTTAATTCTAAACTTGTTCACAAACAAAAGTTAATCCTTCTAACTTGACTTTTAAAATTAACTAAACACATGTTCTATATCTATATTATATGCTAACTTAATGATTTAAAACCTGAAAACACGAAAAACACCGTAAAACCGGATTTACGCCGTCGTAGTAACACTGCGGGCTGTTTTGGGTTAGTTAATTAAAAACTATGATAAACTTTGATTTAAAAGTTGTTATTCTGAGAAAATGATTTTTATTATGAACATTAAACTATATCCAAAAATTATGGTTAAACTCAAAGTGGAAGTATGTTTTCTAAAATGGTCATCTAGACGTCGTTCTTTCGACTGAAATGACTACCTTTACAAAAACGACTTGTAACTTATTTTTCTGACGGTAAACCTATACTTTTTCTGTTTAGATTCATAAAATAGAGTTCAATATGAAACCATAGCAATTTGATTCACTCAAAACGGATTTAAAATGAAGAAGTTATGGGTAAAACAAGATTTGATAATTTTTCTCATTTTAGCTACGTGAAAATTGGTAACAAATCTATTCCAACCATAACTTAATCAACTTGTATTGTATATTATGTAATCTTGAGATACCATAGACACGTATACAATGTTTCGACCTATCATGTCGACACATCTATATATATTTCGGAACAACCATAGACACTCTATATGTGAATGTTGGAGTTAGCTATACAGGGTTGAGGTTGATTCCAAAATATATATAGTTTGAGTTGTGATCAATACTGAGATACGTATACACTGGGTCGTGGATTGATTCAAGATACTATTTATCGATTTATTTCTGTACATCTAACTGTGGACAACTAGTTGTAGGTTACTAACGAGGACAGCTGACTTAATAAACTTAAAACATCAAAATATATTAAAAGTGTTGTAAATATATTTTGAACATACTTTAATATATATGTATATGTTGTTATAGGTTCGTGAATCAACAGTGGCCAAGTCTTACTTCTCGACGAAGTAAAAATCTGTGAAAGTGAGTTATAGTCCCACTTTTAAAATCTAATATTTTTGGGATGAGAATACATGCATGTTTTATAAATGATTTACAAAATAGACACAAGTACGTGAAACTACATTCTATGGTTGAATTATCGAAATCGAATATGCCCCTTTTTATTAAGTCTGGTAATCTAAGAATTAGGGAACAGACACCCTAATTGACGCGAATCCTAAAGATAGATCTATTGGGCCTAACAAACCCCATCCAAAGTACCGGATGCTTTAGTACTTCGAAATTTATATCATATCCGAAGGGTGTCCCGGAATGATGGGGATATTCTTATATATATGCATCTTGTTAATGTCGGTTACCAGGTGTTCACCATATGAATGATTTTTATGTCTATGTATGGGATGTGTATTGAAATATGAAATCTTGTGATCTATTATTATGATTTGATATATATAGGTTAAACCTATAACTCACCAACATTTTTGTTGACGTTTTAAGCATATTTATTCTCAGGTGATTATTAAGAGCTTCCGCTGTCGCATACTTAAATAAGGACGAGATTTGGAGTCCATGCTTGTATGATATTGTGTAAAAACTGCATTCAAGAAACTTATTTTGTTGTAACATATTTGTATTGTAAACCATTATGTAATGGTCGTGTGTAAACAGGATATTTTAGAATATCATTATTTGATAATCTACGTAAAGCTTTTTAAACCTTTATTGATGAAATAAAGGTTATGGTTTGTTTTAAAATGAATGCAGTCTTTGAAAAATGTCTCATATAGAGGTCAAAACCTCGCAACGAAATCAATTAATATGGAACGTTTTTAATCAATAAGAACGGGACATTTCAGTTGGTATCCGAGCGTTGGTCTTAGAGAACCAGAATTTTGCATTAGTGTATCTTATCGAGTTTGTTAGGATGCATTAGTGAGTCTGGACTTCGACCGTGTTTACTTGAAAAATGATTGCTTAACAAATTCTGTTGGAAACTATATATTTTTAACATGTGAATATTATGTGATATATTAATCTCTTAACGCGTTTGATATTATGTGATAGATGTCTACCTCTAGAACAAGTCCCATTGACTCACCTAATAATAATGAAGAGTCAAATGTAAATTGGAATGATTCGTGGACTGATTCACAAGTTCCCGAAGAGGAACCGGAAGAAGAGTCGGAACCGGAAGAAGAATCGGAACCGGAAGAAGAATCGGAACCGGATGAAGAAATAGAACCGGTGGGGGAAATAATAAAACGGTTAAGTAAAAGAAAATCCTCAACCAACCGACCAAGGTTAATTATGATCAATGGTGTTTCCGCCAAGGAAGCAAAATATTGGGAGGATTACCAATTCTCCGATGAATCAGATTCCGACGAGAATTCCGATGATGTTATAGAAATTACCCCAATTGAATTTAAAAAGGCAAAAGAAAATAATAAGGGAAAGGGCATAAAAATAGAGAAATCTAATTCCAACCCCGATGAACTTTATATGTATCGTCAACCCCCGAAGTCCTTAAGTTGTAACAATGACCCGGGAACCTCTAAACCACCAGGTTTTTCTAAACCAATGTGGAAAACGACGGCTTGTATTAGGGGAACATCATATATCCCTAGAAACTTGGCAAAACGAACCAAAACCGAAGAAGAAGAAACAAGCGAGTCGGAATAAGATAGTTGTATTCGTGTGGTGTAATATATGTAATATAGTGTGCTTATGCTTTATGATATATGTAAAAATTGCTTGTATTAATAAGTATTTTTTTTATGAATCTAACTCTTGTCTATTTTACAGTATAAAAACACAAAATGGATAGACAACCCAATATTTTAAGAGACCTACCCGGAGACATGATTGATGAAATCTTGTCTAGAGTCGGTCAGAATTCTTCGGCACAACTATTTAAGGCGAGATCAGTTTGTAAGACATTCAAAGAACGTTCCAAGAATGCCTTGGTTTATAAAAGGCTTTCGTTCGAAAGATGGGGAATATCACATTGGGAAATCCATAAGTTACGATGTGTTTACTTTGACGCATATATTGCGGGGAACCCAAATGCTATTTTACGCAATGGGTTAAGAAATTATTTTGACTCAATATATCCGAATATTGGACTTCGTGATTTAGAAAAAGCGGCTAACATGCAACATAAAGAAGCATGTTATGCTTACGGATTAGTAATGTTCGCTTCTCACCAAAGTGAGAACAAGAACATCGGGCTACAACTATTAAACAAAACGTTCCCACAAGTGACGGAGTCGGTAATTGGGGTAAGAAATGAGGTTTTTAGATTGTTACGGGACTGTTGGACATTACGTAACCCTCGACCCTTTGACGACGTTACAACACGCTGTCTTATCAACGGCCATAATGGTTATGTTCCACAAGACCAAGGATGGGAAGTAGTCCTAGTAAAACCAGAATGCATGACTTGTTTCTGGACGTATGAATTACGTGTCTTCATTGCCTTTGCTGAACGACTTGTGTACTAGCTAGAATTATCTTCACAACTATCTTGTATCAAAGTTATTGTGTGCTATATTTCATGCTTTATGTAAAATAAGCGGTATTGTAAGTTTGTAAAATATTGTATAAAAGTTTGAACGCGAAATATTATTATAATCAGTTTTTCATATAGAATTGTAGTAGTTGAATTGTATATTAGCTACTAAGTATGAACTTAACGGGTAGGTACTACCCGAATTTAAACTTATAAAACGCTAATATGAAGAAAAAGCTTTTATAAATGAGTTCATATTATGTTACGAAATACTATTAACTACTCTTAATATTCTGTATGATTAACTTGTTCCATTTGACTATTTTGAAGGAAATGGTACCGACTACTCGACACACCGTGAATATGAATGAAGAGGAATTCCGTACTTTTCTAGCTTCAAACATAGCCGCAGTACAGGCTGCGCTACATACCAACAATAACCTTGGATCTAGCAGTACAGGAAATCGTGTAGGATGCACCTACAAAGAATTCACTGCCTGCAAACCTTTAGAATTTGATGGAACCGAAGGACCGATCGGATTGAAACGGTGGACCGAGAAGGTCGAATCGGTGTTTGCCATAAGTAAGTGTACTGAAGAAGACAAAGTAAAGTATGCTACGCATACCTTCACAGGTTCGGCGTTAACATGGTGGAATACCTATCTAGAGCAAGTGGGACAAGACGATGCGTACACACTACCGTGGTCAGCATTCAAGCACTTGATGAACGAGAAGTACCGTCCCAGAACCGAGGTTAATAAGCTCAAGACAGAACTTAGAGGGTTACGAACCCAAGGATTTAATATTACCACGTACGAAAGACGATTCACAGAATTGTGCCTATTGTGTCCGGGAGCATTCGAATATGAGGAAGAGAAGATCGACGCGTTTGTGAAAGGATTACCGGAAAGAATCCAAGAAGATATAAGTTCACACGAGCCCGCCTCCATACAACAGGCATGTAGAATGGCTCACAAACTAGTGAACCAGATTGAAGAAAGAATTAAAGAACAGACTGCTGAAGAGGCCAATGTGAAGCAAGTCAAAAGAAAGTGGGAGGAAAACAGTGATAAGAATCACCAATACAATAACAACAGCAATTACAACAATAATCGCAACAATTATCCCAACAATCGCAACATCAATCGCAACTACAACAAACGGCCCAACAACAACAACAACAACAACAGCAACTACAACAATCATCCCAACAACAATAATAACCGCAACAAAAACAACAATCAGAAGCAGCTATGCCAAAGGTGTGAAAAGTATCACTCGGGGTTCTGCACCAAATTTTGCAACAAGTGTAAAAGAAATGGTCATAGCGCGGCGAAGTGTGAGGTCTACGGACCAGTGGTTAATAGAACGAAAGGAACAAATGGTGTCGGAACGAGTAATGGCGGAGGAAGTAGTGTCGGAGCAAGTTATGCCAATGTAGTTTGTTATAAATGTGGAAAACCGGGCCACATTATTAGTAATTGCCCGAACCAGGAGAACACGAATGGACAAGGCCGCGGAAGAGTTATCAATATTAATGCGGCAGAGGCACAGGAAGACCCGGAGCTTGTTACGGGTACGTTTCTTATTGACAATAAATCTGCTTACGTTTTATTTGATTCGGGTGCGGATAGAAGCTATATGAGTAGAGATTTTTATGCTAAATTAAGTTGTCCATTGACGCCTTTGGATAGTAAATTTTTACTCGAATTAGCAAATGGTAAATTAATTTCAGCAGATAATATATGTCGGAATCGAGAAATTAAACTGGTTAGCGAAACATTTAAGATTGACTTGATACCAGTAGAGTTAGGGAGTTTTGATATGATAATCGGTATAGACTGGTTGAAAGAAGTGAAAGCAGAGATCGTTTGTTACAAAAATATAATTCGCATTATACGAGAAAAAGGAAAACCCTTAATGGTGTACGGAGAAAAGGGCAACACGAAGCTACATCTTATTAGTAATTTGAAGGCATAAAAACTAATAAGAAAAGGTTGCTATGATGTTCTAGCACACGTCGAGAAAGTACAAACTGAAGAAAAGAGCATCAATGATGTTCCCGTCGCAAAAGAATTTCCCGATGTATTTCCGAAAGAATTACCGGGATTACCCCCACATCGATCCGTTGAATTTCAAATAGATCTTGTACCAGGAGCTGCACCAATAGCTCGTGCTCCTTACAGACTCGCACCCAGTGAGATGAAAGAACTGCAAAGCCAAATACAAGAACTTTTAGAGCGTGGTTTCATTCGACCAAGCACATCACTGTGGGGAGCTCCTGTTTTGTTTGTCAAGAAGAAAGATGGTACATTCAGGTTGTGTATCGACTACCGAGAGTTGAACAAACTTACCATCAAGAACCGCTACCCACTACCGAGAATCGACGACTTATTTGATCAACTACAAGGCTCGTCTGTTTATTCAAAGATTGACTTACGTTCCGGGTATCATCAAATGCGGGTGAAAGAAGATGATATTCCAAAGACTGCTTTCAGAACACGTTACGGTCATTACGAGTTTATGGTCATGCTGTTTAGTTTAACTAATGCACCAGCTGTGTTCATGGACCTTATGAACCGAGTGTGTGGACCATACCTTGACAAGTTTGTCATTGTTTTCATTGATGACATACTTATTTACTCAAAGAATGACCAAGAACATGGTGAACATTTGAGAAAGGTGTTAGAAGTATTGAGGAAGGAAGAATTGTACGCTAAGTTTTCAAAGTGTGCATTTTGGTTGGAAGAAGTTCAATTCCTCGGTCACATAGTGAACAAAGAAGGTATTAAGGTGGATCCGGCAAAGATAGAAACTGTTGAAAAGTGGGAAACCCCGAAAACTCCGAAACACATACGCCAGTTTTTAGGACTAGCTGGTTACTACAGAAGGTTCATCCAAGACTTTTCCAGAATAGCAAAACCCTTGACTGCATTAACGCATAAAGGGAAGAAATTTGAATGGAAGGATGAACAAGAGAAAGCGTTTCAGTTATTGAAGAAAAAGCTAACTACGGCACCTATATTGTCATTGCCTGAAGGGAATGATGATTTTGTGATTTATTGTGACGCATCAAAGCAAGGTCTCGGTTGTGTATTAATGCAACGAACGAAGGTGATTGCTTATGCGTCTAGACAATTAAAGATTCACGAGCAAAATTATACGACGCATGATTTGGAATTAGGCGCGGTTGTTTTTGCATTAAAGACTTGGAGGCACTACTTATATGGGGTCAAATGTATTATATATACCGACCACAAAAGTCTTCAACACATATTTAATTAGAAACAACTGAATATGAGGCAGCGTAGGTGGATTGAATTGTTGAATGATTACGACTTTGAGATTCGTTACCACCCGGGGAAGGCAAATGTGGTAGCCGATGCCTTGAGCAGGAAGGACAGAGAACCCATTCGAGTAAAATCTATGAATATAATGATTCATAATAACCTTACTACTCAAATAAAGGAGGCGCAACAAGGAGTTTTAAAAGAAGGAAATTTAAAGGATGAAATACCCAAAGGATCGGAGCAGCATCTTAATATTCAGAAAGACGGAACCCGGTATAGGGCTGAAAGGATTTGGGTACCAAAATTTGGAGATATGAGAGAAATGGTACTTAGAGAAGCTCATAAAACCAGATACTCAATACATCCTGGAACGGGGAAGATGTACAAGGATCTCAAGAAATATTTTTGCTGGCCGGGTATGAAAGCCGATGTTGCTAAATACGTAGGAGAATGTTTGACGTGTTCTAAGGTCAAAGCTGAGCATCAGAAACCATCAGGTCTACTTCAACAACCCGAAATCCCGAAATGGAAATGGGAAAACATTACCATGGATTTCATCACTAAATTGCCAAGGACTGCAAGTGGTTTTGATACTATTTGGGTAATAGTTGACCGTCTCACCAAATCAGCACACTTCCTGCCAATAAGAGAAGATGACAAGATGGAGAAGTTAGCACGACTGTATTTGAAGGAAGTCATCTCCAGACATGGAATACCAATCTCTATTATCTCTGATAGGGATGGCAGATTTATTTCAAGATTCTGGCAGACATTACAGCAAGCATTAGGAACTCGTCTAGACATGAGTACTGCCTATCATCTACAAACTGATGGGCAGAGCGAAAGGACGATACAAATGCTTGAAGACATGCTACGAGCATGTGTTATTGATTTCGAAAACAGTTGGGATCGACATCTACCGTTAGCAGAATTTTCCTACAACAACAGCTACCATTCAAGCATTGAGATGGCGCCGTTTGAAGCACTTTATAGTAGAAAGTGCAGGTCTCCGATTTGTTGGAGTGAAGTGGGGGATAGACAGATTACGGGTCCGGAGATTATACAAGAAACTACCGAGAAGATCATCCAAATTCAACAACGGTTGAAAACCGCCCAAAGTCGACAAAAGAGCTACGCTGACATTAAAAGAAAAGATATAGAATTTGAAATTGGAGAGATAGTCATGCTTAAAGTTGCACCTTGGAAAGGCGTTGTTCGATTTGGTAAAAGAGGGAAATTAAATCCAAGGTATATTGGACCATTCAAGATTATTGATCGTGTCGGACCAGTAGCTTACCGACTTGAGTTACCTCAACAACTCGTGGCTGTACATAACACTTTCCACGTCTCGAATTTGAAGAAATGTTTTGCTAAAGAAGATCTCACTATTCCGTTAGATGAAATCCAAATCAACGAAAAACTTCAATTCATCGAAGAACCCGTCGAAATAATGGATCGTGAGGTTAAAAGACTTAAGAAAAACAAGATACCAATTGTTAAAGTTCGATGGAATGCTCGTTGAGGACCCGAGTTCACCAGGGAGCGTGAAGATCAGATGAAGAAGAAATACCCGCATCTATTTTCGGAAGATTCGTCAACACCTTCAATAGCTTAAAAGTTCGGGACGAAATTTATTTAACGGGTAGGTACTGTAGTGACCCGAACTTTTCCATGTTTATATATAGTAATTGAGATTGATATTTACATGATTAAATGTTTCCAACATGTTAAGCAATCAAACTTGTTAAGACTTGATTAATTGAAATATGTTTCATATAGACAATTGACCACTCAAGTTGACCGGCGATTCACGAACGTTAAAACTTGTAAAAACGACATGACGATATATATATGGATATACATATGGTTAACATGAGATTATGATAAGTAAGTATCTCCATAAGGATATTAACAATGAGTTATATACATATAAACAAGACTACTAACTTAAGGATTTCGAAACGAGACATATATGTAACGATTATCGTTGTAACGACATTTAAATGTATATATATCATATTAAGATATATTAATATATCATAATATCATGATAATATAATAATTTAACATCTCATTAGATATAATAAACAATGGGTTAACAACATTAATTGAGATCGTTAACTTAAAGGTTTCAAAACAACACTTACATGTAACGACTAACGATGACTTAACGACTCAGTTAAAATGTATATACATGTAGTGTATTTAGATGTATTAAAATACTTTTGGAAGACTTCAAGACATATATCAAAACACTCATACTTAACAAAAATGGTTACAGTTACTTTCCCATTCTTTTCTTTCATCAAGAATTCTAGTCGTATTCTTACCCGTATTATACACAGCTTCAAAACGTACTTACTATGGGTATATACCAATAGGAACTAGCATGGAATTCCACTCTTGATTATGTCATGTATGACTAATCAATTTTAACTTCTACCATGAGCTAGTCAACTAACTAGAACTCCTTTTAACCCCACTCACCACTCACCAATTACCACTCATCATTCACTCCATTTCACTTCCAATTCTCTTTCTAATTCTCTCTCAACACACACACACACTATTATGAACGTATTTTTCAAGTAGTTAATCATCATCTTCATCAAAAATCACTTCAATAATCAAGCTATAATCATCATAGGAAGAACACTTCAAAAATCCCTTCGAGTTTACTAATTTACTTCCAAGCTTTCTAATCCATTCCAAGTAATCATCTAAGATCAAGAAACCTTTGTTATATACAGTAGGTTATCTTTCTTATTCAAGGTAATATTCATATTCAAACTTTGATTCAATTTCTATAACTATAAACTATCTTAATTCGAGTAAAAATCTTACTTGAACTTGTTTTTATGTCATGATCCTACTTCAAGAACTTTCAAGCCATCCAATATCCTTTGAAGCTAGATCATTTCTTGTCACTTCCGGTAGGTTTACCTACTAAACTTGAGGTAGTAATGATGTTCATAAAATCATTCGATTCATATATATAAAACTATCTTATTCGAAGGTTTAAACTCGTAATCACTAGAACATTGTAATGACCCGCACTTTTTCGATCGTTCTATACTTATAAGATTAATATTTACATAAATTAAACCTTACCAACATGATAAGCAATCCAAATTGTTGAGACTTATGTTTTCAAAGAGAGTTTTACACAACGATTGACCGTCTAGTTTGACCGATGATATCACGAACTATACAATATATGATAATTATACGTTTGTGTATATATATGTATATATACATATTTAACATGATCTAAGGATGTTTTAATACCTCATTTTGTATTAATAACAATAAGTTATAAGTATATTTTGAAACTACTAACTTAAGTTTTCAAAACAATAACCATACGTAACGTTATTTGATATAAATACTTATAACCTATAATATTTATACATATATCGTATATATAATGTATTTAATCACTTTTAAGGACTTAAATACATAAAACAATATAAGTATATTCACAAAAGATAGCTATATTTGAATTCTCATTCCATTTTTCACAAGATTTCTATACGTATATCTAGAGTACATGTACTCGTATGATACCTAACCTCTATACGTATTTACTATTGGTATATACACATCAAATCACCACCAACCAGCCCTTGTTCAATGCCTTATGTATAAGGTAACTACTTTTGTTATCTAGTATGACAATTTCACATGATTAAAAGATTTTTTCACAAAATTACAAACTTATACACCTTTTACACCACCATTTATACTCCATTCCATTTTCATTTTACTACACATTTCCTTTAACTAAAACACACACACTTTTAAGAGCCTTAACCTCCATAACCATTCAGCTAATATCCATGAAGATCTAGCCATAAAAACATCACTTAATCACCATAAGAAAACTCTTACAAAAACACTTCAAGAATCCTTCCAAGAACACAAGTTTACTTCCAATCTTTCATCCAATTCCATCACCCTTTTGGTTCTAGGTTCTTACTCTTCTTTTACAGCAATCTTGTCCAAGTAACTTGAGGTAGTAACTTTGTTCATAACCTTATTCGATTCATATATATATAGCTATCTTATTTTGTGGTATAAAATTTTAACAACAAGAACATAGTTTGAATGTTTTCAAACTTGTTTGCAAACTAAATAGATCCTTCTAACTTAACTTTTAAAATACTTCAAGACCTGTAATATAACTTAAATATATGCTAATTTAACAAGGTATAACTTGGTTTTTCAAAGAACATCTTAAAAACTGTTTTTACGACGTCGGAGTGCAACCGGGGGCTGTTTTGGGTTGGATAATTAAAAACCATCTTAAACTTTGAATTGGAGGTTTATTTTCTGGAAAAATGATTTTTACTATGAATATGATAACACATAAAAATTTCATGATTTAACTCAAAGTATAAGTATTTTTAGAAAAATAATCATTTAAGGTTGTTTACATGATAGAAAATGATTAACCTCATAAGTTTCACTAAAGTTTGACCTATGACCTATGATTTCGAATACAAACTAAGGTATTTACAGTTCATAGTCTTAAAGAGGGACTCGATCCAAGGAAGTGGAAAGTTGAATCAACGAAAACGGAGTTGTAACGAAGAAACTATGACCAAAACGAGATCGGATATCTAAGACTAGTTTAGCTACGAAAATAATTGGAGAAAATTAAATAAATCACATCTTTTTAAAATAACATGATATTTTATATATATGTACTCATAATTTAATTTTATATGGTTCAGGATCACCCGTAAACAATACGAGAAGATTAATCATAAGATCCCATGATTGTACGCAACACGTCATTTGACAACACCGGTACTTTATGTACGCAACACGTCATTTGACAACACCGGTACCGTGGGTCAAGATTAATCTCGACCAATACATATACGATGGGGGTTTTTATTTATTTCGATGGGGGTTTTATTTATTAAACACCTAAATATGAACCATTAAAATTGAATTACTAACATCGGACTGCTAACTACGGACTAAGAAATTATTAAAACTATTAAAAGTATAATAAGTATATATATGTGACGATTGTTTAAAATGGAAATATATTGATAAACTATATATGGATAGGTTCGTGATATCAACCGGAGACCAAGTCAAAATATATATATCTTCAAGGCAAAAGTGAGTATATAGTCCCACTTTTAAACTCTAAATATTTCGGGATGAGAATACATGTATTTTATGTTTTACGATATGGACACAAGTAACTGAAAAATATATTCTACGTTGAGTTGTACCACTGGCATACTTCCCTGTAGCTTGGTAACTAATATTTACAGCGGTATTGTAAACGCGAATCTTGTTGATAGATCTATCGGGCCTGACAACCCCAACCGGACTGGACGACCAGTATTCAACGGTTGCACAGTACTTCGTTTCGTAACTACACTTGGTACGGTGTAGTAAGATTTCATAATAAAGGGAATATGCGACGTGATTAAATGTTAAGTATGGTTACCAAGTGCTCAACCACTTAGAATATTTTTATTAAAATGTTTACATATGAAATCTTGTGGTCTATATTTATACCGCTGCCGGCATTAAACCTATATCTCACCAACTTTATGTTGACATTTTAAACATGTCTATTCTCAGGTGATAACTAAAAGCTTCCGCTGCAACATGTTGAATTTAAGCAAGATCTTGAGTATGCATATTTGTGTCAAAAATAAAACTGCATATCCGAGGAATTGTAATGTAAAATATGCTAGAAATCGTATTGTTATCATCACATGTAAAGTTTGTAAGTCTAAGATTATCGCTAAATGATAATCATCTTTATATTGTCTAAAGCTTGTATTAATATAAGAGTTATGGTTTGTAATGTAAAATAAATGCAGTTGTTCTTTTAAAAATGTCGCATATAGAGGTCAATACCTCGCAATGAAATCATACGTTATCTAACTCGTTCTTATGGTTAAGGACGGGTTATGACATGTGGTATCAGAGCGGTGGTCTTAGCGAACCAGGTTTGCATTAGTGTGTCTAACTGATAAGTCGTTAGGATACATTAGTAAGTCTGGACTTTGACCGGGTCTGATTTCGAAAACCATTGCTTATCATTGTTGGTTAAAATTTATATGTAAATATTATGTAGTACTAATGGGTTAGTTGTTGTGTGATAGATGTCAGGCTCAAAACTTATTATCACATTCAGCGACTCCGAATCAGAATCTTCAGATGGCGTTTCAGTCATTAACCTATCCGATGACGAAAATAATATCTTTGGAGAAGACTCACAAATTCCAGATGAACCAACTATAGGGAACCCGGAAAGTGAACCCGAGGAGGAAAGTGAACCCGAGGAGGAAAGTGAACCCGAGGAAGAAATACAGGAAATTACGAAAGACAAGTTCGAATTAGGAAAGAAACGAAAGGCTAATGAATTAGAAAATTCAAATCCCGAGTTTAGTGAGGATGATGTGGCACCAACTCCACTAAACACTACCACCCCTATTCCCGCTATTCCTATTCGTTCTATCCCGGCATCCAGTTCTTCAGCCCCACCGCCAAAATATAGGCAGACAGCTAGGATAAGCGTTAGGCCATTCCTTGAACCTAAATGTCCTAGAAAATAGACCAAACGATGCACTGCCGTATTAAACCATGGGATCATATAATGTTTTGTATAATATTACTAGTGTGGTTTGCTTAATATTCGATGTAAGATAAGCATATGTAAAATAGTGAAGTATGAAATGCAATAATTTTCCATGGTTAAGTATTATTTAGATGGTAGTAATTGGTTCTGTACTAAGCTATTAAGTATGGACATTAACGGGTAGGTACTACCCTAGATATAATTATAAAATGCTAATAAGAAGAAAAGGCTTTTATAATAATACCTGGTTCATATTATTAACAAGCTATAATGTACTATAAATACACACTACATCTATAATAATCCATGTGAATAATTATTTTCTTTCATTAGGAAATGGCGCGATTGAATCGAATGACGGAACAAGAAGTCGAGGAATTCATCAACCAACGAGTGAACGACAGAATGTTATGGGTCGAGGCTGCAAGAGCTGCTGCAGTTAACCCAAATCCTCATGTAGGATGCACCTACAAAACTTTTCAAGCTTGCAAGCCCTCATCATTCAGTGGAACAGAAGGACCGATCGGTTTAACCCGGTGGATAGAAAAGATGGAGACTGTGTTTAAAATAAGTGGTTGTGTTGAAAAGGACATGACCAAGTATGCATCGTGCACTTTACAAGATAGTGCACTCACGTGGTGGAAAAATTTTGTGAAGGCTGTAGGAGGAGATGTAGCTTATGATACTCCTTGGGAAGAATTCAAAACAATGTTAATCAACGAGTATTGTCCAAGGAACGAGGTTAGGAAGTTGGAAGATGAATTACGAAGTCTGAAGGTTATTGGTACTGAAATCACCAACTACAATCAGCGATTCATGGAATTAGTTTTGCTATGTCCTGAATTGGTTCCAACCGAAGAACGGAAAATTGAAATGTACAAAGATGGTTTGCCCAAAAAGGTCAAGGCAAATGTTACAGCATCGAAACCTAAGACAATTCATGAAGCTATAACCATGGCAAACGAGCTAATGGATCAGGTCATCATGGATAAGAAAGTATCCAATACTGATGTGAAGGTATCAGGTAACAAAAGAAAGTGGAATGGAAATTATGATCGAGGTAACCAACAACAATCTTTTAAGAAACAAGAAATCACGCAAGGTGCGGGTAGTGGTTTAAGCTTTGGTTATAAAGGACAAAATCCTTTATGCAACCGATGCCACAAACATCACTCTGGTTACTGTAATGTGGTATGCAACAAATGTAATTGAAAGGGTCATCTTGCTGAAGATTGTAGGGCTCTCGTTACAAATACAAATGGTACCAAGACTCCTGCCACCAATGCAAATAGAACTGTTTTGGCTACCGTTACTTGTTTTGGGTGTGGAAAACAAGGTCACTATAAGAGCCAGTGCCCGAATCCAGAGAAGAATGTCGGACCTGCACGAGGGAGAGCATTTGTTATTAATGCTAGAGAGGCGTGTGAAGACCCGGAGCTTGTTACGGGTACGTTTACCATTAATAACTTATCCGCATCTATTATATTTGATACTGGTGCTGATAGAAGTTACGTGTGTAGAGACTTTCACGCTAAATTGAATTGTTCATCATTACCTCTAGATGCTAAGTACATGATTGAGTTAGCTAATGGTAAACTAATTAAAGCCGATAAAATTTGCCGTGATTGTAAAATAAATTTAGCCGGAGAAACGTTTAAAATTGACTTGATACCCGTAGAATTAGGAAGTTTTGATGTAATAGTCGGCATGGACTGGATGTCCAAAATAGGAGCTGAAGTTGTGTGCGCCAAGAAGGCAATTCGCATTCCTCGTAAGGATAAAACGCCAGTAATGATTTATGGAGAGAAGGGTAACTCAAAGCTAAAACTCATTAGTTATTTGAAAGCTCAAAAGTGCTTGAAGAAAGGGTGCTATGCTATCTTAGCACATGTTAATAAAGTCGAAAAGAAAGAAAAAGAGAAGTGCATCAATGACGTGCCTGTGGCAAGAGATTTTCCTGAAGTATTTCCGGAAGAGTTGCCGGGATTACCTCCATTTAGATCTGTAGAATTTCAAATAGATTTAGTACCAGGAGCTGAACCAGTGGCTCGTGCTCCATATAGACTTGCACCGTCCGAATTAAAAGAACTTCAAAGTCAGTTAAAAGAATTACTAGACCGTGGATTCATACGACCAAGCACTTCACCGTGGGGAGCTCCAATTTTATTTGTTAAGAAGAAAGATGGATCTTTTAGGATGTGTATAGATTATCGTGAATTAAATAAGTTAACTATCAAGAATCGGTATCCACTACCGAGAATTGATGACTTATTTGATCAACTGCAAGGATCATGTGTTTATTCGAAAATCGACCTAAGATCGGGCTATCATCAACTACGCGTCAAAGAAGAAGATATACCGAAAACTGCTTTTCGGACACGCTACGGTCATTACGAATTTTTGGTCATGCCGTTTGGATTGACGAATGCGCCAGCTGTATTCATGGACCTCATGAATCGAGTTTGTAGTCCATATTTAGATAAGTTTGTTATCATTTTCATTGATGATATTCTTATCTATTCCAAGAGTGAACAAGAGCATGAGCAGCATTTAAGGTTGATATTAGAGTTGTTGAGAAAAGAACAGCTTTATGCTAAATTTTCTAAATGTGCTTTTTGGTTGAAAGAAGTGCAATTTCTTGGCCACGTTGTTAGTAGCAAAAGAATTCAGGTTGATCCAGCAAAAACTGAAGCCATTGAAAAATGGGAGACTCCTAAGACACCAACGCAGATACGCCAATTTTTGGGTTTAGCCGGTTATTATAGAAGGTTTATTCAAGATTTTTCCCGAATAGCTAAGCCGTTGACAGCGTTAACGCAAAAAGGGAAGAAGTATGAATGGACCTCTGAGCAGGAGAGTGCATTTCAAATACTAAAGAAGAAGTTAACTACGACGCCTATTTTATCGTTACCTGAAGGGAACGATGATTTTGAAATATATTGTGACGCTTCGCGACAAGGTTTTGGTTGCGTTCTTATGCAACGGAAGAAAGTTATTGCATACGCATCCCGACAATTGAAGATTCACGAGCGGAATTATACGACGCATGATCTAGAATTGGGAGCAGTCGTGTTTGCATTGAAGATGTGGAGACACTACTTGTATGGGGTTAAATTCATTGTGTTTACTGATCATAAAAGTCTTCAGCATATTTTTGATCAGAAACAGTTGAACATGAGGCAACGTAGGTGGGTCGAGTTAATAAATGACTATGATTGTGAAATTCGTTATCATCCCGGGAAGGCGAACGTGGTGGCCGATGCTCTAAGCAGAAAGGAACGAGAACCAATTCGAGTACGAGCGATGAACATAAAAATTCGCATGAATCTCAACTCACAAATCAAAGAAGTTCAACGAGAAGCACTTACTAAAGAAAATATAGGAAATGAAATAATGAAGAAGTATGAGAAGCAACTCGTTATGCGGGAAGATGGAATTCGATATTTTGCAAACCGTATTTGGGTACCAAAGTTGGGTGGATTAAGGAAGTTAATATTGAATGAGGCACATAAGACAAGATACTCGATACATCCTGGAGTTGGAAAGATGTATCAAGATCTTAAGACGCATTATTGGTGGCCTAATTTGAAGACAGACGTTGCAACATATGTTGGGGAATGTTTAACTTGTTCCAAAGTCAAAGCAGAACACCAGAAGCCGTCAGGGTTACTTCAACAACCAGAAATTCCAGAATGGAAATGGGACGGTATTACCATGGATTTCATCACGAAGTTACCAAAGACTGCCTGGGGATACGACACCATTTGGGTAATTGTTGATCGTCTTACCAAATCTGCACATTTCTTGCCTATAAAGGAAACAGATAGAATGGAGAAATTATTACGATTATATATAAAGGAAATAGTTTCAAGGCATGGAATACCTATTTCCATTATATCTGATCGTGATAGTAGATTTACCTCAAAGTTCTGGCAATCACTACAGGAGGCACTAGGAACTCGTTTGTAAGACCCGAATATTTATCTTGCTTGTTTGTGTATTAAGACGTTCGAGATTGGGTTTCGCGGATTATTTATATAAAGTTTAAAATGCAAAAGAATCTGTTTCAGTTAGGTCGCGCGCCGCGCGGGGATTCGGCGCGCCGCGCCGTTTGCTGCTGACAGAATCCCTTGTTTTTAATTGGTTTAAATGAAGGGCAAATGGGTAATTTCACTTGAGGCCGGATTTGTGAGGCTTATGAGCTAGTTTGGATCAGTTTTGGATCCCATTCACATCCACTCATCATCTTCATCCATTTTTAGAGAGAGAGTAAGAGTTTAGAGAGAGATTGGAGGTTTTGGTGAGGAAGAAGCTCGAATCGTTCAAAGTCTCGGGTTTTAAAGTTGTTCCTTTCGTTCTCGGCTACACGGTGATAGTATTGGTAAGCTCAAACTCCGAATTTCAATTATCTAATTTGATATTCAAGTTAGGGTTTTGAGTTAATTGGTTGTAAAACCCTTTTATGTGATGAAATGGGTTTAGTGAAGCTAGTAATCGGGTTTGTTGTTAATTGTTGGTGGATTTTGGGTTTGGTGAACTAATTGGCCATGTTTAGAACTTTAATTTGAGTTTAATCACTTAAGTTAGTGATTATGGAAGTGTTGAAACCCATTTAGGGTATTTGGTTGACTAATTGTGACTTGGGTCAAATTAGGGTTTGGTGGTGATTATGACCCATTTGGTGACTTAATGAGGTTTATGAACTTAAAATGGATTAAGTTGGAATATTAAACCGTGTTAAATGTGTTTTGGTGTCAAAATTGGTAGAGAATGAGATTTTGACCTTTATGGGTCAAAATTAGGGTTTAAGTGTCAAAATGGGTATGACACGTGTTTAACACTTGAGTTCGGGTTTAATTGGCGTATTAGGACCATTCTCACTTGTGTTAGTGATTATTGGTTAGTTTTGGGCACGGCTTGTGCTTGGAAGTGCATTTGGGTCGAAATTGCATTAAGTGACGAATTGGGTTGATTTGTAAATCCACTCTAAGTGTATTGTTGTAATTGTGATAATGGAATAGGTATTTTCCATTGGCGAGTTGCGGATTACTTGGAAGCTTTCTTCAAGACTTCAAGGTGAGTGATATTATCCTATGTACATATGTATGTGTAGGATGGGTGCGGGTCGGGTGGAGTGATTCTCGGCTATAGAGCTCACTTCACATGTAGGTGGACTTGATGGACTTTTGTATAAGTCCAATTGGCACGGTTGTGCGTTTGGTTGACCATCTTTGGCGAAGTACACGTTCGTGTGTACATTATCACACGTGATTGTGATTTGGATGTTGTAGCCCCGATGTGGTGGATTTTATAATCCCGTGACCGTGGGTTTGAGTTGGAGATGTGAATCGCGTGTGGTTTCGGATTCACGATGACGCGTGTGGTTTCGGTCATCTTATCAAATGAATCTCGTGTAGTTCGGATTCATGGTGACTCGTGTAGTTCGGTCATCTTATTGAGGTAGTAATCTCGTGTGGTTTCGGATTACTAAGGCTCGTGTAGTTCGGCCAACCTCAATGTTGTGAAGATAGTAATCTCGTGTGGTTTCGGATTACTAAGGCTCGTGTAGTTCGGCCAATCTTCATTGTGGTATTTGGTTCTCGGTATTGGGTTAAGGTGTTAACCTTGTTCGTTTATATTATTATATATTAATGTATTGTTGTGTTGTAGCTAACCCTCCGGGTGTAGCTATTTGGCGTTGTTCACATCGTCGTTGGTGAACTTATATTGTTATTGTATCTTTAGCTCGTTGCTTAGAGATCGTACGGTATGCTTAGTGTAGTGCCTTATATGGATGCCTCGGTATGCGGTATTTGTTATTTTGTGGCGTGTCCATTTTATACATATATATGTATGTAGTATATTATCATTCACTAAGCATTAGCTTACCCTCTCGTTGTTGACTCTTTTTATAGATTGCATGCGGATGGTGGCTCGGGTAAGCGCGAGGATTAGAGGACTTGCATAGTTTGCGTAGAAGGCTTGCTTTTGGATTTATTAGGATTGGGTAGCGCGTCCCCAATCGCCATGCTCGGCTTTGTTTTGTATTAAAAGTCTTATGGTCGAAAATTGTATTTTGGTACTTAAGGGGTAATTTGGGTCAATGTGGGCCCCGCTTCGTAAACTCAATTTTATTAATTAAACGTGCTAGTTTTTCATATATGAAGTCATGGTTAAAAGCGTTTTAGCTAAATGTGTCGGGAACTAGTCAAACATTTTCATTAAATTGACTTCCGGGGACAGCGGGCTGTCCAGGTGGTTTGGCGCGCCGCGCGGCCACCTGGCGCGCCGCGCAGATGGCCTGCACCAGAAATTTTTTTTTTGTTTGAAATTTCGTCGTGTTCGGTCGGTTATGGTTTGGGTTGTTACAAGTGGTATCAGAGCATGGTCTAAGGGATTTAGGTGACTTGAGATTGGTGCCTAGACTTAGACTTTTGTGTGTGCTTAATTTGTTGCGGGACTTGTAGGATTACGGGTCGGAATGGGTTTGGTTAGTGCCTTGGCTATAGGTTGACTAACGTTTATATTAGTAATGCGGATATTATTAATATGTTGTTGTGTTGTGATAATAATTCTCGCGTGTGTTTGTACCGCGTAGAATTTTGGTTATGTTTGTGTATATCATCGAGCGAGACGGTCGTTGTACTAACGAGTCGATGCGGCATGTGTGCGTAATAAGAACTTGCAAACCTTATTACGGGTGCAAATCGTGTCTAACAAGTGATGTACGATGAGTGTTTAGCAAGATGGGGCTGTGTCGTGCGTACGGTTTTACACGTTCGTGGACTAATCGTTTTGCATTCTTTAGAATGGCGACGCGAAACGAGATCGAGACGAATGACGAGGAGTTTAATACTAGAGTTGCGGCCGCCGTTGCGGAGCAAATGAGTGCGTTAGAAGAAAGAATGGAAAGGAGGTATTCCGAACTTCAAAGTAGTGGTGAAATGGAGCGTTATCTTAAGAGCTTCATGAGGACTAAACCCCCGATGTATGACGGAAAGCCGGATCCTTTGGTAAGCACAACATGGATTTCGGATGTCGAAGGGTGTTTTCGTACTATTGATTGCCCTCCCGAGAGGAAGACGAGACTCGCTACGAGTTTGTTGCGGGGTAGGGCAAGGGATTGGTTGGATGGTAAGATTGATCTTGTCGGTGGTGAGACGTTTATGGCCTTATCATGGGACGAGTTTAAGGAAGAATTCTTTGAGGAGTTCCGGACTTCGGCCGATTTGTGGGAATTGCGTAATGAGTTGCGAAATTTGCGACAAGGATCTATGGATTTGAGTACTCTTAAGACGACCTTTATGGCGAAGGCTCGTTTTTGTCCGGAGTATTTGGGGAATGATCGTTTGTTAATGGGGGATTTCTATCGGACCTTGAATGATGACTTGAAGGGTAAGATTAGTCGGGGTCAAGCGAAATCGTTTTCGGAATTATTCGACTTGGCTAGAGGTTTCGAGTCGTATTCACGATCGAAGAGGGGTGAATCTTCAAGTGAGAAAAGAGTTGTTTCTTATGGTGCTCCGAGTAAGAGGACTAAGGGTCCGAGTGTGAGCACGGGTGGTACGCGAACGGGTATATCGGATTCTAGTACGGCTAGATGTTACAATTGTGGCGTAAGGGGTCACAAGTCTTGGGAATGTTCGGTACCAAAGGGTGGTAGTATGGTGTGCTTCAATTGCCAAAAGGAAGGACATCGTAAGTCGGAATGTCCCAAGTTAGCGGGGACGGGTGCAGCGAGGAGACGTTAAGGTACGTTTAATTTTGATAAATATGTCTTTTGATTATTTATTAAATGCCGTTTGAGTTTGAGTTGCATGCCTTTGTTGTGTATGTTATGCTATGGGTGACGTTCCTAATGGAAGTACCCTAAGGTGATGTTTGATTGTCGGGCGAAGGGCGTAAGACTTGGTGCAACCAAGCATTCCTTAGTATTTGGGGTATGTTTCTACCAAGCCACGGAAATCGTTTTGGTGTTCGATTGTTAAGTGCGTGTTCGCTTGTGTGTTGAAGTTGATGAACCACGAGGTTCGTCGGGTGATTGGAACCTTGAGATCGAGTGTTTAAAATCTCGATGTGTGTTGGTAATGGAGTCTTTATGACGCGACATTAGGTGCCTCTTTTATACCTACTAGCGTGGTGTCGACTCCGATTGTGTTGTAGTTACATTGTACTTAGGGTACCGGGAGGAACCCTTAAGTATACGAGTGACTCGGTGAAATTGACAACTATAGTAATTGGATGATTGCGAGGGTGTAGTTTGTGTAATGCGTGGTACACTTTTCGTTCGAAATGTTTAAGGATTGTTTGAAATCCTTCGTATGCTCAAGGTTGGAGCAAGGTGTAGTGATGGGTCGTGTGTACCCAATCGTTGGTAAAGTCTACCTTTGGTAGCATTGTACGGTTGTACGAGTGTGATATAGGAACGTGGTTCCAAGAGGGGGAGTCGCATTTCCGCACGAGGAAGTTTTAGTGTGATATTTCGGATGATGTTTTTAGTAGATCCGGAAATTTCGTCGAGACCTAGTTTTGGTCAACTTGTGGTAGAGTACAATTTTGGTTAAATTGTACTTATGATATTGGATTGGAATTACCACTGAGGTGGTAATGTGGTAAATCTCGTTGAGAGATAATGGACGTGTTTGGTGAGCAAGGTGAAATCCTTCGGTTAAGGGAGGTGTGTGTCGGATTCTCTTTTGGAGAATCATTGTTTGGTACCTATGTTTGATATAGGTGGTTCTTGCTCGATTGTGGGGATGGTTAGTGGTATCCGTTAGGATTCACTATAGTGTAGCAGGGCGCGATGTTGCACTACTCGTTGTTTGAGGCCGAAAGTGCGTATGTGATCGATGAAGCATGATCTTTAGGGTCCGCTGACTTCATCGTGGTATTGATGATTTATGAAGCATGACCTTCGGGGTCCGCTGACTTCATTATGGTACAGTTGAGTGATGGAGCATGATCTTTAGGGTCCGCTGACTTCATCACGGGAGTACGTGATCGGTGAAGCATGATCTTCGGGTCCGCTGACTTTATCCGGTGTTGAGATTTGGTGAAGCATGATCTTCGGGTCCGCTGACTTCGCCATAGTAGTGGATCGCGTGTGGTTTCGGATTCACGATGACGCGTGTGGTTTCGGTCATCATATTGTGGAAGTGGATCGCGTGTGGTTTCGGATTCACAAATGACTCGTGTGGTTTCGGTCATTGTATTGAGGAGTGAGTCTCGTGTAGTTCGGATTCACAATTGACTCGTGTAGTTCGGTCATTCCTCCGGGATAGTGACTCTCGTGTAGTTCGGATTCACTATGGCGCGTGTAGTTCGGCCATTCCCGATTGTTGTTGTGTTGAAGGTAGTGAGTCGCGTGTAGTTCGGATTCACTAAGGCGCGTGTGTTTTCGGCCAGCCTTCGTGTGTTGTGTGATCCATTGGTTGTTTGATACACCGATGGTGGGGTCGCAAGGACCGTGTTGTTTGATCTATCGGTTGTTTGATACACCGATGGTGGGGTCGTGAGGACCATGATTGTGTGATTAGTGATGCGATAGCCGTGTTTCGCTCACATGTTGTTACGGGTGTGACGAAAGTCGATTTTGTACACCTTGGTTTAGCGTTGCCATCATCGTTTTGGACGCTATCGGTTTTAGCCGTTTGTTATGATGTTACGGTAGTTGCGCTTTGGTCGTATTGCGCACTACAAGGGATGTTAGTGGTTGGTGTTGTCCGTAAGGATTCGTTTGGTTCGGTCTTCATCGTTTCGGGTTGTTGACCTTAGGTTGAGACTTGGTTGCTTTTAGCGTTGTACTCGGTAATAGTACGCTAAGGGATTTATATCTCGGTACGAGATTGGTTGAGTTTTCCTGATGTTAGGGAATGAGCATGGTTTTAGTGCTCGGATTGTGGTTTTGATAAATCGCGGGTGACGATTTAGTTGTGGAAGGCGATTCGTTGGAAAGGAATTGCTTAGGAAAGTCGGATTGGGACTTATGTCGAGGACCGTAGGGTGAGGTCCACTTGGTTAAGTGATGAGGATCACGAGGACGTGATCGAGTTTAAGTGGGGGAGAGTTGTAAGACCCGAATATTTATCTTGCTTGTTTGTGTATTAAGACGTTCGAGATTGGGTTTCGCGGATTATTTATATAAAGTTTAAAATGCAAAAGAATCTGTTTCAGTTAGGTCGCGCGCCGCGCGGGGATTCGGCGCGCCGCGCCGTTTGCTGCTGACAGAATCCCTTGTTTTTAATTGGTTTAAATGAAGGGCAAATGGGTAATTTCACTTGAGGCCGGATTTGTGAGGCTTATGAGCTAGTTTGGATCAGTTTTGGATCCCATTCACATCCACTCATCATCTTCATCCATTTTTAGAGAGAGAGTAAGAGTTTAGAGAGAGATTGGAGGTTTTGGTGAGGAAGAAGCTCGAATCGTTCAAAGTCTCGGGTTTTAAAGTTGTTCCTTTCGTTCTCGGCTACACGGTGATAGTATTGGTAAGCTCAAACTCCGAATTTCAATTATCTAATTTGATATTCAAGTTAGGGTTTTGAGTTAATTGGTTGTAAAACCCTTTTATGTGATGAAATGGGTTTAGTGAAGCTAGTAATCGGGTTTGTTGTTAATTGTTGGTGGATTTTGGGTTTGGTGAACTAATTGGCCATGTTTAGAACTTTAATTTGAGTTTAATCACTTAAGTTAGTGATTATGGAAGTGTTGAAACCCATTTAGGGTATTTGGTTGACTAATTGTGACTTGGGTCAAATTAGGGTTTGGTGGTGATTATGACCCATTTGGTGACTTAATGAGGTTTATGAACTTAAAATGGATTAAGTTGGAATATTAAACCGTGTTAAATGTGTTTTGGTGTCAAAATTGGTAGAGAATGAGATTTTGACCTTTATGGGTCAAAATTAGGGTTTAAGTGTCAAAATGGGTATGACACGTGTTTAACACTTGAGTTCGGGTTTAATTGGCGTATTAGGACCATTCTCACTTGTGTTAGTGATTATTGGTTAGTTTTGGGCACGGCTTGTGCTTGGAAGTGCATTTGGGTCGAAATTGCATTAAGTGACGAATTGGGTTGATTTGTAAATCCACTCTAAGTGTATTGTTGTAATTGTGATAATGGAATAGGTATTTTCCATTGGCGAGTTGCGGATTACTTGGAAGCTTTCTTCAAGACTTCAAGGTGAGTGATATTATCCTATGTACATATGTATGTGTAGGATGGGTGCGGGTCGGGTGGAGTGATTCTCGGCTATAGAGCTCACTTCACATGTAGGTGGACTTGATGGACTTTTGTATAAGTCCAATTGGCACGGTTGTGCGTTTGGTTGACCATCTTTGGCGAAGTACACGTTCGTGTGTACATTATCACACGTGATTGTGATTTGGATGTTGTAGCCCCGATGTGGTGGATTTTATAATCCCGTGACCGTGGGTTTGAGTTGGAGATGTGAATCGCGTGTGGTTTCGGATTCACGATGACGCGTGTGGTTTCGGTCATCTTATCAAATGAATCTCGTGTAGTTCGGATTCATGGTGACTCGTGTAGTTCGGTCATCTTATTGAGGTAGTAATCTCGTGTGGTTTCGGATTACTAAGGCTCGTGTAGTTCGGCCAACCTCAATGTTGTGAAGATAGTAATCTCGTGTGGTTTCGGATTACTAAGGCTCGTGTAGTTCGGCCAATCTTCATTGTGGTATTTGGTTCTCGGTATTGGGTTAAGGTGTTAACCTTGTTCGTTTATATTATTATATATTAATGTATTGTTGTGTTGTAGCTAACCCTCCGGGTGTAGCTATTTGGCGTTGTTCACATCGTCGTTGGTGAACTTATATTGTTATTGTATCTTTAGCTCGTTGCTTAGAGATCGTACGGTATGCTTAGTGTAGTGCCTTATATGGATGCCTCGGTATGCGGTATTTGTTATTTTGTGGCGTGTCCATTTTATACATATATATGTATGTAGTATATTATCATTCACTAAGCATTAGCTTACCCTCTCGTTGTTGACTCTTTTTATAGATTGCATGCGGATGGTGGCTCGGGTAAGCGCGAGGATTAGAGGACTTGCATAGTTTGCGTAGAAGGCTTGCTTTTGGATTTATTAGGATTGGGTAGCGCGTCCCCAATCGCCATGCTCGGCTTTGTTTTGTATTAAAAGTCTTATGGTCGAAAATTGTATTTTGGTACTTAAGGGGTAATTTGGGTCAATGTGGGCCCCGCTTCGTAAACTCAATTTTATTAATTAAACGTGCTAGTTTTTCATATATGAAGTCATGGTTAAAAGCGTTTTAGCTAAATGTGTCGGGAACTAGTCAAACATTTTCATTAAATTGACTTCCGGGGACAGCGGGCTGTCCAGGTGGTTTGGCGCGCCGCGCGGCCACCTGGCGCGCCGCGCAGATGGCCTGCACCAGAAATTTTTTTTTTGTTTGAAATTTCGTCGTGTTCGGTCGGTTATGGTTTGGGTTGTTACATCGTTTGGATATGAGCACCACATATCATCCGCAAACCGACGGGCAGAGTGAAAGAACAATTCAGACTCTTGAAGACATGCTCAGGGCATGTGTGATCGATTTTGGAAACGGATGGGATAAATATCTACCGTTAGCAGAATTCTCGTATAATAATAGTTATCATGCAAGCATTAAAGCTGCACCATTCGAAGCACTGTATGGAAGGAAGTGTAGATCTCCTATCTGTTGGAATGAAGTAGGAGATCGACAATTAACTGGTCCCGAGATCATACACGAAACGACTAAGAAGATAGTACAAATCAAGGAGAGATTGAAAACAGCCTGTAGTCGCCAAAAGAGCTACGCCGATGTCCGAAGGAAACCATTAGAGTTTCAGATTGGGGACATGGTTATGTTAAAAGTGTCACCATGGAAAGGTGTAATACGTTTCGGCAAAAGGGGTAAATTGAACCCAAGGTACGTAGGCCCGTTCAAGATCATCGAACGCATTGGACTGGTAGCTTATCGACTCGAGTTACCGCAACAACTCGCCGGAGTACATAATACCTTTCACGTCTCAAACCTTAAGAAGTGTCTTGCAAAGGAAGATCTCACCATTTCTCTTGAAGAAATCCATGTCGACGAGAAACTACAATTCGTCGAAGAACCAATCGAAATCATGGACCGTGAAGTTAAACAGCTCAAGCAGAGCAACATACCGTTCGTTAAGGTTCGTTGGAATGCTCGAAGGGGTCCCGAGTTTACTTGGGAACGAGAGGATCAAATGAAACAAAAGTATCCACACTTGTTTCCCGATGACGCAAAATAGGTACAATTTTAAAATTTCGGGACGAAATTTATTTAACGGGTAGGTACTGTAATGACCCGCACTTTTTCGATCGTTCTATACTTATAAGATTAATATTTACATAAATTAAACCTTACCAACATGATAAGCAATCCAAATTGTTGAGACTTATGTTTTCAAAGAGAGTTTTACACAACGATTGACCGTCTAGTTTGACCGATGATATCACGAACTATACAATATATGATAATTATACGTTTGTGTATATATATGTATATATACATATTTAACATGATCTAAGGATGTTTTAATACCTCATTTTGTATTAATAACAATAAGTTATAAGTATATTTTGAAACTACTAACTTAAGTTTTCAAAACAATAACCATACGTAACGTTATTTGATATAAATACTTATAACCTATAATGTTTATACATATATCGTATATATAATGTATTTAATCACTTTTAAGGACTTAAATACATAAAACAATATAAGTATATTCACAAAAGATAGTTATTTTTGAATTCTCATTCCATTTTTCACAAGATTTCTATACGTATATCTAGAGTACATGTACTCGTATCATACCTAACCTCTATACGTATTTACTATTGGTATATACACATCAAATCACCACCAACCAGCCCTTGTTCAATGCCTTATGTATAAGGTAACTACTTTTGTTATCTAGTATGACAATTTCACATGATTAAAAGATTTTTTCACAAAATTACAAACTTATACACCTTTTACACCACCATTTATACTCCATTCCATTTTCATTTTACTACACATTTTCTTTAACTAAAACACACACACTTTTAAGAGCCTTAACCTCCATAACCATTTAGCTAATATCCATGAAGATCTAGGCATAAAAACATCACTTAATCACCATAAGAAAACTCTTACAAAAACACTTCAAGAATCCTTCCAAGAACACAAGTTTACTTCCAATCTTTCATCCAATTCCATCACCCTTTTGGTTCTAGGTTCTTACTCTTCTTTTACAGCAATCTTGTCCAAGTAACTTGAGGTAGTAACTTTGTTCATAACCTTATTCGATTCATATATATATAGCTATCTTATTTTGTGGTATAAAATTTTAACAACAAGAACATAGTTTGAATGTTTTCAAACTTGTTTGCAAACTAAATAGATCCTTCTAACTTAACTTTTAAAATACTTCAAGACCTGTAATATAACTTAAATATATGCTAATTTAACAAGGTATAACTTGGTTTTTCAAAGAACATCTTAAAAACTGTTTTTACGACGTCGGAGTGCAACCGGGGGCTGTTTTGGGTTGGATAATTAAAAACCATCTTAAACTTTGAATTGGAGGTTTATTTTCTGGAAAAATTATTTTTACTATGAATATGATAACACATAAAAATTTCATGATTTAACTCAAAGTATAAGTATTTTTAGAAAAATAATCATTTAAGGTTGTTTACATGATAGAAAATGATTAACCTCATAAGTTTCACTAAAGTTTGACCTATGACCTGTGATTTCGAATACAAACTAAGGTATTTACAGTTCATAGTCTTAAAGAGGGACTCGATCCAAGGAAGTGGAAAGTTGAATCAACGAAAACGGAGTTGTAACGAAGAAACTATGACCAAAACGAGATCGGATATCTAAGACTAGTTTAGCTACGAAAATAATTGGAGAAAATTAAATAAATCACATCTTTTTAAAATAACATGATATTTTATATATATGTACTCATAATTTAATTTTATATGGTTCAGGATCACCCGTAAACAATACGAGAAGATTAATCATAAGATCCCATGATTGTACGCAACACGTCATTTGACAACACCGGTACTTTATGTACGCAACACGTCATTTGACAACACCGGTACCGTGGGTCAAGATTAATCTCGACCAATACATATACGATGGGGGTTTTTATTTATTTCGATGGGGGTTTTATTTATTAAACACCTAAATATGAACCATTAAAATTGAATTACTAACATCGGACTGCTAACTACGGACTAAGAAATTATTAAAACTATTAAAAGTATAATAAGTATATATATGTGACGATTGTTTAAAATGGAAATATATTGATAAACTATATATGGATAGGTTTGTGATATCAACCGGAGACCAAGTCAAAATATATATATCTTCAAGGCAAAAGTGAGTATATAGTCCCACTTTTAAACTCTAAATATTTCGGGATGAGAATACATGTATTTTATGTTTTACGATATGGACACAAGTAACTGAAAAATATATTCTACGTTGAGTTGTACCACTGGCATACTTCCCTGTAGCTTGGTAACTAATATTTACAGCGGTATTGTAAACGCGAATCTTGTTGATAGATCTATCGGGCCTGACAACCCCAACCGGACTGGACGACCAGTATTCAACGGTTGCACAGTACTTCGTTTCGTAACTACACTTGGTACGGTGTAGTAAGATTTCATAATAAAGGAAATATGCGACGTGATTAAATGTTAAGTATGGTTACCAAGTGCTCAACCACTTAGAATATTTTTATTAAAATGTTTACATATGAAATCTTGTGGTCTATATTTATACCGCTGCCGGCATTAAACCTATATCTCACCAACTTTATGTTGACGTTTTAAACATGTCTATTCTCAGGTGATAACTAAAAGCTTCCGCTGCAACATGTTGAATTTAAGCAAGATCTTGAGTATGCATATTTGTGTCAAAAATAAAACTGCATATCCGAGGAATTGTAATGTAAAATATGCTAGAAATCGTATTGTTATCATCACATGTAAAGTTTGTAAGTCTAAGATTATCGCTAAACGATAATCATCTTTATATTGTCTAAAGCTTGTATTAATATAATAGTTATGGTTTGTAATGTAAAATAAATGCAGTTGTTCTTTTAAAAATGTCGCATATAGAGGTCAATACCTCGCAATGAAATCATACGTTATCTAACTCGTTCTTATGGTTAAGGACGGGTTATGACAAACATAGTTTAGTTAATTCTAAACTTGTTCACAAACAAAAGTTAATCCTTCTAACTTGACTTTTAAAATTAACTAAACACATGTTCTATATCTATATGATATGCTAACTTAATGATTTAAAACCTGAAAACACGAAAAATACCGTAAAACCGGATTTACGCCGTCGTAGTAACACTGCGGGCTGTTTTGGGTTAGTTAATTAAAAACTATGATAAACTTTGATTTAAAAGTTGTTATTCTGAGAAAATGATTTTTATTATGAACATGAAACTATATCCAAAAATTATGGTTAAACTCAAAGTGGAAGTATGTTTTCTAAAATGGTCATCTAGACGTCGTTCTTTCGACTGAAATGACTACCTTTACAAAAATGACTTGTAACTTATTTTCCCGACTATAAACCTATACTTTTTCTGTTTAGATTCATAAAATAGAGTTCAATATGAAACCATAGCAATTTGATTCACTCAAAACGGATTTAAAATGAAGAAGTTATGGGTAAAACAAGATTGGATAATTTTTCTCATTTTAGCTACGTGAAAATTGGTAACAAATCTATTCCAACCATAACTTAATCAACTTGTATTGTATATTATGTAATCTTGAGATACCATAGACACGTATACAATGTTTTGACCTATCATGTCGACACATCTATATATATTTCGGAACAACCATAGACACTCTATATGTGAATGTTGGAGTTAGCTATACAGGGTTGAGGTTGATTCCAAAATATATATAGTTTGAGTTGTGATCAATACTGAGATACGTATACACTGGGTCGTGGATTGATTCAAGATAATATTTATCGATTTATTTCTGTACATCTAACTGTGGACAACTAGTTGTAGGTTACTAACGAGGACAGCTGACTTAATAAACTTAAAACATCAAAATATATTAAAAGTGTTGTAAATATATTTTGAACATACTTTAATATATATGTATATATTGTTATAGGTTCGTGAATCAACAGTGGCCAAGTCTTACTTCTCGACGAAGTAAAAATCTGTGAAAGTGAGTTATAGTCCCACTTTTAAAATCTAATATTTTTGGGATGAGAATACATGCAGGTTTTATAAATGATTTACAAAATAGACACAAGTACGTGAAACTACATTCTATGGTTGAATTATCGAAATCGAATATGCCCCTTTTTATTAAGTCTGGTAATCTAAGAATTAGGGAATAGACACCCTAATTGATGCGAATCCTAAAGATAGATCTATTGGGCCTAACAAACCCCATCCAAAGTACCGGATGCTTTAGTACTTCGAAATTTATATCATATCCGAAGGGTGTCCCGGAATGATGAGGATATTCTTATATATATGCATCTTGTTAATGTCGGTTACCAGGTGTTCACCATATGAATGATTTTTATCTCTATGTATGGGATGTGTATTGAAATATGAAATCTTGTGGTCTATTATTATGATTTGATATATATAGGTTAAACCTATAACTCACCAACATTTTTGTTGACGTTTTAAGCATGTTTATTCTCAGGTGATTATTAAGAGCTTCCGCTGTCGCATACTTAAATAAGGACGAGATTTGGAGTCCATGCTTGTATGATATTGTGTAAAAACTGCATTCAAGAAACTTATTTTGTTGTAACATATTTGTATTGTAAACCATTATGTAATGGTCGTGTGTAAACAGGATATTTTAGATTATCATTATTTGATAATCTACGTAAAGCTTTTTAAACCTTTATTGATGAAATAAAGGTTATGGTTTGTTTTAAAATGAATGCAGTCTTTGAAAAACGTCTCATATAGAGGTCAAAACCTCGCAACGAAATCAATTAATATGGAACGTTTTTAATCAATAAGAACGGGACATTTCAGCATCAATATGTAACATCCCGCATTTTTCCGTTAAATTATTTTAACGCCCGTCTTTTTCTTTTTAAATAATACCCTTCATATCTAGATTCGTATCCTTTGTTAAGTAACATTTTAAATATTCTCGTTATCGGATTTTTAATATCTCCCGTACTTCCGTGTAATTTAAAATAATTCGTTTGGTCAATTCACGCACCCGCAACCGAACGCGAGGGACTAGTTTCGCCATTGGAGCAAAGATGTGACTAGCTTGACTAGTCAACACCCACCTCCCCATTTTCCTTTTCATTTTCATTTCCATTTTCTTTCTATACTTTCCAATTTTCTCTCAAACACCACTACAAAGAATCATCATCTAAATTCGGATTTGGAAGCTTCAACCAAAACAAAATACATATTTGGAATCCTCTCTTCATCCTCTTCAATTTGATACCAACTTCATCTCATTTGGGTAACTTTCTAAAATCACTAATTTTATGTGTTCTTGAGATTTTTGAGTTATAAAGTTGTTAATTAAGTGTCTATGGCTCATTGTGATGTCATGTATGTAATTTGTATGCTCGATTCGTTGTTTTTGGTATAACTAGTTCAATATGAAAATTACTTGCTAAATCCTTGATTTTGGATGATCAAATGTTGTTAGATTGTTAAAGTGCATGTTTTAAAAGTGTTACTAGTATCATTAGCTTCGTTTTGATGTATAGGTTGATTAAGGAAACTCCAAGAACATGATTAATGATTTTGTGAACTTGGATTAGGGTTTGATGAGCTTTACATGAACTTTTGATGCGTCAAATGCTATGAGATATTGTTGTTAAGTGTTTTGTTGCAATGTATGTTTGATTACCTTCGAAACGGCATAACATACATGTAAATTGGTTGCCCGAATCATAAAATGCGTTTTTGGAACTTGAACTTTGATTATGAATGTTTAATTGCGGTTTTTGGTTGTTGTAAGTTGAAGTTCGATTGATGAAATGTGTTTAGATGTTTTCCTTGTCAAAATACCTTTCCGATGGTATAAGATACATGTTATAAGTGTTTGCGGGTCACGAGTTGTGTTAGAATTGGTTTTGGCTCGTGCATAGTTTGAAAGACAGAAAAATAGCTGAACTACAGGTCGCGCGACGCGCACCCTACCCCGCGCGGCGCGCCAAATGGCCTGGACAGATTCTGACCTCCATGTCCCTTTTAACGTGAAATGTTTGACTAGCTACCGACCTCCGATTCACATGAAACTTGTTTTAATATACTTGTATATGAATAATTAGCATGGAAAATTTGTCCGGGACCCGACCCGAACATGTTGACTTTTTCGTTGACTTTGACCCGACCAAGTTTGACTTTTTGTCAAACTTAACCAATTAATTATGCAATCTTTCTAACATGATTCTATACTTGTATCTTGTATGAAACTTGACAATTTGATTCACATGCTAATATAATCGAGTCGTAACGAGCCATAGGACTAATTGAACATCTTTGACCGTTTTGTGTTTACCGTTATTGATATAACCTATATGTTTAGGTCAAGACTAGCTTTGTCTTTGCACGCGTTTACTTGTCGAAGTACTTTATTAACTCTTGCACTCAAGGTGAGATCATAGTCCCACTTTTTCAATCACTTTTATTCTTTACATCGTGGGCTGAGAAACACATACATTTCATACTTATTTACTTTTCATGCTTTTACATTGTGAACAAATACGAATACAAAGATGCATACGAGTTTGAACAAAAGTCCTCAATCCAATTATCATTAGTTCCACTTGCAGGGTGTAAGTGTAAGCGTGTAATTATGTTGTGTGGTCATACGGGTTTAACAAACCCTCATTCAGACGGTTCGCTACCGTTAGTGAATGAAATATAATTTCAACAATGTATAGTGTAAGTTCTAACACTAAATTCAAAATTCAGAGGGAAGATTCGGTTAAGCCTTGATAATTGGGTGCTCGTGATACAAATACTATTTTGGAATGTGAACGACTTTGGTTAAGCAATTCATTAAGAACCTTGTGGTTCAATACAATTTACTTACTAAACCTATGATTTCACCAACGTTTTCGTTGACAGATTTCTATGTTTTTCTCAGGTCTTGCACGATATATGATACATGCTTCCGCTCACTATTTGATACTTGCATTGGATGTCGAGTATACATGCATTACTTGGAGCGTCTTTTGACTTTACTTTAAACCGTGTCGCCTAGATTTCAAATGTACTTATAATCTTGTAACTTAACTTTTGGTTGAACAATTCTTGTAAACTTTGAAAACAATCTTTATTTTGAAATGAGGGTGACATATTTTGGTCAAACTTTGTCATAAAGACTTATGACCAGGCAATGGGACCTACGTAGTCGACGCCGTCACTTGACGATTTGTCGGGGTCGCTACAAGTGGTATCAGAGCCTTGGTTGTAGGGATTTAGAGTTCATTGGTGTCGACCCCGAGTCATAGGGTACATTAGTGAGTCTAGACTACAACCGGCATATAGACTTGACATAGGAATTACTTGGCAAATTGTGCATTTATACTCTAACTCTTCTACTCATATCTACTCTTATTCTATCTAAATCTTGCGTTGTATAATTTAATTGACACGCCACCTTGACTATATGATGTAATGTCGAATGCACATATGAATTAGGGTAATATAATTCCCGGAAATTATATTACGGTGACTCATATGAACATACCGACATTATGCCATAAAGAATTTAAGGCGATTCAAGGATAATTTTCTCTTTATCTTTATTCCATATCGCGGTTAGTATTATTTAGAATACTAACCAACGATATTCTTGTGTCATGAAGGAACAATGGCTCGTCGACGCGCTCCTCCCGAAACTCCCGAACAAGCCCTCCAACGTATGATAGCCACTGCCATGGATGCGGCCATGGCCGGTCACTCCTCCAACAAAAACAATAACAACAATCATCACAACAACAACAATGGAGCCGGAAATTCCAACGAAGGATGCTCCTATAAGAATTTCATGGGGTGCAAACCTCACAGTTTCGATGGAACCGGGGGACCGGTTGTGCTCACCCGACGGTTTGAGCAAACGGAAGCCGTCTTTAGCATAAACGGTTGTCGAGACCAAGACAAGATTAGATATTCCACTCACACCTTCGCCGGTATCGCTCTCACATGGTGGAATTCGTATGTACAATCGGTGGGTATCCACGAAGCCCACGCTCTCTCTTGGGCCGACTTAAGAGGAAAGATGATCACCGAATATTTTCCTCACGAAGAAACCCGAAGGCTCGAACAAGAACTAAGAGCTCTGAAAGCGGTCGGGAACGACCTTAAGGCCTATAATCAACGATTCTCCGAACTTGCTTTGATGTGCCCAAATCTTGTGAACCCCGAATCTTTAAGGGTTGAACTTTACATGGATGGTCTCCCCAAGAGCATCAAACAAGGAGTAATGTCATCCAAACCCGCTAACCACCAAGAGGCTTTGAATATGGCCCGCCAATTGATTGAAACAGTGGACGAGATTGAAGTGCTGACACCTAAAGCCGAGGGTAAGTCGGGTGACAACAAAAGAAAATGGGAAGCCCCCCAATCAAGCAATTACAACAACCTCGCCAAGAAGCCCTCCATCCCCAACGGCAAGAAAGGTTATACCGGACACCTACCGTATTGTAACGAGTGCTACAAACATCATTTAGGCGAATGTGGCAAACCATTTTGCTTGAAGTGTCAAAGAAGTGGCCATGTAGCCCACGATTGTAGGAATACCGCTCCCGTCGCTCAAAAGGAGCCCAATGCACCCAAGACGGGTGTTTGTTTTGAATGTGGCCAACCGGGACATTTTAGGAGTGCCTGCCCAAATAAGAAAATCAACCCCAACGCACGCCGTTGAACTTTCAACATCGACACCTAGGATGCCCGAGACGACGATGGACTAGTCACGGGTACGTTTCTTCACAACAAACCATATATTTCATACTTATTCGATTCGATTACCGCTAGATGTTTATTAACCAAGTCTTTGACTCGTGCTCTTTACATTCCACTTTTTCCCCTAGATACTACTTAGACGATTTAAGTGACCAACGGAAAAATATTGTGTGCCTATAAATTCTATCGGAGGATATGCATTAAGAAATTGGACTCGACACCTATAGAACTAAGGAACTCAAAACCTATTCATTAAGGAGATATTGTTGCCCTACATTTATGTATAGATTATTGTGAACTAAGAAATTTTCGGTTGAAAACCGATACCCTCCCCTTCGCATCCATGACCTCATGATTATTTGCATGAATCACGCATGTTCTAAATCAACCTCCGTTCCGGTTATCAATTGGGGGTTAAGGGAGACGATGTCTCCTAAGCCATTTTTCCGAACTCGCAACGTTAGTTGTAAATCTCTCTTAGTACCGTTTGATTTATTTAGGACTCCGTCCGTATTCATGAACCTCCTAAACCACGTATGCAACTTATCTAGACAAATCTGTTATCGTATTTATGGATGACATCTTAACTTATTTAAGTAAAGAAGGAAAACGAACAACATCACCATCTTACGCTCGAACTTTTGAGAAAAGAGCAACTTTATACCAAATTCTCCGAGTGAGAATTTCTGTTGAACGAAGTCCAATTTTCTAGACCATGATGTTAATGGTCAAGGCATTACAATCAATCTCGAAATCAAGCCACATGTAATCAGGAAACTCTCCCAACTCAGACTTGTATTCGTAAAATCTTAGATCTCGTCTATTTTTACCGAAGATTCATTTCTGACTTTTCTCGTGTTACACGACTTTTAAACTCGTTAACTCACTAAGGAAAACTTTAAACCTCTCCGTGTTCGAACCTTGAGCGTGATTCTTCACACCAACAATTCTAGTTAAAATCGTATAGCAACAGATGGAACTCAAACATGGAAATATTTCTACTTGAACGCCGAAAGGCATACTCTCTCGTCTCAAAAATCAACATAACTAAAATTCGTTATTTTGCACGAAGAATTCGAATACTAAATTGTGGATCCGATCAATTTTCTCGTCATCCCGTACCACACTACCTACCTCTGTTATTTCACCGTCACCGTCTAATATTACTGGAATTTAAGATAACACACAATCCAACGATACTTCACTCTTCTTTGACTTAACGCCCTTGTGTTTCTGATAATCGGTCAACTATTATTCAACCCCGAACTATACAACTACGTGTACTACCTCGTTTCTCTTTCAGACTTCAACTTTTGACAACTAGAGGCACGTTATGGCAACCCCGAGATGTAAGCTCATCCTCTTTTAAGTCCTCATTGCACTCCTATCTTTATCGCTCGCATTTCCGTTTAAGGAAACTCCTTGTAACATTTCTCCATGGATAGAGAAACTCTTCATATTACAATAGTTTTCGCCACGAGGGTGAATAGTTCTAACGAACATTTTCGAACCCTAACTAACTTGTTCAAACGTATATTAAGAGATTCTATTCCAACACGGTGCATCTTTGTCAATTATCACGTATCGAAATACTCGTTTCACTTCTAGTTTTGCAAGAAACCTTGGAGACCCGCTTAGACATGAGTACCGCGTACCACCCACAAACCGACGAACCGAGCAAACGAAAGATTTACGTCTTGGAAAGACATGTCACAAACTCGTATTGTCACCTTTAGTAGATCACTCTTACAACAGTAGATACCACTCGTGTGTTCACACGCACTTTCCGAAACCCTATATGACCGCTAATGTCATACCCCTGTTCATTTAACCAAAGCATCAACCACCGAAATCTGAACTCCATCAAGAAACAACAATTGAGATCGTTCAAGTCCGAGAAGGGCTCGAGACAACCCATTGTCGCCAGAAGAGTTATACCAAACTTAGATGAAAACCTCACAAATCCCAGTGTGTAATCGCGTAATATTGAGAAACCGCACCTTGGAAAGGTGAAATCCATTTTAAGAAATCGAGAAGGGCTATATCTGCAATATTGAACCTTTTGAAACCTTGGGGCGTATTGGAACCGCTTCCTACCGTTTAGAACTTCCGATGCAATTAAGTTTCCGTTTACCCTACTTTTCGTGTAACAAACTTAGAAACGTGTCCTGCGGAACAGGAACGTGCAATCCTGCTAAATACATCAACTATTGATGACAAACTTCTCTTCATAGGGGAAAACCAGTTGAAACTGGGGATCGTAAAACCAAACCTTAATACAACGTAAAACCCTGACTATCCAAATTCATGAGAACACTCAAGGACGTACTTTCACTTATTCATAGCATTGACAACGTAAAGTCTCGAGTAGGAGATATCGACTACTACTTTCAACTAAATTTCGGGACGAAATTTCTTTTGAGGTGTGGATAATGTAACATCCCGCATTTTTTCGTTAAATTATTTTAACGCCCGTCTTTTTCTTTTTAAATAATACCCTTCATATCTAGATTCGTATCCTTTGTTAAGTAACATTTTAAATATTCTCGTTATCGGATTTTTAATATCTCCCGTACTTCCGTGTAATTTAAAATAATTCGTTTGGTCAATTCACGCACCCGCAACCGAACGCGAGGGACTAGTTTCGCCATTGGAGCAAAGATGTGACTAGCTTGACTAGTCAACACCCACCTCCCCATTTTCCTTTTCATTTTCATTTCCATTTTCTTTCTATACTTTCCAATTTTCTCTCAAACACCACTACAAAGAATCATCATCTAAATTCGGATTTGGAAGGTTCAACCAAAACAAAATACATATTTGGAATCCTCTCTTCATCCTCTTCAATTTGATACCAACTTCATCTCATTTGGGTAACTTTCTAAAATCACTAATTTTATGTGTTCTTGAGATTTTTGAGTTATAAAGTTGTTAATTAAGTGTCTATGGCTCATTGTGATGTCGTGTATGTAATTTGTATGCTCGATTCGTTGTTTTTGGTGTAACTAGTTCAATATGAAAATTACTTGCTAAATCCTTGATTTTGGATGATAAAATGTTGTTAGATTGTTAAAGTGCATGTTTTAAAAGTGTTACTAGTATCATTAGCTTCGTTTTGATGTATAGGTTGATTAAGGAAACTCCAAGAACATGATTAATGATTTTGTGAACTTGGATTAGGGTTTGATGAGCTTTACATGAACTTTTGATGCGTCAAATGCTATGAGATATTGTTGTTAAGTGTTTTGTTGCAATGTGTGTTTGATTACCTTCGAAACGGCATAACATACATGTAAATTGGTTGCCCGAATCATAAAATGCGTTTTTGGAACTTGAACTTTGATTATGAATGTTTAATTGCGGTTTTTGGTTATTGTAAGTGGAAGTTCGATTGATGAAATGCGTTTAGATGTTTTCCTTGTCAAAATACCTTTCCGATGGTATAAGATACATGTTATAAGTGTTTGCGGGTCACGAGTTGTGTTAGAATTGGTTTTGGCTCGTGCATAGTTTGAAAGACAGAAAAATAGCTGAACTACAGGTCGCGCGGCGCGCACCCTACCCCGCGCGGCGCGCCAAATGGCCTGGACAGATTCTGACCTCCATGTCCCTTTTAACGTGAAATGTTTGACTAGCTACCGACCTCCGATTCACATGAAACTTGTTTTAATATACTTGTATATGAATAATTAGCATGGAAAATTTGTCCGGGACCCGACCCGAACATGTTGACTTTTTCGTTGACTTTGACCCGACCAAGTTTGACTTTTTGTCAAACTTAACCAATTAATTATGCAATCTTTCTAACATGATTCTATACTTGTATCTTGTATGAAACTTGACAATTTGATTCACATGCTAATATAATCGAGTCGTAACGAGCCATAGGACTAATTGAACATCTTTGACCGTTTTGTGTTTACCGTTATTGATATAACCTATATGTTTAGGTCAAGACTAGCTTTGTCTTTGCACGCGTTTACTTGTCGAAGTACTTTATTAACTCTTGCACTCAAGGTAAGATCATAGTCCCACTTTTTCAATCACTTTTATTCTTTACATCGTGGGCTGAGAAACACATACATTTCATACTTATTTACTTTTCATGCTTTTACATTGTGAACAAATACGAATACAAAGATGCATACGAGTTTGAACAAAAGTCCTCAATCCAATTATCATTAGTTCCACTTGCAGGGTGTAAGTGTAAGCGTGTAATTATGTTGTGTGGCCATACGGGTTTAACAAACCCTCATTCAGACGGTTCGCTACCGTTAGTGAATGAAATATAATTTCAACAATGTATAGTGTAAGTTCTAACACTAAATTCAAAATTCAGAGGGAAGATTCGGTTAAGCCTTGATAATTGGGTGCTCGTGATACAAATACTATTTTGGAATGTGAACGACTTTGGTTAAGCAATTCATAAAGAACCTTGTGGTTCAATACAATTTACTTACTAAACCTATGATTTCACCAACGTTTTCGTTGACAGATTTCTATGTTTTTCTCAGGTCTTGCACGATATATGATACATGCTTCCGCTCACTATTTGATACTTGCATTGGATGTCGAGTATACATGCATTACTTGGAGCGTCTTTTGACTTTACTTTAAACCGTGTCGCCTAGATTTCAAATGTACTTATAATCTTGTAACTTAACTTTTGGTTGAACAATTCTTGTAAACTTTGAAAACAATCTTTATTTTGAAATGAGGGTGACATATTTTGGTCAAACTTTGTCATAAAGACTTATGACCAGGCATTGGGACCTACGTAGTCGACGCCGTCACTTGACGATTTGTCGGGGTCGCTACACAATACTCGTGTGATAACTATCGTTATAAGAGAATTTGGTTAAAGGCAATGACTTTTCTCAAGAAATTTTGAAGTCGATAACACGAACTCGTATTATGGTTTCCAAGGTTTGAATCGTATGTTTGTTTGGTCCTTCGCGATGTGGTTGATGTGTTGTACTCATGTTTAAACGTGGTCCCGAGGCTTTTTGTAAAGCACCCCAAAATTTAGAAGTGAAGGAGGATCTCGATCCGAAACGAGGTAAAGTTCTTTTAAGAAACATTTGAACAAGCTTGTTAGGACCTGAAAACGTTTGTTGGAAAAAGTTTCTGTTTCTCAGGAATTTCGAGCCGCGAAAGATTTATCGGTTTTCGAAAACGTTCGTTAGGACTATTCTCCCTCGTGGTGAATACTAGTATAATGTGAAAAGTCTCTCTCTCCATTGAGAATTTAGATAAAAGATTTCCTTATACGGAAGTACGAGTGTAATGCGAGAGAAGTTTCCGCCTCGATGTGAGCATATCAAGCATGTTGTAGTTTGTCGATGAAACTGTGCGAAAACGAGATAGTATACACGTGTAACATATGTCTAATGTTGAAAGAATTAGCCATTCATTTGGAAGCATAAATATGGTTCAACAATAATCGAAGATGTGTCCCAGGTATGGTTGTTATCAGTATTCTAGGAGTTTTTGGATGTTCAAATAAGAAAAATGAAGTCATGTACATGGCACATGGTGGTGATTAGGTTGATCGAGTCCAATCACCATCACGAGTCATTAGAACTTTGGAATGACTTACCTTAATATAACCATGTTGATCGAGTGTCATTATATTACGCTAACTCATACCTCCATTCCCACATCACTCCATAGAATCAAGTTCGTGTGATCGTGAAGTTTTAAAATGAACAAAGTGTAACGACGTCTCTAACGTGACTCGTATTGAATCGAAAGAATTAGTGCAACTCTAAAGAAGCGTTCCCCGAGGGAAGTGTATAAATGATTGTTCAAGTCAAACAATAATGCATTTAGGTACAAAAAGAGTAACGAATCATGATAACAAGTAGTACGTAACCGTAATGATAAGTAGTGACGACGATACTGACCTAGAGTAGTGATGGTAATAACAAGAAGTGGTAGATAGTAAGGAACACCGGTGTGACAACGATAGTAAGTTGAAACGGTGGCGAATAACAATCTGGGAGATAGAGTTCCCGAACAGGTATGACTAATGAAGTCGTCATCGTCCTCACGCGTATGAATCTTAAGTTTACGTGTGTTACCCGAAAGTTGCAGAATACGAGTTCGTATGATGAAAGTTTGGTACCAATTGTAGTGACCCGAACTTTTCCATGTTTATATATATTAAATGAAATTGTTATTTACATGATTAAGTGTTTCCAACATGTTAAGTAATCAAATTTGTTAAGACTTGATTAATTGAAATAGGTTTCATATAGACAATTGACCACCCAAGTTGACCGGTGATTCACGAATGATTAAAACTTGTAAAAACTATATGATGACATATATATGATTATATATATAGTTAACATGATATTATGATAAGTAAGTATCTCATTAGATATTTTAACAATGAGTTATATACATAAAATTGAGTTTATTGAATTAAGAAACTCGAAACGATATATATAACGATTATCGTTATAACAACGTCTTACTAAATACATATGAATCATATTAAGATATTGATACACTATGTTTAATCATGATAAATTATAAGTAAACATGTCATTAAGTGTATTAATAATGAACTACATATGTAAAAACAAGACTACTAACTTAATGATTTCGAAACGAGACATATATGTAACGATTATCGTTGTACATCATTTAACTGTATATATATCATACTAAGATATATTAATATATCATAATATCATGATAATGTAATAATTTAACATCTCTTTAGATATAATAAACAATGGGTTAACAACATTTAACAAGATCGTTAACCTAAAGGTTTCAAAACAACATTTACATCTAACGACTAACGATGACTAAACGACTCAGTTAAAATGTATATACATGTATTGTTTTAATATGTATTCATACAGTTTTGAAAGACTTCAAGACACTTATCAAAATACTTCTACTTAACAAAAATGCTTACAATTACATCCTTGTTCAGTTTCATCAACAATTCTACTCATATGCACCCGTATTCGTACTCGTACAATACACAACTTTTAGATGTATGTACTATGGGTATATACACTCCAATGATCAGCTTTTAGCAGCCCATTTGAGTCACCTAACACATGTGGGAACCATCATTTGGCAACTAGCATGAAATATCTCATAAAATTACAAAAATTTTAGTAATCATTCATGACTTATTTACATGTAAACAAAATTACACATCCTTTATATCTAAACCATATACCAACGACCAAAAACACCTAAAAACACTTTCATTCTTCAATTTTCTTCATCTAATTGATCTCTCTCAAGTTCTATCTTCAAGTTCTAAGTGTTCTTCATAAATTCTATAAGTTCTAGTTTCATAAAATCAAGAATACTTCCAAGTTTGCTAGCTTACTTCCAATCTTATAAAGTGATCATCCAACCTTAAGAAATCTTTCTTATTTACAGTAATATATATTTCTAATATAAGGGAATACTCATATTCAAACTTTGATTCAATTTCTATAACCATAACAATCTTATTTCGAGTGGAAATCTTACTTGAACTTGTTTTCGTGTCATGATTCTGCTTCAAGAACTTTCAAGCCATCCAAGGATCCTTTGAAGCTAGATCTATTTTTCTCATTTCCAGTAGGTTTATCCACAAAACCTGAGGTAGTAATGATGTTCATAACATCATTCGATTCATATATATAAAACTACCTTATTCGAAGGTTTAAACTTGAAATCACTAGAACATAGTTTAGTTAATTCTAAACTTGTTCGCAAACAAAAGTTAATCCTTCTAACTTGACTTTTAAAATCAACTAGACACATGTTCTATATCTATATGATATGCTAACTTAATGATTTAAAACCTGAAAACATGAAAAACACTGTAAAACCGGATATACGCCGTCGTAGTAACACCGCGGGCTGTTTTGGGTTAGTTAATTAAAAACTATGATAAACTTTGATTTAAAAGTTGTTATTTTGGGAAAATGATTTTTCTTATGAACATGAAACTATATTCAAAAATCATGGTTAAACTCAAAGTGGAAGTATGTTTTTCAAAATGGTCATTAAGACGTCGTTCTTTCGACTGAAATGACTACCTCTTACAAAAATGACTTGTAACTTATATTTTCAACTATAAACCTATACTTTTTCTAATTAGATTCATAAAATAGAGTTCAATATGAAACCATAGCAATTTGATTCACTCAAAACGGATTTAAAACGAAGAAGTTATGGGTAACACAAGATTGGATATTTTTTGATTGTTGTAGCTACGGGAAATATTGTAACAATTCTATACAAATCATATCCTAGCTAACTTATATTGTATTATACATGTATTCTAATATATTATGTAATCTTGGGATACCATAGACACGTATGCAAATGTTTTGACATATCATATCGACCCATCTATATATATTATTTGGAACAACCATAGACACTCTATATGCAGTAATGTTGGAGTTAGCTATACAGGGTTGAGGTTAATTCCAAAAATATATATACTTTGAGTTGTGATCTAGCCTGAGACGTGTATACACTAGGTCGTGGATTGATTCAAGATAATATATATCAATTTATTTCTGTACATCTAACTATGGACAACTAGTTGTAGGTTACTAACGAGGACACCTGACTTAATAAACTTAAAACATCAAAATGTATTAAAAGTGTTGTAAATATATTTTGAACAAACTTTGATATATATGTACATATTTGTTATAGGTTCGTGAATCGACCAGTGGCCAAGTCTTACTTCCCGACGAAGTAAAAATCTGTGAAAGTGAGTTAGTCCCACTTTTAAAATCTAATATTTTGGGATGAGAATACATGCAGTTTTATAAATGTTTTACGAAATACACACAAGTAATTGAAACTACATTATATGGGTGAATGATCGAAGCCGAATATGCCCCTTTTGCTTGGTAACCTAAGAATTAGTAAACCGATCAACTAATTGACGCGAATCCTAAAGATAGATCTATTGGGCCTAACGAACCCCATCCAAAGTACCGGATGCTTTAGTACTTCGAATTCGTTTTTATCATGTCCGAAGGATTTCCCGGAATGATAGGGGATATTCTTATATGCATCTTGTTAATGTCGGTTACCAGGTGTTCACCATATGAATGAATTTTATCTCTATGTATGGGATGTATATATTGAAATATGAAATCTTGTGGTCTATTATTATGATTTGATAATATATAGGTTAAACCTATAACTCACCAGCATTTTTGTTGACCTTTTAAGCATGTTTATTCTCAGGTGATTATTAAGAGCTTCTGCTGTTGCATACTAAAATAAGTACAAGATTAAGAATCCATGCTTGTATGATATTATGTAAAAACTGCATTAAAGAAACGTATTTTTGATGTAATATATTCTTATTGTAAACCATTATGTAATGGTCGTGTGTAAATGGTATATTTTAGATTATCATTATTTGATAATCTACGTAATGCTTTTTAAGCTTTTATCGATAAAATAAAGGTTATGATTGTTTTAAAAATGAATGCGGTCTTTGAAAAACGTCTCATATAGAGGTCAAAACCTCGCGACGAAATCAATTAATATAGAACGTTTATAATCAATATGAACGGGACATTTCAGTTGGTATCCGAGCGTTGGTCTTAGAGAACCAGAAATTTGCATTAGTGTATCTTATCGAGTTTGTTAGGATACATTAGTGAGTCTGGACTTCGACCGTGTTTTCTTTAAAAACGATTGCTTAACACTTTTGTTGGAAACTATATATTATTAACATGTAAATATTATGTGATATATTAACCTCTTAATGTGTTTGATATTGTGTGATAGATGTCTACCACTAGTACAAATGTAACGACCCTGTATTTTCCAACGTTTATTTATTAATAATTGTTATTATTAATACGTGTGATAAAACGAATGTATGTTATTACATTTACATGTTGCCATGATTGCCCGAACTTGACTTTAATTGCCCGAAACGTCTTTGTGACACCCGAGACTTACACGAATAATATTTTCACATATTATTTACATTCATGATTGATTTTATTAATCATTTTAATTAACTATAGTGATTAGTTAATTACTTGGGCCTTTATTAGTGTTACTTGGGCTTTATTTGGATTTAATTGTTAAATACATACAACTTGGGCTTTATATTTGTACATGGACTTGATTAGCCCACCCTACTCCTTAGTTGAACTAGTTAGCCCATCTAGATATGTAAGTAATACTTGTAAGTATCATTTTAAGTGTAACTTGTTAGTTAAAGACTTGTAGGAATCTAGTTATCATCTTATCCCCATGCAAGCCTCCTTAGTAACCAACTTTTATGACTTTTACATGCTAATAACCATTGAACACATCCCTTCCCCTTACCCTTGCTGCTGGCCGTAGGTTTATGCCTCATGGGGAGGTGGATTTGCTTTCAAACTTTGTCTATTTCTCACTTGTATACTCTCATTCAAACACACACATTACTTGCATCTTATTTTCTCTTTTTACTTTCTCTTCATTCTTGTAAGTTACAAGCTTTCTTTCTCCTTCCTTTTCCTCCTAAAAACCGAATTCCATGTACTCATATCATCATCATCTTTGTTCTTTAATATTGTAAAATTACTTGATACTTGTTAGATGTTGTTGTTATTTAGTTACATGAACTTTATTGATATTATTTTCTTACTAGTTTCAAGAATCAACTCTTTAGTTGATTCTTCATAATATCTTGTATTTATCAAGAACACAAGAACATAAACTTACTAGTTTATGATTCTACTTTCATTGTTTCAAAAGTTTGTGAGTTCATAGTTGTTAAAATCATACTTGTAGTTCTTGAAGTAAACTTAAAGCTTACTTTACTTAAAGATCAAACTTTGGTTGAATCTTTAAAAGTATGAACAACCATGAACCTTTTACTTGTTTATTTAGTTTTAGTTGCACTTTAATTTTATGATTTTGGTTGTTGTTGGTCAAGTACTACAAGTTAGTCTTGATCTCATATCTCTTGGAACTTAAAGTTAACTTAAAAGTTCAAGAACATGTAAATAAGTTTTCTTTAAATATAACTTTGTATACTTATGCTTGATCGAGACTTTTGAGTCTTGGATCTTCAAGATCTAACTAAGAACTATGTTCTACATTTTAAGATCTTGATTAGTTAGTTTACTTTCAAGTTTATAGTTCTACATTACTTTCATATTTCATGTATGTGTTAAAACTAAGACTTTGATGTAACTTTGGTTCATCAAAACACTTACAACTCTTAAGTGAAGTTGTGCTACATGTCTTAGACTTGCACAAGGGTTATGATGGTTAAAACTTGGTAAATATGATGTAAACACATCAATTAGTTGTACACTTGAAGCTATAGGCATCAAGGATGAGAACCATGATGAACATCAAACACCAAACCCACCGGAACCCATTATTTTTCTGCTTACTGTTCTCTGCCTAATGTTCTGCTGTTTCTGTAACAGACCAGTAGACCTGGGCTGTTGTGATTATGATTTTCAAATATATCTTTTCGAGTAGATAACTTTTCATATAGGACTCGTCTTAATCCGAGTTACGGTTTAGGATTTATGGCCCTCCGATCGTCACTATGTCCTTTTAACGTTGTGCAGAAATTTCTGACCTACTCGCACTTAGACCGTCGCCACAGTCAAACAAAGATGAGTTTGCTTCTGTAAATTTTACCACACTTAAAGGACTCATATACGGATCCATGGCCACTGGTCTCACCTTAATTCAGTAAGGGTAGAGGCCGTGGTGACTGACTGAATTCAGCCTTTGTTTTAAACTACTTTCATAAACGAAACTTACTTTACGCCTTTTGTTTGATGATGAATGATGATGACCTTTAAGACCTTATTTACATACTTTTAAACCTATTAAGATGATTTACTGACTTAGTACTATTTGACTTAGGTTGAGGACTTTCGGACCGATTACTTGCACACCTTTTCCGAACCGACTTTACGACTACTTTATCATTGTGAGTTATAGCATTCCCTTTTTACTTTAACTTATTTTGGGAACTAAGAATACATGCGGATTTTATGTTTTACATACTAGGCACGAGTACTTAAACTTATATATGTGTGGGTTATATAACGGCAGAAACATTCTGAAATGTCCCGTTCTTATTGATTAAAAACGTTCCATATTAATTGATTTCGTTGCGAGGTTTTGACCTCTATATGAGACGTTTTTCAAAGACTGCATTCATTTTTAAAACAAATCATAACCTTTATTTCATAGATAAAGGTTTTAAAAAGCTTTACGTAGATTATCAAATAATGATAATCTAAAATATCCTGTTTACACACGACCATTACATAATGGTTTACAATACAAATATGTTACAACAAAATAAGTTTCTTGAATGCAGTTTTTACACAATATCATACAAGCATGGACTCCAAATCTCGTCCTTATTTAAGTATGCGACAGCGGAAGCTCTTAATAATCACCTGAGAATAAACATGCTTAAAACGTCAACAAAAATGTTGGTGAGTTATAGGTTTAACCTATATATATCAAATCATAACAATAGACCACAAGATTTCATATTTCAATACACATCCCATACATAGAGATAAAAATCATTCATATGGTGAACACCTGGTAACCGACATTAACAAGATGCATATATAAGAATATCCCCATAATTCCGGGACACCCTTCGGATATGATATAAATTTCGAAGTACTAAAGCATCCGGTACTTTGGATGGGGTTTGTTAGGCCCAATAGATCTATCTTTAGGATTCGCGTCAATTAGGGTGTCTGTTCCCTAATTCTTAGATTACCAGACTTAATAAAAAGGGGCATATTCGATTTCGATAATTCAACCATAGAATGTAGTTTCACGTACTTGTGTCTATTTTGTAAATCATTTATAAAACCTGCATGTATTCTCATCCCAAAAATATTAGATTTTAAAAGTGGGACTATAACTCACTTTCACATATTTTTACTTCGTCGGGAAGTAAGACTTGGCCACTGGTTGATTCACGAACCTATAACAATATATACATATATATCAAAGTATGTTCAAAATATATTTACAACACTTTTAATATATTTTGATGTTTTAAGTTTATTAAGTCAGCTGTCCTCGTTAGTAACCTACAACTAGTTGTCCACAGTTAGATGTACAGAAATAAATCGATAAATATTATCTTGAATCAATCCACGACCCAGTGTATATGTATCTCAGTATTGATCACAACTCAAACTATATATATTTTGGAATCAACCTCAACCCTGTATAGCTAACTCCAACATTCACATATAGAGTGTCTATGGTTGTTCCGAAATATATATAGATGTGTCGACATGATAGGTCGAAACATTGTATACGTGTCTATGGTATCTCAAGATTACATAATATACAATACAAGTTGATTAAGTTATGGTTGGAATAGATTTGTTACCAATTTTCACGTAGCTAAAATGAGAAAAATTATCCAATCTTGTTTTACCCATAACTTCTTCATTTTAAATCCGTTTTGAGTGAATCAAATTGCTATGGTTTCATATTGAACTATATTTTATGAATCTAAATAGAAAAAGTATAGGTTTATAGTCGGAAAAATAAGTTACAAGTCGTTTTTGTAAAGGTAGTCATTTCAGTCGAAAGAACGACGTCTAGATGACCATTTTAGAAAACATACTTCCACTTTGAGTTTAACCATAATTTTTGGATATAGTTTCATGTTCATAATAAAAATCATTTTCTCAGAATAACAACTTTTAAATCAAAGTTTATCATAGTTTTTAATTAACTAACCCAAAACAGCCCGCGGTGTTACTACGACGGCGTAAATCTGGTTTTACGGTGTTTTTCGTGTTTCCAGGTTTTAAATCATTAAGTTAGCATATCATATAGATATAGAACATGTGTTTAGTTTATTTTAAAAGTCAATTTAGAAGGATTAACTTTTATTTGCGAACAAGTTTAGAATTAACTAAACTATGTTCTAGTGATTACAAGTTTAAACCTTCGAATAAGATAACTTTATATGTATGAATCGAATGATGTTATGAACATCATTACTACCTTAAGTTCCTTGGATAAACCTACTGGAAAAGAGAAAAATGGATCTAGCTTCAACGGATCCTTGGATGGCTCGAAGTTCTTGAAGCAGAATCATGACACGAAAACAAGTTCAAGTAAGATCATCACTTGAAATAAGATTGTTATAGTTATAGAAATTGAACCAAAGTTTGAATATGATTATTACCTTGTATTAGAATGATAACCTACTGTAAGAAACAAAGATTTCTTGAGGTTGGATGATCACCTTACAAGATTGGAAGTGAGCTAGCAAACTTGAAAGTATTCTTGATTTTATGTAACTAGAACTTGTAGAATATATGAAGAACACTTAGAACTTGAAGATAGAACTTGAGAGAGATCAATTAGATGAAGAAAATTGAAGAATGAAAGTGTTTGTAGGTGTTTTTGGTCGTTGGTGTATGGATTAGATATAAAGGATATGTAATTTTGTTTTCATGTAAATAAGTCATGAATGATTACTCATATTTTTGTAATTTTATGAGATATTTCTTGCTAGTTGCCAAATGATGGTTCCCACATGTGTTAGGTGACTCACATGGGCTGCTAAGAGCTGATCATTGGAGTGTATATACCAATAGTACATACATCTAAAAGCTGTGTATTGTACGAGTACGAATACGGGTGCATACGAGTAGAATTGTTGATGAAACTGAACGAGGATGTAATTGTAAGCATTTTTGTTAAGTAGAAGTATTTTGATAAGTGTATTGAAGTCTTTCAAAAGTGTATAAATACATATTAAAACACTACATGTATATACATTTTAACTGAGTCGTTAAGTCATCGTTAGTCGTTATATGTAAGTGTTGTTTTGAAACCTTTAGGTTAACGATCTTGTTAAATGTTGTTAACCCAATGTTTATAATATCAAATGAGATTTTAAATTATTATATTATCATGATATTATCATGTATGAATATCTCTTAATATGATATATATACATTAAATGTCTTTACAACGATAATCGTTACATATATGTCTCGTTTAAAAATCATTAAGTTAGTAGTCTTGTTTTTACATATGTAGTTCATTGTAAATATACTTAATGATATGTTTACTTATCATAGTATCATGTTAACTATATATATATCCATATATATGTCATCATATAGTTTTTACAAGTTTTAACGTTCGTGAATCACCGGTCAACTTGGGTGGTCAATTGTCTATATGAAACATATTTCAATTAATCAAGTCTTAACAAGTTTGATTGCTTAACATGTTGGAAACATTTAATCATGTAAATATCAATCTCAATTAATATATATAAACATGGAAAAGTTCGGGTCACTACAGTACCTACCCGTTAAATAAATTTCATCCCGAAATTTTAAGCTGTTGAAGGTGTTGACGAATCTTCTGGAAATAGATGCGGGTATTTCTTCTTCATCTGATCTTCACGCTCCCAGGTGAACTCGGGTCCTCTACGAGCATTCCATCGAACCTTAACAATTGGTATCTTGTTTTGCTTAAGTCTTTTAACCTCACGATCCATTATTTCGACGGGTTCTTCGATGAATTGAAGTTTTTCGTTGATTTGGATTTCATCTAACGGAATAGTGAGATCTTCTTTAGCAAAACATTTCTTCAAATTCGAGACGTGGAAAGTGTTATGTACAGCCGCGAGTTGTTGAGGTAACTCTAGTCGGTAAGCTACTGGTCCGACACGATCAATAATCTTGAATGGTCCAATATACCTTGGATTTAATTTCCCTCGTTTACCAAATCGAACAACGCCTTTCCAAGGTGCAACTTTAAGCATGACCATCTCTCCAATTTCAAATTCTATATCTTTTCTTTTAATGTCAGCGTAGCTCTTTTGTCGACTTTGGGCGGTTTTCAACCGTTGTTGAATTTGGATGATCTTCTCGGTAGTTTCTTGTATAATCTCCGGACCCGTAATCTGTCTATCCCCCACTTCACTCCAACAAATCGGAGACCTGCACTTTCTACCATAAAGTGCTTCAAACGGAGCCATCTCAACGCTTGAATGGTAGCTGTTGTTGTAGGAAAATTATGCTAACGGTAGATGTCGATCCCAACTGTTTCCGAAATCAATAACACATGCTCGTAGCATGTCTTCAAGTGTTTGTATCGTCCTTTCGCTCTGCCCATCAGTTTGTGGATGATAGGCAGTACTCATGTCTAGACGAGTTCCTAATGCTTGCTGTAATGTCTGCCAGAATCTTGAAATAAATCTACCATCCCTATCAGAGATAATAGAGATTGGTATTCCATGTCTGGAGACGACTTCCTTCAAATACAGTCGTGCTAACTTCTCCATCTTGTCATCTTCTCTTATTGGCAGGAAGTGTGCTGATTTGGTGAGAAGATCAACTATTACCCAAATAGTATCAAAACCACTTGCAGTCCTTGGCAATTTAGTGATGAAATCCATGGTAATGTTTTCCCATTTCCATTCCGGGATTTCGGGTTGTTGAAGTAGACCTGATGGTTTCTGATGCTCAGCATTGACCTTAGAACACGTCAAACATTCTCCTACGTATTTAGCAACATCGGCTTTCATACCCGGCCACCAAAAATGTTTCTTGAGATCCTTGTACATCTTCCCCGTTCCAGGATGTATTGAGTATCTGGTTTTATGAGCTTCTCTAAGTACCATTTCTCTCATATCTCCAAATTTTGGTACCCAAATCCTTTCAGCCCTATACCGGGTTCCGTCTTCCCGAATATTAAGATGCTTCTCCGATCCTTTGGGTATTTAATCCTTTAAATTTCCCTTTTTTAAAACTCCTTGTTGCGCCTCCTTTATTTGAGTAGTAAGGTTATTATGAATCATTATATTCATAGATTTTACTCGAATGGGTTCTCTGTCCTTCCTGCTCAAGGCATCGGCTACCACATTTGCCTTCCCCGGGTGGTAACGAATCTCAAAGTCGTAATCATTCAACAATTCAATCCATCTACGCTGCCTCATATTCAGTTGTTTCTGATTAAATATGTGTTGAAGACTTTTGTGGTCGGTATATATAATACTTTTGACCCCATATAAGTAGTGCCTCCAAGTCTTTAATGCAAAAACAACTGCGCCTAATTCCAAATCATGCGTCGTATAATTTTGTTCGTGAATCTTCAATTGTCTAGACGCATAAGCAATCACCTTCGTTCGTTGAATTAATACACAACCGAGACCTTGCTTTGATGCGTCACAATAAATCACAAAATCATCATTCCCTTCAGGCAATGACAATATAGGTGCCGTAGTTAGCTTTTTCTTCAATAACTGAAACGCTTTCTCTTGTTCATCATTCCATTCAAATTTCTTCCCTTTATGCGTTAATGCAGTCAAGGGTTTTGCTATTCTGGAAAAGTCTTGGATGAACCTTCTGTAGTAACCAGCTAGTCCTAAAAACTGGCGTATGTGTTTCGGAGTTTTCGGGGTTTCCCACTTTTCAACAGTTTCTATCTTTGCCGGATCCACCTTAATACCTTCTTTGTTCACTATGTGACCGAGGAATTGAACTTCTTCCAACCAAAATGCACACTTTGAAAACTTAGCGTACAATTCTTCCTTCCTCAATACTTCTAACACCTTTCTCAAATGTTCACCGTGTTCTTGGTCATTCTTTGAGTAAATAAGTATGTCATCAATGAAAACAATGACAAACTTGTCAAGGTATGGTCCACACACTCGGTTCATAAGGTCCATGAACACAGCTGGTGCATTAGTTAAACCAAACGGCATGACCATAAACTCGTAATGACCGTAACGTGTTCTGAAAGCAGTCTTTGGAATATCATCTTCTTTCACCCGCATTTGATGATACCCGGAACGTAAGTCAATCTTTGAATAAACAGACGAGCCTTGTAGTTGATCAAATAAGTCGTCGATTCTCGGTAGTGGGTAGCGGTTCTTGATGGTAAGTTTGTTCAACTCTCGGTAGTCGATACACAACCTGAATGTACCATCTTTCTTCTTGATAAACAAAACAGGAGCTCCCCACGGTGATGTGCTTGGTCGAATGAAACCACGCTCTAAAAGTTCTTGTAATTGGCTTTGTAGTTCTTTCATCTCGCTGGGTGCGAGTCTGTAAGGAGCACGAGCTATTGGTGCAGCTCCTGGTACAAGATCTATTTGAAATTCAACGGATCGATGTGGGGGTAATCCCGGTAATTCTTTCGGAAATACATCAGGAAATTCTTTTGCGACGGGAACATCATTGATGCTCTTTTCTTCAGTTTGTACTTTCTCGACGTGTGCTAGAACAGCATAGCAACATTTTCTTATTAGTTTTTGTGCCTTCAAATTACTAATAAGATGTAGCTTCATGTTGCCCTTTTCTCCGTACACCATTAAGGGTTTTCCTTTTTCTCGTATAATGCGAATTGCATTTTTGTAACAAACGATCTCCGCTTTCACTTCTTTCAACCAGTCCATACCGATTATCACATCAAAACTCCCTAACTCTACTGGTATCAAATCAATCTTAAATGTTTCGCTAACCAGTTTAATTTCTCGATTCCGACATATATTATCTGCTGAAATTAATTTACCATTTGCTAATTCGAGTAAAAATTTACTATCCAAAGGCGTCAATGGACAACTTAATTTAGCACAAAAATCTCTACTCATATAGCTTCTATCCGCACCCGAATCAAATAAAACGTAAGCAGATTTATTGTCAATAAGAAACGTACCCGTAACAAGCTCCGGGTCTTCCTGTGCCTCTGCCGCATTAATATTGAAAACTCTTCCACGGCCTTGTCCATTCGTGTTCTCCTGGTTCGGGCAATTTCTAATAATGTGGCCCGGTTTTCCACATTTATAACAAACTACATTGGCATAACTTGCTCCGACACTACTTGCTCCGCCATTACTCGTTCCGACACCATTTGTTCCTTTCGTTCTATTAACCCCTGGTCCGTAGACCTCACACTTCGCCGCGCTATGACCATTTCTTTTACACTTGTTGCAAAATTTGGTGCAGAACCCCGAGTGATTCTTTTCACACCTTTGGCATAGCTGCTTCTGATTGTTGTTGTTGTTACGGTTATTATTGTTGTTGGGATGATTGTTGTAGTTGCTGTTGTTATTATTGTTGTTGTTGTTGGGCCGTTTGTTGTAGTTGCGATTGATGTTGCGATTGTTGGGATAATTGTTGCGATTATTGTTGTAATTGCTGTTGTTGTTGCATTATTGATTCTTATCACCGTTTTCCTCCCACTTTCTTTTGACTTGCTTCACATTGGCCTCTTCAGCAGTCTGTTCTTTAATTCTTTCTTCAATCTGGTTCACGAGTTTGTGAGCCATTCTACATGCCTGTTGTATGGAGGCGGGCTCGTGTGAACTTATATCTTCTTGGATTCTTTCCGGTAATCCTTTCACAAATGCGTCGATCTTCTCTTCCTCATCTTCGAATGCTCCCGGACACAATAGGCACAATTCTGTGAATCGTCTTTCGTACGTGGTAATATCAAATCCTTGGGTTCGTAACCCTCTAAGTTCTGTCTTGAGCTTATTGACCTCGGTTCTTGGACGGTACTTCTCGTTCATCAAGTGCTTGAATGCTGACCACGGTAGTGCGTACGCATCGTCTTGTCCCACTTGCTCTAGATAGGTATTCCACCATGTTAACGCAGAACCTGTGAAGGTATGTGTAGCGTACTTCACTTTGTCCTCTTCAGTACACTTACTTATGGAAAACACCGATTCGACCTTCTCGGTCCACCGTTTCAATCCGATCGGTCCTTCGATTCCATCAAATTCCAAAGGTTTACAGGCAGTGAATTCTTTGTAGGTGCATCCTACACGATTTCCTGTACTGCTAGATCCAAGGTTATTGTTGGTATGTAGCGCAGCCTGTATTGCGGCTATGTTTAAAGCTAGAAAAGTACGGAATTCCTCTTCATTCATATTCACGGTATGTCGAGTAGTCGGTGCCATTTCCTTCAAAATAGTCAAATGGAACAAGTTAATCATACAGAATATTAAGAGTAGTTAATAGTATTTCGTAGCATAATATGAACTCATTTATAAAAGCTTTTTCTTCATATTAGCATTTTATAAGTTTAAATTCGGGTAGTACTTACCCGTTAAGTTCATACTTAGTAGCTAATATACAATTCAACTACTTCAATTCTATATGAAAAACTGATTATAATAATATTTCGCGTTCAAACTTTTACACAATATTTTACAAACTTACAATACTGCTTATTTTACATAAAGCATGAAATATAGCACACAATAACTTTGATACAAGATACTTGTGAAGATAATTCTAGCTAGTACACAAGTCGTTCAGCAAAGGCAATAAAGACACGTAATTCATACGTCCAGAAACAAGTCATGCATTCTGGTTTTACTAGGACCACTTCCCATCCTTGGTCTTGTGCAACATAACCGTTATGGCCATTGATAAGACAGCGTGTTGTAACGTCATCAAAGGGACGAGGGTTACGTAATGTCCAACAGTCCCGTAATAATCTAAAAACCTCATTTCTTACCCCAATTACCGACTCCGTCACTTGTGGAAACGTTTTGTTTAATAGTTGTAGCCCGATTTTCTTGTTCTCCCTTTGGTGAGAAGCGAACATTACTAATCTGTAAGCATAACATGCTTCTTTATGTTGCATGTTAGCCGCTTTTTCTAAATCACGAAGTCCAATATTCGGATATATTGAGTCAAAATAATTTCTTAACCCGTTGCGTAAAATAGCATTTGGGTTCCCCGCAATATATGCGTCAAAGTAAACACATCGTAACTTATGGGTTTCCCAATGTGATATCCCCCATCTTTCAAACGAAAGTATCTTATAAACCAAGACATTCTTGGAACGTTCTTCGAATGTCTTACAAACTGATCTCGCCTTAACTAGTTGTGCCGAGGAATTCTGGCCGACTCTAGACAAGATTTCATCAATCATGTCTCCGGGTAGGTCTCTTAAAATATTGGGTTGTCTATCCATTTTGTGTTTTTATACTATAAAATAGACAAGAGTTAGATTCATAAAAAAAATATACTTATTAATACAAGCAATTTTTACATATATCATAAAGCATAAGCACACTATATTACATATATTACACCACACGAATACAACTATCTTATTCCGACTCGCTTGTTTCTTCTTCTTCGGTTTTGGTTCGTTTTGCCAAGTTTCTAGGGATATATGATGTTCCCCTAATACGAGCCGTCGTGATCCACATTGGTTTAGAAAAACCTGGTGGTTTAGAGGTTCCCGGGTCATTGTTACAACTTAAGGACTTCGGGGGTTGACGATACATATAAAGTTCATCGGGGTTGGAATTAGATTTCTCTATTTTTATGCCCTTTCCCTTATTATTTTCTTTTGCCTTTTTAAATTCAGTTGGGGTAATTTCTATAACATCATCGGAATTCTCGTCGGAATCCGATTCATCGGAGAATTGGTAATCCTCCCAATATTTTGCTTCCTTGGCGGAAACACCATTGACCATAATTAACCTTGGTCGGTTGGTTGAGGATTTTCTTTTACTTAACCGTTTTATTATTTCCCCTACCGGTTCTATTTCTTCATCCGGTTCCGATTCTTCTTCCGGTTCCGATTCTTCTTCCGGTTCCGACTCTTCTTCCGGTTCCTCTTCGGGAACTTGTGAATCAGTCCACGAATCATTCCAATTTACATTTGACTCTTCATTATTATTAGGTGAGTCAATGGGACTTGTTCTAGAGGTAGACATCTATCACATAATATCAAACGCGTTAAGAGATTAATATATCACATAATATTCACATGTTAAAAATATATAGTTTCCAACAAAATTTATTAAGCAATCATTTTTCAAGTAAACACGGTCGAAGTCCAGACTCACTAATGCATCCTAACAAACTCGATAAGACACACTAATGCGAAATTCTGGTTCTCTAAGACCAACGCTCGGATACCAACTGAAATGTCCCGTTCTTATTGATTAAAAACGTTCCATATTAATTGATTTCGTTGCGAGGTTTTGACCTCTATATGAGACGTTTTTCAAAGACTGCATTCATTTTTAAAACAAACCATAACCTTTATTTCATAGATAAAGGTTTTAAAAAGCTTTACGTAGATTATCAAATAATGATAATCTAAAATATCCTGTTTACACACGACCATTACATAATGGTTTACAATACAAATATGTTACAACTAAATAAGTTTCTTGAATGCAGTTTTTACACAATATCATACAAGCATGGACTCCAAATCTCGTCCTTATTTAAGTATGCGACAGCGGAAGCTCTTAATAATCACCTGAGAATAAACATGCTTAAAACGTCAACAAAAATGTTGGTGAGTTATAGGTTTAACCTATATATATCAAATCATAACAATAGACCACAAGATTTCATATTTCAATACACATCCCATACATAGAGATAAAAATCATTCATATGGTGAACACCTGGTAACCGACATTAACAAGATGCATATATAAGAATATCCCCATAATTCCGGGACACCCTTCGGATATGATATAAATTTCGAAGTACTAAAGCATCCGGTACTTTGGATGGGGTTTGTTAGGCCCAATAGATCTATCTTTAGGATTCGCGTCAATTAGGGTGTCTGTTCCCTAATTCTTAGATTACCAGACTTAATAAAAAGGGGCATATTCGATTTCGATAATTCAACCATAGAATGTAGTTTCACGTACTTGTGTCTATTTTGTAAATCATTTATAAAACCTGCATGTATTCTCATCCCAAAAATATTAGATTTTAAAAGTGGGACTATAACTCACTTTCACAGATTTTTACTTCGTCGGGAAGTAAGACTTGGCCACTGGTTGATTCACGAACCTATAACAATATATACATATATATCAAAGTATGTTCAAAATATATTTACAACACTTTTAATATATTTTGATGTTTTAAGTTTATTAAGTCAGCTGTCCTCGTTAGTAACCTACAACTAGTTGTCCACAGTTAGATGTAGAGAAATAAATCGATAAATATTATCTTGAATCAATCCACGACCCAGTGTATACGTATCTCAGTATTGATCACAACTCAAACTATATATATTTTGGAATCAACCTCAACCCTGTATAGCTAACTCCAACATTCACATATAGAGTGTCTATGGTTGTTCCGAAATATATATAGATGTGTCGACATGATAGGTCGAAACATTGTATACGTGTCTATGGTATCTCAAGATTACATAATATACAATACAAGTTGATTAAGTTATGGTTGGAATAGATTTGTTACCAATTTTCACGTAGCTAAAATGAGAAAAATTATCCAATCTTGTTTTACCCATAACTTCTTCATTTTAAATCCGTTTTGAGTGAATCAAATTGCTATGGTTTCATATTGAACTCTATTTTATGAATCTAAACAGAAAAAGTATAGGTTTATAGTCGGAAAAATAAGTTACAAGTCGTTTTTGTAAAGGTAGTCATTTCAGTCGAAAGAACGACGTCTAGATGACCATTTTAGAAAACATACTTCCACTTTGAGTTTAACCATAATTTTTGGATATAGTTTCATGTTCATAATAAAAATCATTTTCTCAGAATAACAACTTTTAAATCAAAGTTTATCATAGTTTTTAATTAACTAACTCAAAACAGCCCGCGGTGTTACTACGACGGCGTAAATCTGGTTTTACGGTGTTTTTCGTGTTTCCAGGTTTTAAATCATTAAGTTAGCATATCATATAGATATAGAACATGTGTTTAGTTGATTTTAAAAGTCAAATTAGAAGGATTAACTATTATTTGCGAACAAGTTTAGAATTAACTAAACTATGTTCTAGTGATTACAAGTTTAAACCTTCGAATAAGATAGCTTTATATGTATGAATCGAATGATGTTATGAACATCATTACTACCTTAAGTTCCTTGGATAAACCTACTGGAAAAGAGAAAAATGGATCTAGCTTCAACGGATCCTTGGATGGCTCGAAGTTCTTGAAGCAGAATCATGACACGAAAACAAGTTCAAGTAAGATCATCACTTGAAATAAGATTGTTATAGTTATAGAAATTGAACCAAAGTTTGAATATGATTATTACCTTGTATTAGAATGATAACCTACTGTAAGAAACAAAGATTTCTTGAGGTTGGATGATCACCTTACAAGATTGGAAGTGAGCTAGCAAACTTGAAAGTATTCTTGATTTTATGTAACTAGAACTTGTAGAATATATGAAGAACACTTAGAACTTGAAGATAGAACTTGAGAGAGATCAATTAGATGAAGAAAATTGAAGAATGAAAGTGTTTGTAGGTGTTTTTGGTCGTTGGTGTATGGATTAGATATAAAGGATATGTAATTTTGTTTTCATGTAAATAAGTCATGAATGATTACTCATATTTTTGTAATTTTATGAGATATTTCTTGCTAGTTGCCAAATGATGGTTCCCACATGTGTTAGGTGACTCACATGGGCTGCTAAGAGCTGATCATTGGAGTATATATACCAATAGTACATACATCTAAAAGCTGTGTATTGTACGAGTACGAATACGGGTGCATACGAGTAGAATTGTTGATGAAACTGAACGAGGATGTAATTGTAAGCATTTTTGTTAAGTAGAAGTATTTTGATAAGTGTATTGAAGTCTTTCAAAAGTGTATAAATACATATTAAAACACTACATGTATATACATTTTAACTGAGTCGTTAAGTCATCGTTAGTCGTTGTATGTAAGTGTTGTTTTGAAACCTTTAGGTTAACGATCTTGTTAAATGTTGTTAACCCAATGTTTATAATATCAAATGAGATTTTAAATTATTATATTATCATGATATTATCATGTATGAATATCTCTTAATATGATATATATATACATTAAATGTCTTTACAACGATAATCGTTACATATATGTCTCGTTTAAAAATCATTAAGTTAGTAGTCTTGTTTTTAGATATGTAGTTCATTGTAAATATACTTAATGATATGTTTACTTATCATAGTATCATGTTAACTATATATATATCCATATATATGTCATCATATAGTTTTTACAAGTTTTAACGTTCGTGAATCACCGGTCAACTTGGGTGGTCAATTGTCTATATGAAACATATTTCAATTAATCAAGTCTTAACAAGTTTGATTGCTTAACATGTTGGAAACATTTAATCATGTAAATATCAATCTCAATTAATATATATAAACATGGAAAAGTTCGGGTCACTACACATTCCCTTTAGCTCGGTAACGTTTAGTCATTGGTTTTTGAACCAGTGAACACGAATCTTAGATATGGATCCATAGGGCTTGACATCCCCACTCGGGCTAGTAGCTCTAGCATTTAACGGGTGTTTAATACTTCGTAAACATACGCACTTGCCAAGTGTACTTTCAGGGGGTATAAACGTTAAGTTAGTTACCAAGTGCCCACGGTTAACATATACTTTATCATACTGTTTTGAAACGCTCTTTGTAGCACTGAAATCTCGTGGCCTACCTTACTTACTGTTATACTTAAACTATAGCTCACCAACCTTTGTGTTGACATTTTTAAGCATGTTTTTCTCAGGTGCTTGAGGTTAGCTTCCGCTGTGTACTAGTCGTGCTGTAGACACCCGCTGCTTAGAGTTGTTATCGCATGAACTACTTTATTTTATATTCAAACATTAGTACTTTTGAACTATGACTTGTAATGACCGTTGTGGTCACATACACTTATTATTTGCTTCTACTTAGTGAAGCATGCTTTGGGATTGTAAAACATTCAATGTTGGTTTGGACATCACTTTATTTATGAATGCAAACTTTTTTTGAAAACGCATATAGTACTTAACCTTGTAATGATCCTGTTGTTAATGATTCATACATGATGGTTTTGTACGGGGCATTACATTTGGTATCAGAGCATTGGTTGTAGGGAATTAGGTTGCATTAGTGAGTCTAAGACCGACCCGAGTAGGATTCACTAATAGGACTAATCTACAACTTGCTAGTTTACTTGTTTCCGCTGAACTTACTGCATGCTGCTGCTTGCTTTTACTACTATATGTCGTATGCTACTACATGATTTCACTACTGTATGATATCACTTTCTTTCGATTGCATGCTACTTCTGTACGATTCGTTATTATTGCCATGCTACTTATTGTTATACATGATTTAAACTGTTGGCCTAATACGTGCTTGCTTTATGACTTACTGACATGGAAAATTTATTTTCCTTGTTCAGATGTCGGATGTACCACCTGCTAGCATTTTGGGCAGTTTAGACTCTTCAGCTACCCCACCTACCACCGTTGCCGATCCACCGATCCCGATACGCGCGAGTGACCCCGGCGCTTCATCTTCCGGGACTAGCAGCCAGCCGCCTGCACCAGTGGCTACTATTGATGGACACATGGACCCTGCGGAGATTCCAGCTCCGTCTGCTCCCGGATCCTCGGAGTCACAGCCCCGCATCGGTGGTTGTAACATCCCGCGTTTTTCCGTTAAATTTAATTTTAACACCGTCTTTTTTTTTAAACATAATCTTTCGTATTTAAATTAATAGTTTCCGTGAGTAACGTTCATTATATTCCCGCTATGTAATTTTGACATCACCCGTTTACTCGAGCGTTTTAAAAATATTCGTTTGGTTAATTCTCGCACCCGCTTTGAAACTCGAGGGACCGGAGTTGCCAAATGGGCAAACTAGTTGACTAGGTCAACTAGTCAACCCATTTTTCCACCATTCATTCATTCCATCATCTCCCTCATCTCTTTTCTCTCCATCTCAAGAACACACACATAAACCCATTCCATTCATTCATCATCTAAATTCAATCTTGGAAGCTCACAACAAATCCGACTACATATTCTTGATCCTCTCATCATTCTCTACGATTTGATACTAACTACACCGAGTTTGGGTAACTTTCTAAAAACTCTAGATTTCTATAAATTCGTGTTTTTGACTTGAAATTGTGTTAGTTAGTGTCTATGGCTCGTGTCTAGCATGAATATATGTTTTGTTTGCTCGATTGTTGATTTGAGTAACTAGTTTGAACTTTTGAAGTGGGTTAGCTTAATCTTTGATTTTGGATGATTAAAAGTTGTTTAATTGTTAAAGTTCATGTTTTAATTGTGTTACTAGTATCATTAGCTACATTTTGATGTGTAGGTTGATTAAGAAAACTTCAAAAACCCGATTAAGGATTTTGTGATGTTGACTAGGGTTTGATAGACTTTGAAATGAACTTTTGATGCGTTGAATGCTTGTTAATGTTGTTAGTAAGTGTTTAGATGCAATGTATGCTTAATTACCTTCGAAACGGCATATCGTATGTGTAAATTGGATTCCCGAATCATAAAATACGTTTTACGAACTCGAAACTTTGAAAATAAACCTTTCTTGATCAATTGACGAGTTTTCGGTTATTGTAAATGATGTTTTTGCTTGATGAAAAGTGGTTAGTTGTATTCCTTGTCAAAATACCTTTCCAACGATATAAGATACTTGTTTTGGATGTTTACGGTTTAGGATTTATGGGTATTTGAAGTTGGATTCGTGCATAAGTTGAAAACTGCAGAAAATAGCTGAACAGCATGGTGCGCGGCGCGCACCTCACCCCGCGCGGCGCGCAAATGGGTCTGGCCAGATTCTGCTCACTTTGTCACTTTTCACGCGAAATGTTTGCTATGCTACGCACCTCCGATTAACATGTAACTTGGCCAACATGCTCATATATGACTTCTAAGCTTAGAAAAATAGTTTGGGACCCGACCCGAACGTGTTGACTTTTTCGTTGACTTTGACCAAGTTTGACTTTTAGTCAAACTTAACCAAACTTTTATACAATCGTTCTAACATGCTTTTATACTTGATTCTTGCATGAAACTTGACAACGTGATTCACATGCTATACTATTCGAGTCGTAACGAGCCATAGGACTAATTGAACACATTTCGCTCGACCTTGTGACGTAACCGGTTAATTGATACAACTTACTTGTTTAGGTCAAGGCTAAGCAACTTTCATGCACACGTTTACTTTGTGAAGTACCTTTATACTCGTGCACTCGAGGTGAGATCATAGTCCCACCTTTTCAACAACTTTTTATACTTTTAAATTGTGGGCTGAGAAACATATACTTTGTTACATTTTGTGCTACTTACTTTTATACTTTGAACACAAGTACAAGGAAAACAAACATTCCACAGCGAGTTAGAACAAAAATCCTCAATTCGATTATCATTAGTTACACTTGCAGGGTGTAAGCGAGAACTTATATTGTGTGGCCATACGGGTTTGACAAACCCTCATTACGGACGGTTCGCTACCGTCTACGGATGAAATATATTTTCGAGAAACAGTGTATGTTCTAACACTATTGTGATGGGGTTCTATGGAAGGAAACGTTAAGTCTTGATAATTGGGTGCTCGCGAACAATACTTTTGGAATGCAAACGATTTTGATAATCAACGTTATGGAAATACTAAATCTTGTGGTTCAAAAACAACGTTTATTACAAACACCTATGATTTCACCAACGTTTTTCGTTGATAGTTTTCTATATGTTTCTCAGGTTCATACTTGGCTATTTGATACATGCTTCCGCGTACACTCATTCTTGCTTGGGGTCAAGCATACATACATACATACATACGCTAGGGATAGTACTTTTGGATTCAAACTTTTGTTTACATACTTACGCTATTTATAGCAACTGTGTTTTTCAACTTATATTATGTCGCAAGTTATTTCATTTATACTTTATGACTTTTGTAAACTAAACTTGCAAGTCTTGTACCTTTCAAATGAATGCGACATAATTTTGGTCAAACGAGTCTCATATAGGGACTACGACCACGCAACGGGACCTAAGTTAACGGTGCCGTCAATAACGGTTTTGGTCGGGTCGTTACAAGTGGTATCAGAGCGTTGGTTGTAGGGAACTAGGATGTGCATTAGTGTGTCTGACAGAGTCGTTGGGACGCATTAGTGAATCTAGACTACAACCGGATAGTTAGCCATTGCATTCTGACATACATTGCTATAGATAGCACTTACTTGACTACTTGTGCATTATACTTGAATCATTCTTAGGAAAAACTTTTTAATGGTACCCAACCTTCATCATACGAACTCGTATTCTGCCACTTTGGTTCGGGAACTCTGACTCCTTGGTTGTTATTCACCCCGTCTCATCTTACTATCCATGAGTATTGTAAAGTCACTGTCACTACTCTAGATGAGTATCGTCATCACTATTTATCGCTACGGTTGCATACTACTCGCTATCATGACTCGTTACTCTTTTCATACCTAACTACGTTATTGTCTGATTCGAACCGCATTGACGTGAACAATCACTTATACACTTCCCTCGGGGAACGCATCTTTAGAGTTGCACTAATTCTTTCGATTCAATACGAATCATGTTTGAGACGTCGTTACATTTTGTTCATTTTAGATTTTCACGATGACACGAACTTGAACCCATGGAGTGATGTGGGAATGGAGGTATGATTTGGCGTAATATAACGACACTCGATCAACGTGGTTATATTACGGTAATTCATGCCAAAGTTCTAATGACACGTGATGGTGGTTAGACTCGATCAACCTAATCACTACCATGTGCCATGTACATGACTTCATCCTTTCATGTTTGGACATCCGAAAACTCCGAGAATATTTATAACAACCATACCGGGGACACACCTTCAATTATTGTCAAATTATATTTATGCTTCCGAATGAATTACCGATTCCATTCGACTTCAACCGTATGTCACACGGGTATACTAGCTCGTCCTCGCGCAGTCTTATTGACTAACTACAATTTACTCGTTATGCTCACATCGGGGCGGAAACTTCTCTTGCATCACCCTCGTACTTCCGGTTCAGGAGGTCCTTATTCTAAATTCTCAATGGAGAGCGACTCTTCACGTCATACAAGTATTCGCCGCGAGGGTGGATAGTCCTAACAATCGTTTTCAAAACCCGATAAGAACTTGCCCCGACGAACGTTTTTGGAAACCGATAAATCTTCCGCGACGCGAATTTTCTTGAGAAACTTGTCCTAGCTAACGTTTTCAATTCCTAGCAAACTTGTTCAATATGCCTTAGGGAAATGTACCCCGTTTCGGATCGAGATCCTCGTTTCACTTCTAGATTTTGGAGTACCTTACAAAAAGCCTCGGGACCGCGTTTAGACATGAGTACCGCGTACCTTCCACAACCCGACGGACCGAACAAACATGCGATTTAAACCTTGGAAACCATAATACAAGTTTGTATTACCAACTTCAAATTTACTTGAGAAAAGTATTTTCCTTTAACCGAATCCTCGTACTACAATGATTTTCATTCGAGTTTTAACGTCACTCCTTTTGAAACCACATGTGACCGGAAACGTCATCCTCCTTTTTGTCGAAACCAAGTAAACGATGATCAATTCACCGGGGCCGAGCTTATTCATGAGCAATCGAGAGGATTTATTCATATTCAAGCAAGACCCAACGCGACTCGTAATCACCAAGAGCTACGCCGATGTTAGACGTAAACATTTCAAATTCCACGTGGGAAACCGCGTCACGTTAAGAGTCGCACCTTGGAAAGGTGCAATCCGTTTCGGGAAAACGTAGGAAGCTAAATCCGCGATATTTTGATCCTTTAAATTCTTGGGGTGTTTTGGACCCGTTGCTAGCCGTTTGGATTTTCCGGCTCATTTTGAGTCTCCGTTTATCCTACATTCGATGTATCAACTCAAAGACGTGTTTTGCAAAACGAGAACTTGTTATCTCCTTTGATGAACTCACTATCGACGATAACCCTCACTTCCTAGGAGGACCGGTTGAAACCATAAATCGTGAAGCCAAACCTTAAAAACAACATATGATCCCGACCGTCAAAATTCGTTGAAATAACCTAGGACGTACTTCTCCCTCACTCGTAGAATTGGCAACGCAAGATCTCGAGGAAGATTCAACAACTACTACTTCCAACTAAATTTCGGGACGAAATTTCTTTTGAGGCGTGGATAATGTAACATCCCGCGTTTTTCCGTTAAATTTAATTTTAACACCGTCTTTTTTTTTAAACATAATCTTTCGTATTTAAATTAATAGTTTCCGTGAGTAACGTTCATTATATTCCCGCTATGTAATTTTGACATCACCCGTTTACTCGAGCGTTTTAAAAATATTCGTTTGGTTAATTCTCGCACCCGCTTTGAAACTCGAAGGACCGGAGTTGCCAAATGGGCAAACTAGTTGACTAGGTCAACTAGTCAACCCATTTTTCCACCATTCATTCATTCCATCATCTCCCTCATCTCTTTTCTCTCCATCTCAAGAACACACACATAAACCCATTCCATTCATTCATCATCTAAATTCAATCTTGGAAGCTCACAACAAATCCGACTACATATTCTTGATCCTCTCATCATTCTCTACGATTTGATACTAACTACACCGAGTTTGGGTAACTTTCTAAAAACTCTAGATTTCTATAAATTCGTGTTTTTGACTTGAAATTGTGTTAGTTAGTGTCTATGGCTCGTGTCTAGCATGAATATATGTTTTGTTTGCTCGATTGTTGATTTGAGTAACTAGTTTGAACTTTTGAAGTGGGTTAGCTTAATCTTTGATTTTGGATGATTAAAAGTTGTTTAATTGTTAAAGTTCATGTTTTAATTGTGTTACTAGTATCATTAGCTACATTTTGATGTGTAGGTTGATTAAGAAAACTTCAAAAACCCGATTAAGGATTTTGTGATGTTGACTAGGGTTTGATAGACTTTGAAATGAACTTTTGATGCGTTGAATGCTTGTTAATGTTGTTAGTAAGTGTTTAGATGCAATGTATGCTTAATTACCTTCGAAACGGCATATCGTATGTGTAAATTGGATTCCCGAATCATAAAATACGTTTTACGAACTCGAAACTTTGAAAATAAACCTTTCTTGATCAATTGACGAGTTTTCGGTTATTGTAAATGATGTTTTTGCTTGATGAAAAGTGGTTAGTTGTATTCCTTGTCAAAATACCTTTCCAACGATATAAGATACTTGTTTTGGATGTTTACGGTTTAGGATTTATGGGTATTTGAAGTTGGATTCGTGCATAAGTTGAAAACTGCAGAAAATAGCTGAACAGCATGGTGCGCGGCGCGCACCTCACCCCGCGCGGCGCGCAAATGGGTCTGGCCAGATTCTGCTCACTTTGTCACTTTTCACGCGAAATGTTTGCTATGCTACGCACCTCCGATTAACATGTAACTTGGCCAACATGCTCATATATGACTTCTAAGCTTAGAAAAATAGTTTGGGACCCGACCCGAACGTGTTGACTTTTTCGTTGACTTTGACCAAGTTTGACTTTTAGTCAAACTTAACCAAACTTTTATACAATCGTTCTAACATGCTTTTATACTTGATTCTTGCATGAAACTTGACAACGTGATTCACATGCTATACTATTCGAGTCGTAACGAGCCATAGGACTAATTGAACACATTTCGCTCGACCTTGTGACGTAACCGGTTAATTGATACAACTTACTTGTTTAGGTCAAGGCTAAGCAACTTTCATGCACACGTTTACTTTGTGAAGTACCTTTATACTCGTGCACTCGAGGTGAGATCATAGTCCCACCTTTTCAACAACTTTTTATACTTTTAAATTGTGGGCTGAGAAACATATACTTTGTTACATTTTGTGCTACTTACTTTTATACTTTGAACACAAGTACAAGGAAAACAAACATTCCACAGCGAGTTAGAACAAAAATCCTCAATTCGATTATCATTAGTTACACTTGCAGGGTGTAAGCGAGAACTTATATTGTGTGGCCATACGGGTTTGACAAACCCTCATTACGGACGGTTCGCTACCGTCTACGGATGAAATATATTTTCGAGAAACAGTGTATGTTCTAACACTATTGTGATGGGGTTCTATGGAAGGAAACGTTAAGTCTTGATAATTGGGTGCTCGCGAACAATACTTTTGGAATGCAAACGATTTTGATAATCAACGTTATGGAAATACTAAATCTTGTGGTTCAAAAACAACGTTTATTACAAACACCTATGATTTCACCAACGTTTTTCGTTGACAGTTTTCTATATGTTTCTCAGGTTCATACTTGGCTATTTGATACATGCTTCCGCGTACACTCATTCTTGCTTGGGGTCAAGCATACATACATACATACGCTAGGGATAGTACTTTTGGATTCAAACTTTTGTTTACATACTTACGCTATTTATAGCAACTGTGTTTTTCAACTTATATTATGTCGCAAGTTATTTCATTTATACTTTATGACTTTTGTAAACTAAACTTGCAAGTCTTGTACCTTTCAAATGAATGCGACATAATTTTGGTCAAACGAGTCTCATATAGGGACTACGACCACGCAACGGGACCTAAGTTAACGGTGCCGTCAATAACGGTTTTGGTCGGGTCGTTACAGTGGTGTTGTGATCCCTGCAGAGTTCGGGGAAGGGCCATTCCGTAACCATATGCGCATGCCGTGTCGACGCGCTCCAGATGGACGTTTAGTGCCGATTCCGCCATTCAGACACAGAGAGATGTTGGCCGCCTTCGGACTGCCAGTTCAGCCACCCGTGTCACCACCACATGATCCGGATGACTCATCATCCGCCGATTCTTCATTAGATGATTCTTCATCAAACTCCAGTGACGACGAGGACCCTGCTGATATACCTATTCAGCCACCCTCTACCCCGCCGAAGAAGCGGTACCGTCCTGATGGTACCGTCATTCCAGGGGTGAATGGAGGTCGTGCTTTCACTGACACTTTTGGTCGGCATCGGAGGGTTACTGCCTGTAACGTCCTCCCAATAGGGTCTGGAAGGAACGTCACTAATATCAAAACATACCAACATATTATAATAAATGAGAACAATACTAAATGATGAATTTAACTTTAATGAGTACGCGGCGGAAAATGAAATGTCGTTACAATGACAGGAATAACAATATCGTAAATGTTCACATGCAGAAGTAAGAAATGCGATATCTCTTGATCCTATGTCCAAGTAGCATCACATAAGCAGTAAGTATAAGAGCTTGAATCAAACAGCACCTGAGACAAAACATGCTAAAGTGTCAACCAAAAAGGTTGAGTGAAGTTCATAGGTTTAACAAAAAGTTTGTCGTTGTTTTAGACCACAAGATTTAGTTTGTAAAGTTGATCTCCCGCAGGATCAAAAAGTTATGCCAATGCGTGATATCTAGACTAAACGTTCAAGTTTGCCCCATGACAAGTTGTGTCTGTCCTTGTCGGTTTAATTTCATTATTAAGTAATACAATGACTTGGTCAAATGTATCGGGGACGTTACTCCCGATAGGCCTACCCCCAATAATTATGCATGCCGCAGCAATTAAAAATATCACTGTAGGGACTTAGTCGGACATAGCCGGGTATAGCATAGTTTAACAGTTTGGTACTTGTGTCTAAAGTGTAAAAAGTAAAAACAGCATATGTCTCACCCCAAGTAAAGTAAGTAAGTTTGCTAGCAATTAAAGAGGGACTATGAATTCACCTTAGTAAGTAGAGAGAGAGAGTTATTCCTCGGAATAAAGAGTTGAACGAGTGAGCAGAAAAGTCAACCTATTGACATTTAAGAGTAGTTAAGTGTTTTGCTCATGTTTAAGTTTAAGTATGTGTTTGTTTTACTAAGTTTCTATTCCTAGTAAGTTACTATTTTTATAAAGTTTCCATTTTTAGAAAGTTTCTTATTTTACTAAGTTTCTATGACTAGAGAGTTTCTACTTTTATCAGTGTTTTCCATTTTAGGATACTTGCCATATTAGATAAGCTTCCAATCACCCCTTTCCCTTCGAATGGCTAATTTAGATCTAGGGGCTTGAGCCATAGGACCCTTTAAATTGGAAATCCAAACCCTCTACCTAGAATCTCATAGAAACCATTCGTCAAGAAAGTTCGAAGATCTATACATCTCTAATACATATCCCAAAATGTTTTTATGTTACAATATAAGTAGTAGGTTATAGGTGCTAGTAATAGTAATAGTGTATACATGTTATTTATTTTATTTTTAATTGCATATAATTTATAACATTATTTACATGTTTCGGTAAAAATAATAACCGAAGTAAAAAGTAAAAAGTAAAAAGTAAAAAGTAAAAAGTAAAAAGTAAAAAAATAAAAAGTAAGAAAAGAATACTTACTAGTAGTAATTCTTCAAAGAGAGAATGAGAGAAATTTTGGTGTGAGTTTGAATGAGAAATGAGGGGTATTTATACTTGAAAAAATTAGGTAAAAAGAATAAAATAATTAAAAGAAAAAGAAATATTTTAATTCTTAATGGGATTTTAAAATTAAAAATTATTAAATGTTAGGTCATGGGATAATGTACAAAATAAAATAATAAAAGTAGTTTTTCCATTAAAATTTTTAATTAAAAAGTAATTTATTTATTTATTTAATTTTTTTTTTTCATTTATTTTAAGGTTTTTTTTATATAAATAAACAAATTGATTTAATGCTTTTCCAAGAATATTTGTCAATAATATTTTATTTTATTTTATTTTTATTTTTTATTTTATTTAATTAATAAATACAAATTTTGCATAAAAATAATAAATAATTCGGTATTTTGTATTTTTAATAATAATTATGATTTTAATTATTAAACTATAGTTTTAGTAAGTTTGTAAATATTATTACATTTATATATAATTAGATTTATTATATAGTTAAATATATAATACATTAACTAAATAATAAAAGTGATACAAAGTTTATATACTTAGTTAAATTATGTCAAATTATATAAATTAATAATATATTATTTATTTAAGCGTACATTGTTGACTAAAAATTACTATTCGATCAATATTTAATTGTATATAACAACCTTAATACATATAGTCAGATATATAACCCTAGAGTTAATTCAGTAAATTTAGAAGTCGAAAAGTGAGGGTTGTTACAGTACCTCCCCGTTAATAAAAACTTCGTCTCCAAGTTTTAGGTAGACTTCTCGGATGCATCAGCGGTTGAGAAGAGATGGGGATATTTCTGTTTCATTTGGTCTTCACGTTCCCAGGTATACTCGGGGCCACGTCGTGAATTCTAACGGATCTTAACAATAGGTATGGTGCTTTGTTTTAAGCGTTTAGCAGATCGGTCCATGACTTCTACGGGTTCCTCTATGAAGTGCATTTTATCATCAATGTGAATGTCATCCAAAGGAATAACGAGAGTGTCATCAGCGAGACACTTTTTAAGATTCGAGACATGAAATACGTTGTGTATGCTGCTAAGTTCAGCAGGTAATTCTAATCGATATGCCACAGGTCCGATCCTTTCAGTAATCTTGAAGGGTCCAATAAAACGCGGACTTAGTTTGCTTCGTTTACCAAAACGAACGATGCCTTTCCAAGGGGATACTTTCAACATGACTTTGTCACCAACTTGGAATTCCAAATCTTTCCGACCTTTATTAGCATAGCTCTTCTGTCGGCTGCGGGCAGTTTCTATTCGTTTCTTAATCTGAACTTTCTTTTTGGTTGTCTCGTGTATGATTTTAGGACCAGTTAACTGTCTGTCCTCTAATTCATCCCAGCACTGTGGGGATCTACATTTTCATCCGTATAAGGGATCAAAAGGTGCAGCCTTAATACTTGAGTGGTAACTATTATTGTAAGAGAATTCAACCAAAGGCAAATGTCTATCCCAGCCTTTGCCGAAGTCGATAACACAAGCGCGAAGCATATCTTCCAATGTTTGAATGGTTCGTTCACTTTGACCATCGGTTTGTGCATGATAAGCAGTACTCATGTCGATTTGAGTTCCAAGAGCAGTTTGTAAGGATTTCCAGAATCTGGAAGTGAATCTACTGTCGCGATCGGATATGATTGATATAGGAACACCATGACGAGAGACAATTTCTTTGATATACAGTTGTGACAATCTCTCCATCTTGTCGGTCTCCTTGATCGGTAAGAAATGAGCAGATTTAGTAAGACGATCTACTATGACCCATATTGTATCATTGCCACTAGAAGTCTTGGGCAATTTAGTAATAAAGTCCATAGCGATACATTCCCACTTCCACTGCGGAATATCGGGTTGTGTCAACAGACCAGAAGGCTTTTGATGTTCAGCCTTGACTTTCAAACAAGTGAGACACTTGCTAACATAAGTAGCAATGTCGGCTTTCATATTAGGCCACCAGTAGAATTCCTTCACATCGTGGTACATCTTACTAGAACCTGGATGAATAGAATACCTAGTCTTATGCGCTTCATCCAAGACTAGTTCACGGAGATTACCGAAGCGAGGAACCCAAATTCTGTTGCCAAAGTACCGTGTACCATTAGCTTTCACTTGGAGTTGGTTCTCGAAACCGATAGGTCCTTCACCTTCGATAAGTGTTGGTTTAATAGCTTCCAGTTGAGCTTCACAGATTCGTGATATAAGATTTGATTTGATTTTCAAGTTTAAGGCACGAACACGTTTAACATCGTCTTTTCGACTAAGGGCATCAGCAAATACGTTTGCCTTGCCAGGATGATATTCCATCTTACAGTCATAATCGTTCAATAACTCGAGCCATCGGCTTTGCCTCATATTCAGCAGTTTTTGATCAAAGATGTGTCGAAGACTTTTATGGTCAGTGTACACCGTAAACTGGGTACCATATAGATAATGTCTCCATATCTTTAATGCAAATACCACGGCACCTAACTCAAGGTCGTGTGTGGTATAGTTCTCCTCGTGTTTCTTCAACTGTCTAGATGCGTAGGCAATAACCTTTTCACGTTGCATTAAAACATAACCAAAGCCTTGCTTTGAGGCATCGCAGTAAACAACAAAATCGTCAGTACCTTCAGGTAAAGATAGAATCGGGGCTGTGGTCAACTTCTCTTTCAGAATCTTGAAAGCAGATTCCTGTTCTTCGGACCACTCAAACTTCTTCCCTTTTTGAGTTAGCTTCGTAAGAGGTTTGGCAAGAAGGGAAAAATCCTTTATGAATCTCCGATAATAACCGGTAAGTCCCAAAAATTGACGAATATGCTTCGCAGTCATTGGTATCTCCCAGTTCTGGATAGCGGTAATCTTAGCTGGATCGACATGTATTCCATTACTATCAACAACGTATCCGAGGAATTGTACGGTTTTGAGCCAAAACTCGCACTTAGAAAACTTAGCGTAGAGTTGTTCCTTTCGTAAGAGTTCAAGAATCACGCGCAGATGTTGCTCATGTTCCTTCTCACTCTTGGAGTAGATCAAAATGTCATCAATGAAAACAATGATGAATTTATCGAGATAAGGTTTGCAGACACGGTTCATGAGATCCATGAAAATGGCAGGAGCATTGGTCAAACCAAAAGGCATGACACATAATTCATAGTGCACATAACGAGTGCGAAAAGCAGTCTTAAGAATATCAGATTCCTTGACTCTAAGTTGGTGATATCCGGACCTCAAATAAATCTTTGAATAAACACTTGACCCTTGAAGTTGGTCGAATAGATCATCGATACGTGGCAATGGATAACGATTCTTGATAGTGAGCTTGTTAAGTTTGCGGTAATCAATGCACATCCTTAACGTACCATCCTTCTTCATAAACTCATCAACTTTCTCGTTCCTCGCCTTTTGTTTCTCATGCAGGAATTCGAGATTATCATAAAGGTTAGAAACTTCATTGTTGATTACATGGTACTTGTGGTCCCTTATAGAAAGTTGATTATTCACGCGGTTTTCCTCCATCTTCAATCTAAGGTCAACATCTTCTCTTAGGCAAGAGAGAGATTGCTTCCCCCATCGGGTATTTCTATCACCTTCATACTTCACCAACTTTATCTCTTTCTTTAGTTCAGCATTTTCCTCCATGAGCTTCTTGATCGCTAGGTCTTTTTCCTTCATTTGAAAATCGATCCTTGCAATATGGCGAATTAGGTCATCGGTAGTTTTTTGCAGATTCATGAGCTCGTACTTGGCATCAACTTCATCGTAGAAAGGAGATCGGGATCTTTTGTTTGACGGCCCAGTTTCTTCAAAACATTTCCTCTTGTCTTTATTCCTCGGGGTTGGATAGTATTCAGGAGACCCATGTAACTTTAGAGTAGTATTTGGGCTATAATTTGGTGAGGGAGGACCACCAAAGCCATAAGGTGGACTTTGGACTGGTCTTTCTGTGGAAGACCTTTCAGTATCTTTTTCGGTTGGCTTAAAAAGATTCATTTTGGTCGTTTGATGATAATTAGACATCCTAACATTAGGAAGGATATTTTGATTAGAATCTTTAAGTCAAGTTTATTAAAGCATAATCGTTAAGATTATGGGGCAATCCTAAGTGCTTTAATTCTAAGGCAGGAAAGGTTATAGTTTCCTAGATTGCTAAGGCACCCTAGCTAACAAGTAAGGCACACATAAAAATGCAATCCTGGTTCTCTATAACAGCCTGGTTATGCTCTGATACCAATCTGTAACGTCCTCCCAATAGGGTCTGGAAGGAACGTCACTAATATCAAAACATACCAACATATTATAATAAACGAGAACAATACTAAATGATGAATTTAACTTTAATGAGTACGCAGCGGAAAATGAAATGTCGTTACAATGACAGGAATAACAATATCGTAAATGTTCACATGCAGAAGTAATAAATGCGATATCTCTTGATCCTATGTCCAAGTAGCATCACATAAGCAGTAAGTATAAGAGCTTGAATCAAACAGCACCTGAGAACAAACATGCTAAAGTGTCAACCAAAAAGGTTGAGTGAAGTTCATAGGTTTAACAAAAAGTTTGTCGTTGTTTTAGACCACAAGATTTAGTTTGTAAAGCTGATCTCCCGCAGGATCAAAAAGTTATGCCAATGCGTGATATTTAGACTAAACGTTCAAGTTTGCCCCATGACAAGTTGTGTCTGTCCTTGTCGGTTTAATTTCATTATTAAGTAATACAATGACTTGGTCAAATGTATCGGGGACGTTACTCCCGATAGGCCTACCCCCAATAATTAAGCATGCCGCAGCAATTAAAAATATCACTGTAGGGACTTAGTCGGACATAGCCGGGTATAGCATAGTTTAACAGTTTGGTACTTGTGTCTAAAGTGTAAAAAGTAAAAACAGCATGTGTCTCACCCCAAGTAAAGTAAGTAAGTTTGCTAGCAATTAAAGAGGGACTATGAATTCACCTTAGTAAGTAGAGAGAGAGAGAGTTATTCCTCGGAATAAAGAGTTGAACGAGTGAGCAGAAAAGTCAACCTATTGACATTTAAGAGTAGTTAAGTGTTTTGCCCATGTTTAAGTTTAAGTATGTGTTTGTTTTACTAAGTTTCTATTCCTAGTAAGTTACTATTTTTATAAAGTTTCCATTTTTAGAAAGTTTCTTATTTTACTAAGTTTCTATGACTAGAGAGTTTCTACTTTTATCAGTGTTTTCCATTTTAGGATACTTGTCGTATTAGATAAGCTTCCAATCACCCCTTTCCCTTCGAATGGCTAATTTAGATCTAGGGGCTTGAGCCATAGGACCCTTTAAATCGGAAATCCAAACCCTCTGCCTAGAATCTCATAGAAACCATTCGTCAAGAAAGTTCGAAGATCTATACATCTCTAATACATATCCCAAAATGTTTTTATGTTACAATATAAGTAGTAGGTTATAGGTGCTAGTAATAGTAATAGTGTATACATGTTATTTATTTTATTTTTAATTGCATATAATTTATAACATTATTTACATGTTTCGGTAAAAATAATAATCGAAGTAAAAAGTAAAAAGTAAAAAGTAAAAAGTAAAAAAACAAATAAAAAGTAAGAAAAGAATACTTACTAGTAGTAATTCTTCAAAGAGAGAATGAGATAAATTTTGGTGTGAGTTTGAATGAGAAATGAGGGGTATTTATACTTGAAAAAATTAGGTAAAAAGAATAAAATAATTAAAAGAAAAAGAAATATTTTAATTCTTAATGGGATTTTAAAATTAAAAAGTATTAAATGTTAGGTCATGGGATAATGCACAAAATAAAATAATAAAAGTAGTTTTTCCATTAAAATTTTTAATTAAAAAGTAATTTATTTATTTATTTAATTTTTTTCATTTATTTTAAGGATTTTTTTTATATAAATAAACAAATTGATTTAATGCTTTTCCAAGAATATTTGTCAATAATATTTTATTTTATTTTATTTTTATTTTTTATTTTATTTAATTAATAAATACAAATTTTGCATAAAAATAAAAAATAATTCTGTATTTTGTATTTTTAATAATAATTATGATTTTAATTATTAATCTATAGTTTTAGTAAGTTTGTAAATATTATTACATTTATATATAATTAGATTTATTATATAGTTAAATATATAATACATTAACTAAATAATAAAAGTGATACAAAGTTTATATACTTAGTTAAATTATGTCAAATTATATAAATTAATAATATATTATTTATTTAAGCATACATTGTTGACTAAAAATTACTATCCGGTCAATATTTAATTGTATATAACAACCTTAATACATATAGTCAGACATATAACCCTAGAGTTAATTCGGTAAATTTAGAAGTCGAAAAGTGAGGGTTGTTACACTGCCCGTAAGCGGCTTGTGCCGTACCCTGCCGACCCACTCATACGTAAGGCACCTCGTTAGGTGCTGACTATTTCTGGAGCTGGGACATCTGCACCCCGTTTCGTGCGGTCTGCACCACCCGCTCCAACAGCACCATCCGCTCCACCGGCCCCACCTGCACCGCCAGCACCGCCTGCCACACCAGCTCCCACTGTCGAGGAATTGACAAGGGAGGTGGGAATCCTCCGAGCTCGGGTTACTGTGCTCGAGGAGCAGTTGGCTCAGGTTTTGGACATCCTTCACCCACCTTCATCGTAGGACTTTTGTATTTAGATTTCATTATGTAATCTAGTTGTAGATTATTGTATTACTCATGTATTGTACGGACTTATTCAGATGTATGAAACTTATTATTATTAATGAATGAAACTTTACGTTATTTAAATTCTTGCACGATGTTCTATTTACATTACTGTACGATGATTCTGTGGTATTTATACCTAGATGCGTTATTTAATAACATGTGATGTTTTGATTACATGTTGGTTACTACATACTGTATTATTACTATTGAATACTGGATTTTGACTTGAGTCAAAAATTTTGTTTAGAACACCATGGCTAACGGTCGATCCACACCTACTGCTACTCAAATTGAAGAGATGATCCAAGAACGTGTAGCCGCAGCCCTAGCAGAAAGAAACCTCCAAGCTCCACTGCCACCACCACCAGTTATCCCACCCGTTCGAAATGGGTGTACTTACAAGGAATTCCAGAGCTGTAAACCGCATAACTTCAGTGGAACCGAGGGACCGGTTGGTCTCACCAGATGGTTCGAGAAACTTGAATCAGTATTCTGAGTTAGCAACTGTTCGGAGGACAACAAGACCAAGTTTACTTCGTGCACGCTATCTGACGGCGCGCTAACGTGGTGGAACACGTTAGCTCAAGCGAAAGGCATTGATGAGGCGTATGCTACGCCATGGGAGGAATTCAAAGCGGCAATGATTGATGAGTATTGTTCGAGAACCAAAATATAAAAGATGGAGATGGAATTCATGCAGCTAAAGGCCGTTGGAAACGACCTTGATGGTTACAACAGGAGATTTTTGGAACTAGCTCTTATGTGTCCGACAATGGTTACCCCGGAATTCAAGCGTATGGAGAGATACTTCTGGGGACTCCCTAAGCCTATCAAAGGAAACGTCACATCGTCCAAACCACCGAATGTTCCCGAAGCAATGCGCATGGCGCATACCCTCATGAATCAGATTCATATTGATGAGCCGGAGAAGGCTAAGTTTGAAGCTGGTAGTAGCGAAAAGCGAAAGTGGGATAATAACAACAACAACCACCACAACAACAAGGGGAGAACCTATGACCAAACCCCCGCCAAGAGGCACAACAATGGTGGAAACCCCAACCCCGACAACAACACCAACTCTAACCCGAACTACAAGGGAACCTTACCACAATGCAAGAGGTGTTACAAACACCATACTGGATATTGCAATGTTGTCTGTGACAAGTGTCAACGGGCTGGGCATATCGGGAAAGACTGCAAGGTCACCACTTTGAATGGGAAGCCGAACCCCACAGGGCCGAGGAAGTTTTACGAATGCGGACAGACGGGCCATTTCAGAAATGCGTGCCCAAATAAGAGAAAAGACGGTGGACCGCTGCGCGCTAGAGCTTTTAACAATAATGCAAGGGACGCCCGAGAAAACCCCGACTTGGTGACAGTTATATTCAAAATCAACAATCTTTTAGCTTCTGTCTTGTTTGATACTGGTGCGGATAGAAGTTATGCATGTAGACATTGTTGCGATAAGATTAATTGGTCATTAGTCCCGTTAAAAGAGAGTATGCTTGTCAAGGTCGCCAATGGGAAACTTGAAAAGGTTGACCATATTAGTCGTGGAGCTATTATCAACATAGCTAGTGCAGATTTCGAAATTGACTTGATACCTATCAAACTGGGAAGTTTTGACGTGATCGTTGGTATGGATTGGTTGAGTAAGATAAGGGCCGATGTTATCTGTGGAGATAAAGCACTTCGCATCCCACAAGGAGATGGTGAACCACTGGTTATCTATGGAGAGAGATGTACCTCGAAGTTGAACCTCATTAGTTACGTGAAAGCGTAAAAGATTATGAAGAAGGGACGTTTTGCTGTCCTAGCACATGTGAAAACAGTAGAAACCGAGGTGAAGAATGTGAACGACATTCGAATTGTGAACGAATTTTCCGATGTCTTCCCAGAGGAATTTCCTGGATTGCTGCCGTAGAGAGCAGTAGAGTTTCAGATTGATTTAGTGCCAGGAGCTACACCTGTAGCTCGCGCACCTTATAGACTCGCACCTTCCGAGATGCAACAATTACAGAGTCAACTACAAGAGATGTTAGATCGAGGGTTTATCCAACCAAGTTTCTTGCCTTGGGGTGCACCTGTTCTGTTTGTGAAGAAGAAGGATGGATCCTTCTGTATGTGTATCGACTACCGTGAACTCAACAAATTGACTATCAAGAATCGGTATCCTCTTCTACAAATTGACGATCTTTTTGATCAACTACAAGGATCGAGCGTCTACTCAAAGATCGATTTGCGATCCGGTTATCACCAGTTGAGGGTGAAGGAAAGTGATGTAATGAAAACTGCATTCAGAACCCGTTATGGTCATTATGAGTTTCTCGTGTTGCCATTCGGTTTGAAAAATGCACCTGCCGTGATCATGGACCTCATGAATCGTGTCTGCAAGCCTTACTTGGACAAGTTTGTCATCGTCTTCATAGATAATATCCTCATTTACTCTAAGAGCGAAGAAGAGCATGAGCAACACCTCCGACTAGTACTTGAACTCTTGAGACAAGAGCAACTTTATGCCAAATTCTCCAAGTGTGAATTTTGGTTGAAGGAAGTTCAGTTTCTGGGTCATGTTGTGAGCGACCAGGGTATCAAAGTTGATCCCGCCAAGATTGAAGCCATCAGCAAATGGGAGACCCCCACTACTCCGACGCATATTCGCCAATTCCTAGGTCTCGCCGGTTACTACCGAAGGTTCATTGAAGGATTTTCTCTGATTGCGCGTCCTTTGACCGCACTAACTCACAAGGGCAAGAAGTTCATTTGGGAACCCGCACACGAATCAGCATTTCAAACTTTGAAGAAGAAGTTAACCACCGCACCTATCCTATCACTTCCTGAGGGCAGTGACGACTTTGTTGTTTATTGTGATGCATCGAAGAGTGGTTTTGGTTGTGTATTTATGCAACGATCAAAGGTTATTGCCTATGCCTCCATCCAATTGAAGATCCACGAGCGGAACTACACTACTCACGATCTTGAACTTGGAGCCGTTGTCTTTGCACTCAAATTGTGGAGACATTATTTGTATGAAACTAAGAGAACTATCTTCACCGATCACAAGAGTCTCCAACACATCTTCGATCATAAGCAACTGAATATGAGACAGCGTCGATGGATCGAGACGCTCAACGACTACGATTGTGAACTTCGTTATCATCATGGCAAGGCCAATGTTGTAGCTGACACTTTGAGCTGAAAAGAGAGGACGGCACCTCTTCGTGTTAGGGCTCTGAACATCACCATCCATTCGAACCTCAATAGTCAGATCAGAGTAGCCCAAGATGAGGCTCTCAAGGAGGAGAACATATCTCACGAACATTTGAACATACTTGTCTCTCGATTCGAGGTTAGGGAGTCTGGACTCCGATGTTATGCCGGAAGAATTTGGGTACCTTGTTATGGAGATCTACGGAACCTTATACTTGATGAAGCCCACAAATCGAGATATTCGATTCATCCTGGAGCGGGCAAGATGTACCACAACCTTAAGGAACAGTATTGGTGGCTGAATCTTAAGAAAGACGTTGCAACTTATGTTGGTAAGTGTTTGACTTTGTAACGACCCGGAAAATTTCGACTAATTTTTTTTGCCAAACTCTCGATACGATTTCGTAGTCTTGACACGATAAGAGAAATCTATAAGGTTGAGTCTCAAAAAAATTGAACTGTTTCATATATTCAATTGACCTTCGACTACTCCCAACGATTCATGAACCATTAATTGTAAATAGATATATGTGTATGGATATATAAATAATAATTTGAAATATAATTTGAAGTATTATATGTTGTTGTTATTAAAATGTAATAAAATAAAAATAGGATATTATAATAATTATTATTTAAAACATATCTATATACAAATAAAGTATATTAAAAATAAATATTAAATGATTGTAATACTCGCTTGATGTCTCAATTGATATTGAGCAAGTTAAAATTAAACTTATATATAATTTTAAAATAAACGGTGATTCGAAAATGAGTTTTATAAATTTTTGACTTATTAATAATATAATTAGATGTTGTTTGTCAAATTTTAAAACTTTTTATATTTTGCTTGGGGGTTGGGAGTGAATAATTAATGTCATTTTTATTTAATAGTTAATGCTCAAATTTTATATCATAATGACCGAAATAAATAAAGGAAGTTAATTTAAAATTTTGAAATTTTTCCAAAGATTTTTATCCGACACTGAATCACAACGGAGTACGAAATAATACCCACTAAAGGTGTCGGCAGTTTAATAGGTACAATGTATCTGTAATAATTAAAATTATTACTTTGTGATTAAGCATCACATGTTTTTATTTATAGTATATTATAATATAATTAATATATTATATCACATATAAATATATCTTTATGTAGGAACTTGTGTTATGTACAAACATCCGAGAACCCCTAGACAACTCTCCTTGTTCTTCTTCCACATCATCACTGGCCACCATCACGACCTCTCTCTATCGCTCATTCTCTCTCTCCTTTCTCTGTCTAAAATTCGAGTATCATCAAACAACTAATACTCCTCTCCTGTTTATGTACGAACCAAACACTGGAACTACTTGATGTAACTGTTATCAACAAAGAACAAGAAACCGTCAACCTGCTAATTGACCGATGATATTTTGTGTGTCTGTTGGTCGACCGGACCTTAACATCACCACTTGATAAAACATATCACCACTAAACTACCCTAAACATCATCACCTAATCATGTTTTTGTTCAAACTATTGTTTTTCAGTTTTCTGTTCGGATCAACTTAGAACCCCAACCGCCACTATCGTGATTAAACTACTCCCTGTTATTATTCGTTTTGATTTATGTTTCACCCATAAAACACCACCACTTGAAACCATTACCACCTCCACTATCCTCTCTCTCTCTTCTATAATCCTATTTCTTTTTTTCTTTTTTTGTTTAGAATCACCATGAAACACCACTCTCGTCAAACACAAGTCATAATCATAACCTCCTACCAATTCGACTGCAACTGCAGCTGTTACTGTACGCGTTTATTTTTCTTCTTCAGCCCAAACACCTTCGACTACTACTGGTTTCTGTTTATGATCGAAGAAGAAGAGAGATGATACATAAAATAAAGTGGAGGAGGATGAATGATGAGGAGTCTCCAGAAAGTTAAAAGATATACTTTATCCCACTTGCAATTTACAATTGATTTTCATATAATACTGGAACAAAAATCGTATAATCATTTGGGCCTTTCAAATTGTTACGGGCTATGATTTTTTCTCTTGGACTTGATTATAATGCTTGGGCCGTAATTGTAGTTGGGCCACTAAGTTTATATTTGCTAGGCTAGTTGATTGGGCCGATTACTTTG